>NC_069138.1:52031391-52631391 GCF_026914265.1 Mya arenaria
ACGGTCAACATCCATTAACAGTCACATATTAACAAATGTACGTTAAATGCCATGTTCACAAAGAATTGTATAAAAGTGTTAACAAAATATACGAAAATGTGCTTTAAAGAAAATAAACCGGTAGACAGATCAATGACATGGTCTAATAATATGCTATTTCCTATTTATATACAAAAGGGTTGTTAAGTCAATTGATTATTTCGTTAAAAATATATCATTTTACACTAACAGTGTAAACACTAACACTTACACGGCACGATCGCGATCGTGTTGAAGCAGATTTCGTGATTTCTGTTTACTTTATTGTTTAAATATTTTTTTTTAATTCTTCATTGTTTATGCTGGCTACGACCAGGCCTGTATTTTATATTTTGTAAATATACTTCAACAAGTGTGAGGTTTTGGCCAGACACACTAGTTGAATCCCCAAGAAGACTGGTGTTCCATTGAACTCCTGTTTCACTGACCATTACACGATTTGCTATGTTGATGAAAATGTGGTCTGTTAGTGAAGTTTGTATTTGGATAAGCGGTGTCTTTACGTTTATGTCTGTTATGCCTGCCGTTTGAACTTTTGTCTTGTACGTTGTGTTGTATTTTACTGGGCTTGTTTCTGAAGTTTTCACTGTATTATTCACATGTTTATTGACGCTGTGTCTCACGTTGTTTACGTTTACAAAGTTCTGAACAAACTTTGACGACTTCTTTTATTAATGTTATACCATATATAAAAGTATAATGCAAAATGTTTGATTTTGTGAAGTCTTAAATTATAAGCTAGTCTCAATTAAGATGACATCACTTTTCTGTTATTATAACTTTATATGCCATGATTTGATTTTATAATGAGCATACGGCTGTACGTGTTAGTGGACTCTTGCCATGTTAGAATTTTGGATTTGGAGTGCGCTGTGGCTTTTCAGCAGTTTAGTTTTGCTTTGAGACGTACTAAAGCATTTCAAACGGTACACACATGTTATACGATTCCAATTTGATTTCCAATTTTATATAAAATGTGTTAATATTATGTCGTATGTGATGTCATTGTGAAAAAGCACCCGTAAACTAATTATATGATCGTTAAACAGACAATAACAGTCACATATTATCAAATGTACAAACACTGGCACCGTCACAAATAATTAAGCTTGTGCCTTAACAGGGTCTTCGTTATTCCATTGACTACTGGATTTATCTATGTAGTGGTTCAGTATTGTAAACCAATTATGGTAATGTCCCCATACGCATGATGAGTTATCAAAACGATGTTTCATTGAACATGTTCCTTGGATTTACCATTTTGTCATCTCTAATCCTAAAAGGAAAACACTCTCTTTTCGACAGAAAATATTATGCTAGCCACAAAAGACTGCTACGAAACTGAAATTGCGATTGGTACAAAACGTGCACATGTCGTTCGAATAACAGAGCAAATACATTATGCAATCAATTGCTACAGCAATAATCGATCAATTATATAAAATATGTCTACGCTGTCTTGTCAGTCATAAAGTGATTTGAAACATTAGGCTGATAAGCATCACGCACTTTCATAGAAATAGTCATATCTGCAAGCGGATAGCCGATTATCTACTAGTTACTAAACTCCGAGTAGAAATTATAAATAGTATGCTTATTGTTTATCAAGGATTGTTTAAACCAGTTTGTGTGCACAACCTCACTCTTATCACAACAATTTCGAATGAAGTAAAAACATAAATGGTAATTAATATGAAAGTATGCTAGTTCAGGAAATTTAATAATTAACAACTAAACAAATTATTAGGTGAACCCTAAGTACTTCTATGATTAGGGATCCCCACTTTATCTGCAGACGAAGGGATACAATTTAGTGTACAATGCAAACACTTTTTAAAGATACGATGCAGTTATTGTCTGAAACTATATACATCATGACGGTATTTTATGACTCCTTGATATTGATATTAATGATTTTGTGCAATTCTTTGAAGCATAAATAAGGAATGTCTTGTAAGTCGGTTGATCTGTGGAGTGTATCAATTCGAATTGTTTGAGTAAAACCCATATTGCGCGAGACCGACGGAGGCAACGAAAAGTGATACACTACCAGCAGAATAGGTGGAATATCCTTTTTAGTTTCGCTTAGTATGCGGAAGTAGATTTGCTCATAGGCATTAGGCTAT
Source organism: Mya arenaria (assembly GCF_026914265.1). Lineage (NCBI taxonomy): Eukaryota > Metazoa > Mollusca > Bivalvia > Myida > Myidae > Mya > Mya arenaria. Next base: position 52,033,557 of record NC_069138.1, read on the forward strand.
TCTGGAATACGGAATATGGCAAAAAACAAGTTCCATGAATTTCTTCAGACTTGAAAGACAAACTGCACATTTGATATAATATTTAATTTGACAAATCTCCGCAATTAGAGCAGATTTTTAATAAAGAAACTCAGTGTGTAATGCGGATATCATGCAATATCTTAGTCAGATGTTTGATATAAACCTATTTAGTCCACAATGACCAAGTTCCATAAGCATCCCCAGACTTTGAAGACAATTTTCACATTAATATTTAGTTTGATAAATGCTCACATTTCTAGCTTCCTTTTAATAAACCGACGTCACATAATCTGCTTGTGTTTGTAAAGCTAGTATATCACTAAAGAATTTAGTTTGCATTAATTTCGTTGGGAACAGCTAAACAAATTATATTAAATACAAGTGTTCGTCTTTCAGGTACATACTCAACCATTGTAGTAGGCTCCATTGTTATATAATAGGGAAATACGTCTTTATATCATTGTTTTAGATTAGTAAACCATACTACAATTGACTTTCAAATCATTCTAATGCAATGCATTTTCTATTTGAAAGTTTTCACATCATTCTTGTTAAGAAAGAAGCAATCGGAATTTTGACTTACAAAGCCGGTACAAGTTTTATTAGAGCTGAAACCATTTGCTCATCATTAAAGTCCATTAACTTATCAGAGTGCTCCCAATAATCCCCCTTAAGACGCAAGACAAAGTAGTCCTGTAAAATCATTGTCCACTTTGCTTATACATTTCATTGTCGAATTAGGCTGATGACTACAGTACTTTTCGTTTTATTGGAATTTTAGGGCGTGTTGTACAAAAGCTTTTAAGACGTCTTATACAAAACCGAGAAAGAATTGACAAGCACACGAGACAATAAATTTAATATATTTAAAAACATCAACATGTGATTGCTTTTGTTGTCATTCCGCAACAAAATCATAAGATATTGGTTGATACCTACTTTCTATAATAATAGTTGACCGGGGGCAAAAACAGAATATATATACTAAAACATGGAAATAAATCGCGGGTAAAGCCGTGAAATCTTCCTTTTTAATATTTTGCTGCGTAAATGAACGCAATTTAAGAGTTTCAGAAGATGAAAATAGTCCGCGCCTTACCTTTCTTAAGTAACGTCTTCTTTTATTTGAAGGAATCCAATGGGAATGTATAATTATAATACTTATTTTAACTTTAAGTTACTTTTATAAGTTAACGTAAGTTTCATAATTTCGGCCACATTAAATTTATATATTGTCTGTCGGATTGACCGCACATATTTTTTTGAGAAAATGCTAAAAAATACCTTGTTATATTTCCAAGATAAAGGCAGTCAAACTGTATTGCTCAAAAAACCAGTAATCAAGCAGAAGTATTACAGATACATTAACGAAGCTTAACTATTTCATATACCAAGAATAATATATAATGACGTCACTCAACCATTCACTTGTGTAATGCCGTTGCATATTATTTTTAAGACAATTAAACATTTATTTTTACTACACTTCTCTAGAGAATAATGAAAACCTGAGTTGTTTAAGTAGAAATGGTTTAGGCATTTTGCTTAACCAATGAACAGTCAACGTATACATTGAAAGTATGTTATGCTTTCTTTTTTATTTTATTCTTTTGAATTTTTTGTTCATACGTTCGCCTTTATAGGATTGAATACAAAAAATGATTCTGCCTTTTACAGATTGAATACATAATTCGTTTCTTCGCTTTTCCATGTTTACTAACGACTTTATCTGAAATTTCAATTTTCGTGGCAAGAAGGATAAAAAGCTTGAAACATTCGTAACAAGCAAACATGTCAGCTTGCGTTAGAGTAATGAGAAATAATCACAGGCTTTCTCCGTGCCTTCTCGAAAGAATAATAGACTCATTGATAGCACCGAATGATACTGATGCTTTTCGTTTGTAACAGAGATTTGCTGATATTTAGAAGGCAGAGCAAGCTTTTATTTGAAAACATTCGATTGAAAAGTGAAAGTTAATCTCTCTCTCTATATATATATATATTGTATGTATGCACTGTGCTGTTTGTGGATTTTTATGTTGTTCTTCCATGTTTCTTGTTTGTGATTTTTTGTTTTTGAGTCCTTTGTCTTTGGCGTTTACCCAGTGCCATTAAACCCTGTTTATGTTTGAACTTTTTGCTACTTAGCTTGTTTCTGTAGTTTTTTTACATAAGTATTTATTTAGTCCTCGATTGTGACAGCTACACTATATTCTTTTTATATCCCGGCCACAAATTACAATTAGACTTTGTTAACCATGTAGTTTATTGTAATACATCTGCGTATTTTTTATCTATTTTATATTTCAAGATTTCGTAAAGGAAGGATTGAGTTCTTGTCATGTACTAATACTACTTTCAGTAAAAATCATATTGGACAGACCGCTAAGAAACTACGACAAACGGTTTTTGAATTGCACATTATTAAAAACTGTATCTTACTGTAAGTACAGGTATTTATTACTTACTTATCAATTATTTTGGAGTTTAGCACATGATATATTAACTGCTCAAGCACAAATGCATTTGTTTCGATATGTATCTATACGAAAAAATTAAGCTTTCCCAACAAAATAACTATTATTACTTTTTGATAGCCAATTTTGTGTTATGGTTCGCAGATTTGGGGTCGTAAATATATCGATACCATAGAGACAGTTTAAACCATTTTTTGAAAGAGACGTTTGTATGTTGAAACAACTACGCATTTATGACTATTTTGTATAACTCTGGGCGAATGCGGACGCCTTCCTCTTTGTGTTTCGTACTTTGTTAATTGCATTAAATAAGTGTGTTAGCAATTAACTACGTGTTATCATATATACCCTAATCCCTGCTACAAAGTGTCAAATCACTTGATGACGTCGGACAAAACTTGTTTTAGATTTAAATATACTTTGACAGAACGAGTAATTGATTGTTTCGTTCGAATCTGGCATAGCGATGTTGGTAAATCTTCAATGTGTCACAATTATAAACATTACAAACAATTATTAAATACAAAAGTAGTTACATCTGGAAATCCCATTAAAATATTCGATTGATTTTGCAAAATTTCGTTGTTCAAACTTTTAACTTATCATACAACTTATATGTCGTACACATAAGATAAAAGACTTTGTATAACTTGTCTGAATCTGAATTTGACCGTTATTGACTGTAAATAATATGCATATTTTCAATGTCCTATATTCGATTTTATTTGTCGACAATATATGTTAAATGGTATTCATCTAGTAAGTATTTAAATGATTTCTACTCTTTAATTTTACCAAAAATAATTGCACAATATTTATGTTAACAATATATGTATGTTCTCTGTTAAACATGATTAATATGTTAATCTTATAATGCAACTACAATTCTATGTTATTAAATAACTATTGATTTACAACATGTGAGTCAAGGGATATCACTGCGTAGAAGCTTGAATCCATGGAAACAATTATGCGGGTCGCCGAGACTCAGTATCTTAATTACTGAGTTCGTACCCTTGTCGCCATGTCTTACTTTGATGATAAGCAATTATCAATTTATTTTTGTTAGGCGATTGTCGGTTTTTCTCAAACAGAAACGCACTTTGATTTTTTTCATTTCAGACAATAAGGTTTATTTTTTTTCATATGAAGCTATTCAAAATTGTTTTGTGCAAAGTATTTGCCCTTTCATAACAGACAAATGTACCATCACTTGTCAGTTCTACACTTGAGATGTTGTAAATACATTTGAGAGAGCGAACATTTGAATAAATATTCAAAGTGACCCAACATTTGTATTTCTGTACGGGTGGTATTCAATATGTAACTTAAGTCAATCTTATGGTCATACATGATTGACTTCATTCACTCTATTGGTCAGTTATAAATAACAAGCAATCTGATTAGCTACATCGTTCTTAGATCCAGTTAAGACCAGTATAGAATACCATCCCTGACGATATTAGATAAATTAGGCTATTTATATACGCCTTCACCATTAACGTTACGCAGATACGAACTCAGAACTTGAACTTGGCGAGTCATATACACATACAACTGCAATAGCGAAAGACAATGCTTTCCAGGGAAAAAGACAGATAGATATCGGCATATTGTTTTGATCAGAGACTTTATGTTTATGGTGACACATAAAAGATTCCAGCTTGTTTTCTATCGTTGTGTTTAAAGTGAAAGTAAAAAGCAAAACGATATCGTTTAATGCCATACCGTTGCATGTATGTGAATGCCTTTCTGTAAAGGCTTCTTCTACTTGTCGTTTTCGTTTATAAATTGGAAAAATCATTTAAACATTTGAACAAAAGAAGCAATGTATTGAATTAAAATACATTTACCAGCTTCTTGCTATAAAGTCAAAAAGTGTCAATAACATGAATAAAGTTTATCAATTTAAGTGATGATATTTTAATATCTAAACTAAAAGAAAGGCAATTTAACACTCTATCAAGGAGTTTCTATTATTTTCAACTTTGCGAGATCGAATATTTAATGTCTTTTTTTTTCCTGGCGCCGCCAGAGTTGATATCGGTTAGGGTGATAAAATATATTGTACGACAAGTCCCGTGGGTCCATCATATTGATGAACGTTCTCATTCAATTAACACACAAAGATTCATTTGCAAGCCTCCTGTCAATATAACCCGCCAAAAAGTGACAGAAAATTCCCTGAGTTTAGAAAATAAATTACACCCAAAAGAGCTCTGAGATGTATCATGGCAGTTAGGGTTGTCAGCTTGTTGCTTTCTTTTTTTTTCAACCGTAACTGTAGCAGACCTTGTTCAAATCTCCTTGACTTGGCACTCAATAATCCCTTCACATTTATGTTTGGGCAGAAGGGCCTTTCGGCATATTTTGGACTGTTACTAGTTTTAGTTACTGAAACTAGTTTTAGTTACAAATTCATGATTCCATATTAGGTAGTGTTAAAAAGTTTTATTCAGGCTTTGCAAAGAATCATCTGTTGAAATTTTGGAAACACGGTTCATGTTCTGCCAAAAATATGTTTTTGATAAACGAATGGCAATCCATGAGCTTTTTTTTTCAAAACAATTACAGAGCTAAACATCGTTTCAGAGTATATTACAATGCGAAGTACATGCGTTGCGTTTGTAAAGTTTATCAGAATCCATGTCCGGATAATGAACGGTAAAAGAGATGTCTTTAAATGCACAGTTTTAGTATTGTTTAATTATTACCGAGGCCATTTTTAGAAAACACAGAAGGACCCCTGATGGGAAGTCATAATCTTAGAATGACATTTAAGAGGCCGCAGTTGAGAAAGTCGAGTTGAATGATCTATTCCACTTAGCCATAGTTTCATACTAGATATTTTGATTAATGAAACGAGATGCTATATATTTAAGATTAAAAGTATAATAATTTTTGTTTACTGTGTTTCTATTCCATTATTGATGCAGCACATTCATCAATTTAATACATTCAAAACATACATCTCAAAGAATTAATTTATACATCTGCTTCTACTGTTCAATCTATAGTATACAAATGCATTCCAGGAAAAATACAATTTAAATCAGTCCTCTAATTTCTAGTTTTGAATGCGTTAATATTAAATTCCTTACAACGACCGGAAATAATAAACGCATTGGCATACAATTGAACGGAATTGGTTCTAAAAAGTTATTCATACTAAATAATAGAAAGTCTTTTATGTTGAGTATAATACTATGAATGCACCTGAACACTGCTAAATACCCGCGTGTGATGCATTCTACACTCCATTCAGCATTCATTGATAAGAGGTATCGGAATAAAGGCTGTGGATTACCGGCGATGGATAGGTCGTGTTAAAACCTTAATTAATTACCCATTTTTTAAAATATGCACAGGTTTTTGCGCATAGCTTACAGTCATTTTTTGTTTTACGCAGATGCGCGATCTCCAGATCAACAATGTTTTGTTCAAATTGTACATTAATTGTTATCAGATATGATATGCTACCAGTATTTATAACTATTAACGAGTATGGTTTAAAATCAACAGTTTTGTCAAGGGTCAATAACTTAAATAGTCTAAATCGAGGGCAAAAGACCAGTGGTATACCTGAAGCTTCTTATGTGTAAAAGTAGTTACTTCCACAGGCCATATAATAAAGGCCAGTGTATTTACCGGTGACATATTTTAATCCGTTTGCAAGACAGTAAGACAGTTACCAAGACAGTTTGTCATCAAACCAGGTTCCAAGACAATGTTTGGCCATTGTATTTATAAAAAATGATTGAGGTACAAGCTAAGTATCGAATCTGTTAGACATGCAGTTAAAATATGTTCTGTATAACAAAACCACCAAGCATAACTCGTATATTCTGCTTGGTATTATGCTGATAATGTCCAAAACATGATACAAACAACGAACTAGATAACCTAAACTTGTCTATCATTTTGACATGCAAGACAATAATATTCAGATATTCAGCTCCAGCGGCGAAGGCATACTTCCTGACAAACCGATTTCACATTCAGTAAGGTCTATGAATTGATTGGAAAAGCTTGTTACATTTCTGACATTATGGACAGACAAATGAGATGAACAATTTTAAGATACAATCTTATTCCGAATTAAAAAATACAACAAATACATTCCAACAACAGAATTGTATTAAACATGTTTATCCAAGTATGTAATGTTATGTACACGACCCAGTATTGTATAGTGATTAAATAATTACTCAAAATACAACGCAGTCATTTCAAAACATTGTTCTGCTGTGAACAACTGGCTGTTTATTAATTACAATCGTTATCATTATAAAAATCCTCGTACATAATTTTAACCTTTTCTTACTGGCCGTAATACATGTAAATTTAAATACTACATATTTCGTGCAGAACGACTTCTATTTTATAAGCCAATTTTGATTGTGTTAATATCAAACACATACTAAATAAATATTAAACGTAGTTCCGAATCAAAGTATAGCCACGATTTCTCACAATATACATAAATGAAACAGTTTACATGTACATGTACTCGTACACAAACTGATTTAATCCAACCTTCAATATAGGTAAGCGGTTCAATTTAATGCTATATATATCAGTTTGAAAGATTGTACAATGCTATGAAACACTATTACATGATTAATAAGATTGTTTTTAAAATAAAATATCGTTTTGTACAGATAATACATTTATCGAATGAAGAGGGTTTGATGATATAACCACGAACATTGTTGTTTTTCAGTAAGGGGAAGATTTTGTACTGAGATCTGAAGTCAATGCCCTTCAGAAATTGAGTTGGTTGAGTCAGCAGCCGTGATTTATATAATTGCTTAAGTTATGATCAGTGGTACACGTAGTCAAATCCAGCGCCGAAGATATATTTCACAAGTTTAACCGTTAAATCTTGTATCTGGTTGTTGCAAGCTGGCATGCCATCCATGTGATCATTCTATGTATACGTTTACCTTTCATTACAAATACCTTTATTACTATTCTCAACACAACTCTTCATTTTGTAAATGATACAATTTATTTATCAGAAGTGTTGATAGATATCAGCAATCGAAACATCTCAACCATAGCCCTCATATCTCTATCGAACATATTTGACCTCGGAAATAATAAGAGTTTATAAAAAAGTATATCATGGCGACAACCGTATTAAAAAGGTGTTTTCAACCATCAAGGGACATATTAAATGTTTAAAGAAGGAGATATCTCAACCTGTGTTTCTTTTTGTTTGAATCAAAATAATTCATTTCAGTACATTGTAAACGTTATTGAACGTGTCTACTTAGCGTCATAATTATTATGTTCATCGCCGGCGGCCTCATCACTCGTTCGTATATCTTGAAGCCACTTTACAAGGTCTATCCCGAGGCTCGTCGGAAATTGCCGAGTTGTTACTATTGTAAGTACATATCAAAGGTCATTGGTATAATCTCTTCTAGTATATCAAAACACGCATGCCTATCTATCAGGTAGTTATTCAAGGAATTAATTTTGTGATTGATGTAATTATCGGGGTATACTTCTACTTGTATTTTAACCAGGCCAACTGCGTTATATCTCCATAATGACATCAATCACGCAATACATTACTAACATTCAAGCCATTTTTTTATTATCGCTTTCCATATTTTGTTAAAAAAATATTCAGTTGATAGAAAGACACGACCGCAACCGGACAAAGTTGATTATATTACGTCATAATAACGCGGGGAAAATACTCACCTCGTAGTTGACCAGTTCAATGACCTTTGAATGTAAAATCGAAACGCTAATGCTTACATTCCATTTAAAAACTAATAAATTTACAGTTTTAAAATTATCAATAAAAGATTTTCGTGGTTTGCTGACATAATGTCACCAATAACAAGCAAGATAAACACTTTTGCATTTATTCCAAGGTGCAATTATTTGAGATCCAAACTTATGCAAAGATGTTGCGTTCATCGGAATATATTCGCAATTGCCGAAAGGCCGTTGAGGAAGTTAAGATGTAAATATCTGCGTGTTATATTCTTGGATAGTCACATCGCAACTAGGTTCATTTCTTTCGTTATATCTAAGGTTGAATCATTATGATCGTACTTTCAACGTATTGTCCAGACTGCATTGATTGTCGCAAACGCCACTTACATGTCGTTACTTCATTTAAACGAGGGGGCGGGGATAGTAGTGGATATTTGATTACTACTGGGTATATCTATGGTCTGGTTTGCTGGATGTTTTTAAGCAAAAAATATTTACTTGATAGGACTAAGAACCAACTTGTATTGAAGGCGAAAGTAGTCATGCCCATAAGAATAACTTGTCGTGTTGCATAACGGACAAATAGGGATAATTATTTCAAACAAATATATTTTACAACGATTGTGAAATGAGTTATTACAACATTATACCAATCACCCTTGTCACACGATGTTACGCGAGAGTCTATTGTTGTATTGTGGGGAATACCGTAGTGCCCAGAGGAATCTCCACTTGTCCGGGGTTTATGTTTCAACTTTTGTCTACTGAGCTTGTTTCTGTAGTTGTTCATATAAATATTGCTTACCACAAACCAAACTCACATCTAACCCGGGTCGCATAGGTGAGAACCGGGTGTGCCAACAACTGCAAATAACCGGACAGTGTTGTCAGGCGGAATCGTCTGCTTAAACCTGAGGTTAATTGTCCCTTGAAAATCATAAATTTCAACCAATCACTCATAATCTGCAAATTGTAATAATATAACATACAATATATAGTATAACAGAGGAAATAGAGGTAACGTTCACGTGTATGCGACAAACCGACCAAAGGGTACGTGAGGAAGGCGGTAACTTGCACCAGAATACAATTAATGATTTTCTCGTTTTAACTAAAGCTTTTTGTTTCAGTGCAATATGACGTTGTAAATACTGTTTTGTACATTCTATAAAAGAACGCATGCGTTGTTGTTTAATGACGTAAAAGTAATTCCAACCGTCATTAGACGTCAAGGTCAAGTAGATTTACAGTATCGTCGACATTTTAAAACATTTTTAACCGTGCCTTTTTAACTCTGCTTTTTAATACATTTGTATTTTCTGGAATAGCCCGTTGTTGCACATCTATCGTCTTACCACGAGTTTGGAGGACATATATTCCTAGTCCCAGTAAAATCGCGGATACGCATGTCTATTGTGCAAGAATAATGATTTCTTGAATATAGTATAGTTGTATTCCATGCCTGCGATCTACCAGTGTCTTTTATACGTGTTCTGCACTACATAAAAGGAAATTTAATTGGAAAAGAATATAATTTGCAAGTGGATGGAGGTGATTTATTGAAGATATGTGTGATATTTATCTTTGGTTTTGTCGGCATGTTGGCATGTGCTCAGTCAGGCTTGCCAATGTCTGCTTTTTGCGCCCAGTGCCATTTTCTACCACTAAATCATTTTTGAATATATATCAAGCATCTGAGAAAGTTTCATTTAATATTATCGAAAAAGTAACATAAATAGCTAATACCTTTTAAGAGGCGTGTAAATGAAATAAATCAACAATATGTCTAATACATATACATGTATTTTTGAGGTCAATGTTGCACACTATTGATATACTATCAATTCATATATTTAAGATATTTAAGACTTTGTGAAAGCAAGGAAGATCAAATACTTTAATCATATTGACTTTTTAATGTTGTTACTTTACCGTTGCTAATACATGTATTGGGACGGTGTGTAAATGGCCCAGAAGCTCAGGCGGTAGGGCAATCACCCTGTTTTCAAGAGGTCTTCGGTTGGAGCCCCTGTCTGTCTGCACATTTTTCTTACCCTGTAACATTCTAAGGCACCAAAGGACGGTGGGCTGCGTATAACATATTTGCTCAAATCCCAGGGGTCGATGTCATTCTTGGAAGTTATTTTTGTTGTTTTTGCCCAATATTGATAAACAAATGCACGCCACTGTAGAGTATTGACACATTCAATTCATGCTCACACACATTGAAGTCAATGTAACTAATTTAGGAATTCATAGCTATATGTCATGTTTCCGTAACTGACGTAAATTGATTATTGTATAACACGTACTTGAATTTCAATTGTTTTTTCAGGTCAAAGGTCGAAGTCATCTTTAGACATCAATGAAGACCAAGATGATGCATATGAGTTCTCTATTGAACTATCCATGTGATTTCAATTGATATTTATGCAAAAAGCTACAGAAACAAGCTCAGTAGCAAACAGTTTAAACATAAACCCGGTTTAATGGCACTGGGTAAACGCCAAAGACATAGAACATAAAATCACAAACAAGAAACAGGGAAGAACAGCACAAAACTCCACAAGCAGCACAGTGCATGCATACTATATATAAAAAACTGGGTATGTTTATCAAGGATTGTTAGGTTCCGCCTTGAAACAGTCAGTAAAATGTAAGCCTTACTTACTTGTACCATGCTACAGTATGTAACACATCTAGTTTGTTATATAGTTTATATGTACTGTGTTGTTTGTGGTGTTATGTGCCGTTGTTCCATGTTTCTGGTTTGTGACTGTTTGTTTCAGAGTTTTATGTCTTTGGCGTTTACCCTGTGTCATTAAGCGGGGTTTATGTTTAAACTTTCGGCTACTCAGCTTGTTTCTGTAGTTTTTCTTATGAATTTTATTGCAAAGGAAGTTATATAATTTTATTAGAATTGTACCGGTGAGACGGATATTTTCCAAAATGGTAAAAAAACCCAGACAAATTAAGTTTATCAAAAAACAAAGTCGTGAACGTCAGTCAAAGTTAGTTTTCATTGTTTTATGAAAAATATAACTACTTTGAGAACTATATTTAGTTTGGCGGATGCAGTAAATATGAAAGCTAAAAATAAGATGCATCATTTTATGAGTGAACCATTTTTAAATATTTACGGTATATGATTAGAACAGCAAATACAAAATGGCTTTTTAAGACACACACAATATCCATGACAATGTTTAAAGAAGGAAAGAAAAAAGAAAAGTCTCAAGAAACTGTTTCGCAAACAATATGATCAAACATGTAGGATCGTAAAGTATACTGCTTATTTTGAATGGCTTAAATATTAAACTTTTAATTCAGGTCATTACCGGTCTATCTATTAAGTATCGTTAGACATTATATGGTTGATGTTTTAAATGCTGTAGAAATCTTAGTGTCAATTACAGTTATTCACTTATTAGGTATTTTGTGAACTTTTTTTTGGAGTAGGGCACGTATCGTGTTTTAGCTGACCGTACCACACCGCTGTTATATGTAGCATTTTCTAGTGTATTGTTCGTCAATTACTCAAGAAGCGCTCGTTAAATACGTGAATATTACCAAGTTCCATCGCGATTCTAAGATGTGTGAAAGATCGTTAGTTACCGATAACAGCTTGTAAGGTTACCTTTGCACGTCATTCGGTCTTTAACCTCGCTCCAAAAGATATCTTTCATCTTAAACCAAATAGTGGTGTTCGACCCGAAACTCCTATTGTACTATCAACTGTATGTGTCTTATGAATAATGAATTCACTTTACCGGGAATAATACAACCATATTGATTGACCATTTGTTGTAATGCAAACTATACTGAGGACATTGTACGAACCACAAACTTCTTTGTATTTACCTGATAGGAAGACTATTTGACTCCTATAAAGGGCAGGGCGAGGACCAAACCGTTGTATAAAACAATAAGCTAAAACAACAAGGTATGGACTCTGTAAACGTATTAAAGACTTTAGTTTGTATAGGATTCATGATAATTGGTGATCTCATACCTGGCTTATAATTGACAAATGAACTGGATTAAGGATGCAAGGTAATTTGATAGTGGCAATGACATATATTATTATGAAAGTTTTGGTCCAATAGTCTATTTTTACATTTATTCTATCTTGACCGACATTTTTGACAAAATATACGTCTCCGTAGTTCATTCTTAGAGAAACTCTTTTGTTGGTTGACATTTAGGTAATGCAAATGACATTTGTTCTGAAATTCAAGTTTTTGCCATAACATGTTGTATATATTAGGGTATTGATGTCTCACGATATCTATGAATACGGAATCTTGTTTGGGGTTTGGTTGTAAATATTGCGTTAGCATAATCATAGTCTGACACGGCTCATATCCACTAATATATTGAGTGTAAGTTCAACAATCACGGTTGACAAGTAAAACTCTTATTGTATGTACAAACACTTCTTCAGTACCATTTTTGGTATAATTTACTATTTATGTGGCAAATAACAGTTTAGATAATTCTTTTCTCATCTCAAGTCGGACTCTCAAAATCACTCTCAAAACGTTATTGCACTGTAATGAGTACAGGTTTATTTTTATTTATCCGAATTCACATGGAAAGAAAACGCATTTTTGGTCTGACTTATTTAAAAAAAAATCCAGAGATACTTTCTCTACAGAATCGTTTATTTAAGTAAACATGACAGACACTTATAATACTGAAACAACAATGTGTTCAATGTCTGTTTAATGTATATTGAACATTGAAATAGATTATTGTAATTTCTGAAACCATTCATGGATTTTGACGAAAACATTGCACTGAAATAGCTCTTTCACTTTAACAGAGAGAAGAAAATAGCAATACGTTGAAAGTCGTATCATCTCTACGCTGATAAATAAGAAAATTTAATAAAAGCATTACCAATAAACAAACGCCATCTGGAAACTCTAAACCAAGCTGGTAAATATTGTCAACTAGATCTCATGCCATATGGACTTGTAATATACGGTAAATGCGTGTTGCTCTTTATTTTAGTGTAGAAAATAAAAGTTTAGTTATATATAGGCAAACGCATATGGCTTCTGTGGTGGTACATGCAGCTTTCATTATTATTTTTTGTATTACACTCGGGTTAAGTATCATCGCTCAATTTCTGTTTCAAAACTATATCCAATTAGCATGGTTCACTGGTAATATATACACTTCTTTGTCGATGTAATTAATGATAAGGTTCTATTGGATCAAATGAGTTAAAATTCTATCGAGGACGACTTTATAACTCTTCATGATGTTCATTCAGCATCTAGTTTGGTATATAACATCATCGAAACAATGATAGGACGCTTAATATAAAAGCACATTTTAAAAAATTGTGTTAAAGTGGTTTTGTTATGATTCATACTAGGTTTTGTTTCAAGCATGACTATTTGATTATCAAAGGGAAATTGAATATCGGATATAGAAATTCTTTATAAGTCTTCCAGGTACTACATTTTTGTAGAAAACGTTATTTCCGTGAGGTGTCCTGTTCGGGCGTGAGGTAGAAGAATTATCGTTATTTTGGACCGGAAACACTACACAAACCTACACTCGTCATATTAATATCATTTAAATGAAGATTGTATTTAATGCTCTCATAAAGCACCTCAATCATGCATAAGCATAGATATTTTCTGAAAACGAGAATTCAAAATGTGCATTAACGTTAACTCATGACAGACCCTATGTATAAATCATAGGCCCGATCGATGTATTACCAGTTTTAATGCTAAGACACAAATAGCGTTTTAAGTTGTCAACGGCCAACTAATACATTTATAATGAGGTTTACCAACGCGTCGACAAATATCCGCGTAATGCGTGCAATGTATTGTAACAAACACTCCTTTATCAAACCACTAATTTCTCTGGCGGCTCTTATATCCGATTGCTTGAAGAACAACCTTGTAAGAACAAAAACAATGATATATGAGGAGAGAATCATAGTTTAATGGCATATCGATATTATATGTTTTAATGTTCGATATCATCCGTTCGGAAGCGCTCGGCAAATTGTTGAAAACAAGCATCGAACATTACGGAATGTAAGATGTAATCGTTTTAGAATAAGGCCTAAAAAAATACATTTGGTTCGGGTTACCCGACCCTACCTACGGAATAGGCGCCAACCCCACCGTTTTTATTGTCGGTTTGAAAAAAAAAATGAAAAACTAAAAAAACAAAATATATATTTTTTTTTCATTTTTTTTAAATTGCTTTTCAATATTTAGTTTAAAACTTTAAATGCTTATACAGAAGATAACTTTAACACCATTCTCCAATGATGAAAATAGCATTCTTATATAAAGCCTAATAAAAAAATAAAATTAATAGAAATAAAAAGCCTACCTACCCTACCTATTTTTGAAAAGGATGTAACCCTAACCAAACAATTTTTTTAGGCCTAAGCAAAGCATAGACATATTTTTTTAAAACAAAATCGCTTCAAATGGCAATTAAAATGTTTGTGTGAATAGTCAAAGCAATACAGCCCGATTGTTTGAAAAAAAAGCGTGCTTAAGCCTTGGAAGGGGAATGCATCGATTCATGATTTAAACTGTAATGTAATCGTAGTTGCAAAGAGAAAAAACATAGCTAGATTATTAGCACCAAGTTATTTTCATTTACAAGGATTTCAGATAAATATCTGAATATTATCAACAGCAGGGGTGTATGCATGATCCAAATCTGCAATGGTTTAAATGAGGACTTGAGGAATCTGAGCTGCAGGATGGCGGCGAAACGTAAATTATTTATTTTCCTGTCGCTGTTGTGTACCCCCCTGCACTAGGCCCAATATATACCCATTGACTATCCAACTGCACTTTTAATGGCAAAATGGTAGAAGTAAACAAGCATTAAACACAAAATATGTTTTTTACTATAAAATAACCAATCTATTGTAGGAGCTAAAATAACGTATTTACGTTACGTCTTTTTGCAGTTCCGGGTGCAGAATGTCATGGAAACGGCACATCGTACGTTTCATTATTAATTCGGTTCGATATAGCTACCAAATTCCGCATGATTGGTAAACATCATTATATTTGTGTTATTTCATTTTTGTCACCTTCAGGGACCAATTTCTCTACAGCCTAATAAGATTAAGTGTTTTATTTAAGGAAGCCAAATTTCTAAATTAATCATGATTTTGCTTTATAAAAATTAGTTTATCCTCATTATCATAACAGTAATTTCCTTTTAAAGTCGAACGCTCTTAAAAATGTACATATTACACAAATACCCAAACACAAATTCGAGCATTCCTGTGATAAGGGATTGAATATGTTCCGTGAAATTGCCTTGACACTCACATTTTTATCATTTGTAGTTTAAAACTTGGGTCAATCCCGATCGTTATGTAAACCACGTTTTATTCAATTAATTAACTACCGAAATACATTTTTGCACATTAAATTTATGACACCGAGGTTCATGTAAAAAAGCCTTGCCATTAGTTTTGCAAAACATCCGTTAAATGATGTATTTACGTGCAGATTATTTGAAAAGAAGCCCATAAAGGGCGCATTTGTGGAATTAAATATTTATGTGCAGATTGTCTGAAAAGAGAAATAAATGAATCTGAACCTATTCATCAAACTGGTTTGTTTTGGAACTGCGTGAATGAAATGCATTTATTCCCTGAACAATTGCACGTAATCATTAGCAAAGTCATTAATAGCATTTTAATGTACGCACTTATATTGTGGTTTCCACTGATTTGTTCAAATACATTTGAAAACAGGGTGAAATACGATGCCATTAATAAGTTTTAGTTATTCATTTCATCAAAGCCACTTCAAGCTTGAAGTAGAAATGAAACAAATAACTTTGACAAAGAAATTCATTCCATGCTTGTCACGAACAATATGTGAATAGTCCTATAACCTAGAAAATTTCAGGTAAAGTGAATAAAAATATATACGAAAATATTGCAAGGCACCAAAATAAAAAATAAAAAATAAACAAATCAGTATCACTCAGCAGTATCAACCTACAAGTATCAACCAAACAGTTATGATCTTACTGAACTGTTGTTTGCAACAATTTGGTTTTATGTAAACGCGTTGTCGGCAAATGATTCATCTCAGTGGTTTACCATTTGTACGGTGCTTTTGCAGATGGCATTTTTATTCTCTCATCAAACCTTTCCCCACACAAAGCGCGCTATATTGGATCCTATCACGTTCTGTTTAAGTTGTTAATGTCGATGTATATCATGTCTTCGCTAATATTGTCACGCATATTCTCTTAAGGTTAATCATAACTTGAAGTGTTGATGTACAGTGAGGTGGATTGAGTTTTTTGTCGTTTATGCTGTATGAACGCAGTAAGACAAGCGAACAACTTAGCGCGCTTCGTGGAATTTGGTTGTGTGACCTACTGCGTTCATACAGCATTCACGCGAGGAAAAAAGTGATCAATATTTAAAAAAAGAATTTCCACGTTAGTTGTTTGTCTGTGGAAATGTATGCTTTCTCGATGCTTGCGAAAATGCGAAAAAGATACATGTACCTGACTTTCGGTCTCGTGCGATATGAACTTAACGCAAGCTACAACCCAAGATATCAACCGACTAACATAAAATTCCCTATTTATTCCTCAAGCAAGTCTAGGCAGCCAATGATATCAATATCAAGAACTTATTTCCATAACATATAATAACCATTGCTCAAGACGTACTTTAACATAATTTATTGGAATGGTACAGGAAAGGCGAAACACTGATGATCGTTTTCGCCTCATTAACCCTCTTTTATTTCTCTCAGTGTTTGTATACATAACATGATTTAATGAAGTAAATCAAATTCACTACCATGTAGTGTCAAGAATGAAGGTCCAAATGACTCCAAAGTTATGGAGTCATTTGGACCTTCATTCTTGACGTGAAATAGAGTTTCTATTGCACTTTTAAGATCATCAGTATTTGCAGGGGTTGGGTTTTACACCCTATCTTTCAACTAACCCTACAAGAAAAAGCCTAAAGGATTCAAATCAGGCGAGTGTAGTGGCCATTCATGGCAGACTGGAATGAAATAAAATCGTCCAAATGTGTTGATAGCCAATCAATTACTGCACCTGCTGTGTGTGGATTCGCCCCATTTTGCTGAAATCATGTATCGTCTATGTTAATGCTGGAATGAATTTCGTTTCCAGAACATTCAGAGACCTTATTTATAGTCTCAGCATTACTCCCATCACCTTCGAAAAACAAGGGCCGACAATACCGTCTTTACTTAAGGCGGCCCAAGCGGTAACCTTTTCCGCATGCAATGGTTTCTCAATGTAAAAGTCAGGTTTCTCAGTACTCCAATTTCTACAATTCATTGTTTTGACCTGGGCATTTAGATAGAAATGTGTTTCATCGGAAAACCACAGTTTATCAACGATATCACAACGAGAATTCATCCATCTAGCAAATGACAGCCGACTTGCGATATCAATTGGTTTCAAATGCTGCATTATGGAAATCTTATAAGGCAAAAGTTTCAAATCGTATTTCAACATTCTGAAGACACCTGTAGCACTAGTAGAGTTAGAAATATATCCATATATGCCTCGTACTGATCTATGTGGTGTTTCACGTTTAGCAGTTTTCACGTGTTTAATATTTTCTTCATTCCTCGCTGATCGCGGGCGTCCAGGATTTGCATGTCGCAAATCTTCTTCTGATCCGGATTCTTCAAATCGCTTTACAATTATCTCTATCTGTTTAGTATTTAACTGTCCGAGGTCGGAATGGTTTTTTTATCGTATTCACAACAGTTTTAAGTGATCTTCTTTCGTAGTATAGTTTTACAACTTCACAACACTGATCTTTGGTCGGTGCCATTATGCTAATAAGGAAATGACGTCATTGATGACGTCATGGCGTTGCCATTTTCCCGTATTGTTACATTGATGAAAAATATCACTATCATTTTAATTGCTTTAATATGATGCTTATATAGTTTGATTATCATATAAATTGGCAATACTATAACAATTTCTGATAAAGACAGATATTATGAAACACCCTGTATATCTCGATGTATTCAGGTTTTTATTTGCGCTACAAGGCAATGAACAAACAAACTAAATAAATTCTATTGGTTTCAAAATTGTGCAAAACTATGGTAACCTAAACATTTTATACATATCAACATTTGCATAGAAATGTTAAAAAGCCCAGACAACTTTTCAAAGCAATTAAGATTATCAAAGCACAATTCATGAAAGTAAGTTAAAGTCACTTTCCTATATTTTACGAAAATGATTGTTACCTTGGGAGTAATTTTAAGTTGGATATTTTCAATAATGGAGAATGCATTTCATATAAAATACTAAAAACCAAAAAAAGCTTGGAATGGTCGAATGCTTTTGAATAATTTAGGGTACTAAAGAGAGTGTGAATTAAAAATTGCTTCCCAAATTATATGAGTTACAAAGGTGAAGTATTAAGCATAGTTTGAATGGCTTTCTTTGTGTATTATATCAATTGCATTACCGGCCTTTATGCTTAGAATTGTTTTGCATAATATTGCAAATACTTTGTGATAAACTTAATGTCAACCACATTTCAACACATAACGCCATTTTACATTTTTTAAAGGCCAATATCATTTTCTAAACTCACAATACAACAGCATTTATTTAATAATCCATAAGTTGTGAATTGTCCGTCATTTGCTTTAGTACTGCTTTTTTCTCACGTAAATTTTAATAACCTTCACAAGTGATGTTCCATTGTAGTTGTATTTGATATTCTAAAACAGGTTGTGTAAACGATCTTTACGTCAGTTTTGCATGTCATTCGGTCATTAACTTCGCTACAAATGTATAACTTCATCTTTGATCTAATACCAAAAAGAAATATTAAACCTGAGACACTGATTGTACTAACAATTGTCTGTTTCGTATAAATAATGAATAATGAACTGACATTTTCGGGAATAAAACCACAATAAATGTGTAATTGTATAAATGCGCACATTAGGGCATAGTACGATCCAAGAATGGCTGGTTTTTACCTCATAGGAATGTAATGTAATTGAACTCTTATAAAGGTCGTTGAGTGGGGCAGAACCAAACCATTGTATAAAGAATAAGTTTAAACAATAAGATATCGTATTTGTTGATGTCAAAAAGACTATGTGTGTGAGTCATGGCCATTAGTAGCTTTATACCCGGGTTTTGACAAATAGTTGACATGCAGAAGAAATTTAGCGAAGTTGTTACAGACAAACAACGTGTCCTATGATCGGATATCATCTGTGCACAACCATAGATATATATTAGAGACGAAATTCTGCTCAATTGGGCAAACGGTTTATGCATTTAAATAACTTAACAAATACAGCGTTAAATTATCATAGAATTGAGGATTCAGACTGGGGACATTTGATGTCAATATGGTAGGGAAAACATGCATACATAACATCAGAATGATTGACCCATTTTATACTTAAATTAGCCAAAATGCTCCCAGATACCAACATTCCGAAAATATATTTCGGCTCTTGTGCGATGGGAATCGCGTCCCAAGTAACACATCCTCTAACGTAAACGAATCATTAATTACGACCCCATTACGGAAAAATACCATGATCCGCCACAGACATGTAACAAGGTATGAAAGTTGAAATTGAGAAACTTTATTGAACTGAACAATAATTCTACTTTACCAAGTTCTGTGATATTTGCTACAAATGTGAAAAACAACAGGTTTTATAATTATGTACACATCTTTTCCAAAACAAATTGTTCATTTTTAAACATTTAGATTTAAGAACATTTATGAGTCTGGGTTTCAAAATTAGTCTGCTGATGCCATGTAATTAATACAAGGCTGTTTTTATTTATTACTTATTCACATGTGTATAGAACGAATAAACTTTGATCTCGTGAATAAGTAATGTTTTCCTGAAGCTGTATATTCCTGAAAAAATACTTTGACATCACTGTTTATTTTTACGAAGAAAAGCATTGTCCTGTAAAAAAAAACAAATGTCATTTGGAAAACTTAAACAAAGAAAGTGTAAAACAAAAACTGAACACCTTGCCATATTTGTTTGCTATGTACGGCTTCCTAGCAATTGAAGAGATATGGCGTTCTTAAAGAAGCATTATAAAAAGTTAATTATCAATTCATTAATATCCACAGGGACGTATTATTGTATAAAACAAACAATAATCAATGAGTTTAAAGACAAACTTGAACACATATTCATTACTATGGTAAGCCAATATATATATAATATATTAGGTAACACTATTACTGTCTGTTAGAAGTTTCGAGGTTTGGACTTCGTTTTGAATACGGCATTTGTCAAACATAAATTGTAAATGGTTAATAAATTTAATTTATGTAATGTTGTAATGATCTTTATTTCCTTACTTGTATTTGATTTTGCATACATGACTTAATTATAATTGAAATGTGTTCTGTTAACTCGTTTTTCTGGAGAAAGAAAAGCAAATCGAAAATTACTATCACAAGATATAATATCGTGCTTCAAATTTTCAACATTGATTGTCGAACGTTGTTTTCCTATGCTTCATCCTGTTTTTGGTTCAAATCATCAGCGATGAATCTGACCAATTCCAAGCGGTAGCCCATACATCTGCTTTAAATATATATTTTGATGCAAATGTAGTATGTCTGCTCAGGTGTATGCCTGTGTAATTTTGTACGTTCTCTGTCTTGTATTTGGTGACTGTTGAGACATGATATTTTGCAGTTTAACAGGGTCATCGTCCGAAGTCTTACCTTATGTATTTAAACACGATAAATAGTTTTTAAGTTAGGAAGTATCTTGAGCGAAGGGGTATAAATATTGTTTCCTATTAACATTGGCACACTTCCCATGCAGTGTTGAAATGTCCAAAACAATAGTTCTCAAAAAATTTCAAATTTATTCAATACGTTAACAGTCAAAGTAAGAGTGCGTTGAAACTACATTGTTGCACTTCACAGGTTATTCATTATTCAACTTCAAGATCACGAGTGTGTTTATAAACATATGTTCAAAGGAATTAATTTATGTTAATATTAAAGAGTAAAGTGTTGGATGTTCAGAACTGCACCGGCTTTCTTTTGTCAGTGAGATGTTGTCATTCACTACAGAAATGGAAACGAACTGTCGTTGAAAACTGCACAGTATCCAGTATTTGTGGCTAGGGTAAGTGAACACGTATATGTTCTGGCCTTTTTTCTTTGCCAGTGTCATTATCATGAAGAGTGGCGAAAGTTTCTGGGCAGTCATTGTTGAGGTCAGTTAAGGTCAGTTAATGGCGGACTTTTGGAAAGATTTTGCACCACTGTTTGTGCTTTTCTTCTGACATCTGAGAAAAGTGGTTTATAATTCTTCCAAATACTTGAATTCTTTAATGTGTTAAGCGGATAATGTTATTCCCTTGTTGTATTTTGCTACTCCGCATTGAGGTTGACGGTTTTCAGTTATATTTTGACCAGAAAACAAAACAGTATTCTAAACTCATCAGAGAATAACTATTATAAAAATTTTGTTTAATACTTCCCGGAAATATATTAATTATAAATAAGCTAAGATACTTCCATATCACAATAATTTAAAATGGGTATTTTTGTTGACTCATGATATATCCTATGTATAAATCATAGGCCCAATCGATGTTTAACAATATTGAAAGCTTAGACATCAAGAGCGTTTCAAATTGTCAATGGCCTGCTAATACATTTATAATGAGGTTTACCAACGCGTCGACAAATAGCTGAGAAATACGTGCACTATATTGTAAAACACTCCTTAATCAAACCAACCAATATCTCTGGCGCCTCTAACATATAGCTGATTGTTTTCAGAACAATTTGTAGCAACAAAAAAGCAATGATATATCAGGCGAGAATCATAGTACAATAGCATATCGGTATTATATGACAAAATGTTCGATATTTTCCGTTCGGAAGCGTTTAACAAACTGTCGAAACACTCTTAAACTTACTGGTCAAGATGGTAATTAATATGCACCTTAGGTTAATCTAACGGTCATACATCATTGACTGCATTCACTCCATTGTTCATTTATTAATAACAAGTAATCCGATTAGCTACATCGTTCTTAGACCCAATTAAGACCAATATTGAAAAACAGCCCTAGTACCATATTTTGTCAAATGAGAAGGCAGTATTTCCAATACATCCATTTCAAACACAAATCAGCCGTTTCATATTTAAATCAAGTGAAGACGTTTTCTTTTTCATTTTATTATGCCGAGCATTAAATATTTATTTACTTACCCTTAAGTTAAATAAACAATGGAACACAGTGTAGTTGTGCCTATAAGCTGTTTTATTATATTTTACATGGGGGTCGAAATCCTTGCTGTCTATTCATTCCATTGACCATGTAACTGTACATGTAAAATTTATGTAACCGTATCGAATATAAACACACTACCATATTTTACTTGATAAATTTCGATAATAAATACATTTAATCATTACGTGATGTAAGCTGCAATCGTGTTTGAAGAAACAAAATATAGGCACGATTTGAAAAAAAAAAAATGTAATAGGCAGCAATATTACGTCAAACGGTAATTAAAATGCTTAGCACAAAATAAACTCGTGATATATATTCACACTCATGCCATATCGTTGAGGCATGCTTAAGCCTTAATGTGACACTCGTTTTCAAAATGAATACATTCACATGTATAACAAACATAAATATTAAGTGATAAACCTTCGACCATTTACTGAATAATGCATTTATGGAAAATATTAATTACTGATAACAATTGTATAACCATGTATTTAATAGTTAAAAAGGCAAAGATTTATTGCGATCTACTATCTTCTCATAAGGTAGCAATACCGTGTTTTCTGCGCATTCCCTTCAAATTAAATTCGGTATCCTCCATAGGCACCATTGTTTTCGACGTTTGCGTATCCTTTTTGGTATGTTAAAACAATTGTATTAAATGTGTTAAATCTTATATGGGAATAATAGTGCATCTTAAACAAGGTGAGGCAGTCATACATCTCTTGAAATCTAATAAAGTCGTAAGAACCAAATTGGAATAATTTAAATTCCTATTGGGATGCATAACTGCCGCTCTTCAATGGCGGATCCAAGTCTCAACTCGCTCAATAAAAATGTCCAAATGCATTTAAAATGGCAATATTGGAGAAAATAAAACAAGCATATAACACAAACTAATGCAAGTTTAAGATTCAGTTTAGCCATGATTTCAGGAGCTTCAATACTACATGTTTCATAACATCTTGTTTCTGTTCCAGTTGCAGAAAGTCAAATCATGGGTACATACATCTTATATTTCTGCGAATGGTATTATTCCGATAGATCTTACGATCACAGAGTTGTTTTTTCACTTTCAAGGGAATGGTAACGGGCCCTTTTAATTGTAGGGGAAAATAGCGTTGTTTTGGCAAAATGAAGAAAATACTTACATGGTTCATATAATGCTCAACTTGTATTTCAAACTTTTATTAAACTATCGACAAAAAGGCGTAAAAACTTACATGATTCATATAATGCTCAACTTGTATTTAAACATTTTATTAAACTATCGACAAAAAGGGGAAAAACTTACATGATTCATATAATAACAGTGAATTATTTGAATCTAGAAAAAAATATTAAATCTAGAATGCTTAGACCAAGTTGAGATTGATATCTTATATCAACACAGTGCATAGACTCTATACACTATATGGAGTTGCACGATACACCGTGACAGTACATACACTGGTGTTATATTCTATACCAGTATATACTGTGCACGGTATATATTCTATTCATTCTCAGAGGTGTTGAAGCAGTGCTTCAACACCCCTGTTCTCTATGCAATGTATACAGCCAGAGATTTTGAAGATTTACTTCAACTCCTCTGTTATAGTCTATATACATTGTGGAAGCGTGCACCATATTCATTGTCAAGAGGTGTTGAAGCAGTGCTTCAACACCCCTATTCTCTATACAATGTATACAGCCAGAGATTTTGAAGATTTACTTCAACTCCTCTGTTATAGTCTATATACATTGTGGAAGCGTGCACTATACTCTATCCATTCTCAGAGGTGTTGAAGCAGTGCTTCAACACCCCTGTTCTCTATGCAATGTATACAGCCAGAGATTTTGAAGATTTACTTCAACTCCTCTGTTATAGTCTATATACATTGTGGAAGCGTGCACTATACTCTATTCATTTTCAAAGGTGTTGAAGCAGTGCTCTATGCAATGTATACAGCCAGAGATTTTGAAGATTTACTTCAACTTCTCTGTTATAGTCTATATACATTGTGGTAGCGTGCGCTATACTCTATTCATTTTCAGAGGTGTTGAAGCAGTGCTTCAACACCCCTGTTCTCTATGCAATGTATCAACCAGAGATTTTGAAACTTTACATCAATTCCTCTGTTATAATCTATATACATTGTGGTGGCGTGCACTATTCTCTATCTGTAAATTTGAACCTCTGTTATAGTCTATATACATTGTGGTAGCGTGCACTATACTATACTCATTCTCAGAGGTGTTGAAGCACACCTCTGTTCTCTATTCAATGTATACAAACGGAGATTTTTGAACAAAAAATGGAGAAAACTGCACAAAAATAATTTTTATGAATTTATGTCATATCAGGCAACATATTTAATATACTTAAATCATAAAACAATTACATGGCGGAAAAAATGATTTTGGGGGTAAAATATTGGAAAAAAAATAAAATGAAAATGACAATTTATGAATTTTGCCAATAACTCTGCCTTATTTTGCAATAAAAACACCAGAACTACTGCAGCTAATATATATCATTTAACATTATTATATATAAAAAATATAGAAACACAGTTTTTTTAAAATATGATTTTCGGGGTAAAATGTATGAAAAATTAAATGGAAATGAGAATTTCTGGAATTTGCCAATAACTTTTTCAAATATTGCAATAGAATGACCAGAATCACTGTATTTCATAAATATTACAGTTTAATATATCAAAAGTAAAGAAACTCTGTAATTTTGTGAAATGTGAATTTTGGGGAAAATGTTTGAAAAATTAAATAAAAATGAGAATTTCTGAAATTGCAAATAATTAGCACATGTATTGTGTGAAGTGTGATTTGGGGGGTAAAATGAAATTAAATAAAAATCGACACACAGCAGTTATCAAACAACACAAATAAACAAAAATCATTTATGTGCATTTTTCTGAAATTGTCTCCTTAATTTTTGAAGCTATGCATCAATCCTCTGTCAAATCAATTAACCTTGTTCTCTGTATTCATTTATGATGATCACCTTTTAGTTAATCAATCTTTTGAAATCATTGAAAATTGACCTTTTTCTCTGTCACCTGTATGTCGATGAATTTTATAATGCAGATATTTGCCAGACTGCAAAATTCATAACAAACCAAAAGCCCAAGGCACTTTTTCAACAATATAATGCGACAGTCACTTGGGTGTGGAGCCTTGCCCAGCAACGTCTACATTTTTAAATTGTCATAGCCTAAAATTGTCATTTCCCGACATGCCAACATTTAGACATATCCAACATGATAACCCAAACTAAGGTCTCCCAAGGCTAAATACTTTTCCAGTTAGACATTAGAATTGGACCTACAATATTGAAGATGTCCATAAAACCCAATTCACATAACAGGACAGGAGACCAGGACAACCAAAAGACATGGTTGTCTATGTTATAAACAAACAAGACTATGCATTTACCATAACTGTATCTATTTTGAACATGAACAGAACATTAGTAAATTTAATCCTAAGAATCTGATGTCAATAATCCCGTACATGTATGTATGTATATCTATGTCCATCAATATGATAAGAAATGGAAGTTTCTTCTAAAACATACACAGAAACAGCTATTGTTCATATAAACCATAACATAAGGTGTCTTATAATTATGTCAACAAGAGCTGTCTTTGGACAGCACGCTCAATTAAATGAGGCTTTGTCTTAAAAATGAATACAATAATGATGTTAGATGTGCCTGTCGAAAGCAATAAAAAGAGTCAAATTAAAAAGTTAACTAGAAATGCTGCAATAAAACAAGAACTTCAGCCTTTATTGTGAGATTCAGTTTTAAATGTAAACTGAAGTTATTCAGTACTAAGCATTTTTCTATTTTTAGTTACAGTGACCATGACCCTAGGGGCCCAAATCAAATATAACTAGAACTCCGCGAGTCGGATGTGTCGCCTGATGAATTATTTACTGTCAACATTATAGCTGTTAGATTGGCATTTTATTCATTTATAGACAATGATGTTGCCATTTAACTTTCAAATGTAGGTGGCATTTGAACCCTCAATCAGATATACCTACGGAATAAGTTTCAGGTTGAAACCTCCTATAGTTTATGAGATATGCCACGGACAAAACCTAAGCAAGAAAATTAACAAAGGGCAATAACTCTAAAAATATGGCAGCAAGAGTAACGGTTCTTGTGCACTGCACTTGCCCTCAATGAGTTCTATCTAGCTATGAAGTTTCAAGTTGATACCTCTTAAATTCTTCAAGATATGCCCCGGACAAAACTTTAAGCATGAAAATTAACAAAGGCCAATAACTTTAAAACTAAGAAAGCAAGAGTTACTGTTATTGTGCACTGCACTTGCCCTCCATGAGATCTATCTACATATGAAGTTTCAAGTTGATAACTCTTATATTCTACAAGATATGCCCGTACAAAACTTTAAGCATGAAAAATAACGAAGGGCAATAATTTTAAAACTAAGAAAGCAAGAGTTACTGTTATTGTGCACTGCACTTGCCCTCCATGAGATCTATCTACATATGAAGTTTCAAGTTGATAACTCTTATATTCTACAAGATATGCCCCGGACAAAACTTTAAGCATGAAAAATAACAAAGGGCAATAACTCTAAAAATATGGAAGCAAGAGTAACAGTTCTTATGCACTGCACTTGCCCTCAATTAGATCTATCTACATATGAAGTTTCAAGTTCATACCACTAATAGTTTAGGAGTTATACCCCGGACAAGCGAAAATGGGACGCGGACGCCGCCGCCGCCGACAAAAGTAACCCCTATATGTCGTCTTTTCAGGCGACACAAAAATGAATGGAAATTTTGCCTTTAGACAGTTACTAAATGGTAAATAATATTTGACAGTTATCTATGTACATCTACATTTTAACTTTAAAAAGGTTTCCTTGACATTAAACAATCATTTGTTTTTATAAACAATAATTTAACAAAACAATGTGGTGAACAGATCAAGAATCTAGGTTTAAGAAGTGACATTTCTAGAGGCTTACCATGTGCTCCAATATGTATGGAACTTAATGACCATGGTTTTATTTAATTTATACTGTCATATAGGGTAATGTGCAATATAGTTAACCGAACACTTAAAAGTACAATGAAACATTTAGGTTAGAAGTCAAAATATAATTAGACAAAGTAGCCATAATTGACCAAGTCAGTATGGAAATTAACAACAGAACAAGGTAACTAAAAAAAAATATAGATTAAAAATAATAATATATGATTTGCATTCATTTCATTCAAGTTTAAAACAAACTTTTAATAATGAGCTAGCTCCATTGTTACTAAGCAATGTGCTTTATTGCTCACCTCAGAACCAGACACATTACTTGTTTCAATAATATGTTCACAAGATTTTATTCACTAAAATATGTGCCTATAATTATTAACTTTTTACATGTTATGACTTATTTGTTGAAAAGTCTTGCTGGCTAAGTTGTGATTTATGATGAGGAAACGATACCTCTATGAATAGCAATTTTTAAGGTTTTTAATACTTGACTTAGTGACTCCTGTTTCATATTACCTACATTCTTTCTTTAAGGAAAGCTTGGGAAACTAGAACATAGTTTTTTTCTAAAACTTGACCAAATTTCATTCATATAGTAGAACTTGAGGCCACTCTAATCAACCACATTTTGACCAATAAACAAGTTTCACCTAATATTATTTAAATGTTGACGAGAATAAATACTGACAAATATCATAAAATTATATATATAGTTTCTGAAGCATTTACAGTTTATATTATTAGAACAAACAACCTACATGCTTTTTGTCCAACCTGAACAGTTATCAATCTCTACTAAGATTTTTTTGGTAAACATATTCTGGCCAGTATGAATAAAGACCAAAGAGACAAGAGCTGTCACAGACACAGCGCTCTCGACTATTCCGCTGCTTTTCAGTGTAAGGATTGAAAAGTTTTGGCGAAACATGCATGGATCACTGTTAGATTAGATTTCAATGCAATACATGATGTGCAGAGATATTAACATAAATGTGGTTACATGCAAAATTTTAACCAGAATTTTTATCTAACTTGATTATTCAATTAAGTTGGGTGGTTGTATAAAGTCTCAATGCAATTCATCCAGTAGTTGCTGAGATATTAACCTATGTGTGCTTACATGCAAAACCTTAACCAGAATTTCTGAGTGAAATAATAAAGGCAAGTATTTGCATTAAATGCAAACTATAGTTATATAACTTGGAAAATTAAGTAGGTTGGATGGTTGAGTACCATTGTATCAAGTCTCAATGCAATACCTCAAGCAGTTGCTGAGATATTAACCTATGTGTGCTTGCATGCAAAACCTTAACCAGAATTTCTAAGTCAAATAATAAAGGCCTATTATTTGCATTAAATGCAAACTAGAGTTATCTTACTTGTTTAAATAAGTAGGTTGGATGGTTGAGTACCATTGTATCAAGTCTCAATGCAATACCTCAAGTAGTTGCTGAGATATTAACCTATGTGTGCTTGCATGCAAAACCTTAACCAGAATTTCTAAGTCAAATATTAAAGGCCTATTATTGGCATTAAATGCAAAGTAGAGTTATCAAACTTGGTTAATTAAGTAGGTTGGATGGTTGAGTACCATTGTATAAAGTTTCAATGCAATACCTCAAGTAGTTGCTGAGATATTAACCTAAGTATAGCTCTCCATATTCTTTGAATAGTCGAGCTAAAAATGAGTCCCCATACTAAAGTGTTAACGCTGTATGAAACTGTTAATAAAAATGAAGGACAGACTATGATCAATCACAATAGTTCAACATGAGCACTTTGTACTGTGTTGAGGTAAATGTTGATCATCCAACTTATTTAAGGGTAATCTTTTTTCAAATCTATAATGTATTTGGCTGTTAAAAGTTAAAATTGGTATATCATTCCATTTTTTGTGAATCTTTATGTGACGGATGTCTTGTCCATTAAGTTGCCTTCAATGAAGATTTTGAAGTCAGACTGTCTCTTGTTGGATGTGGGGAGTTTTCTGAAAGAAAAAAGAACATTAAGCAATACATAAACACAGTTCCATTGTTGGCTTCAAATATTGAACTATTAAGGAGCTTTTCATTCATTTGTGCCATTGGCTTCAATGTTAAAATTTGATAGTTACCCCATATAATATAAGTATCATTTGAAAGGGCTTTGCGTACTGATTACTTATATGTAAAATCAATGACAAGAACATATTTTCACCTTGAAAAGTTATTGCTGGCATCCCAAAATCACATTATTGTTCATCAGATACATTAAGTTATTATCTATCTTGCAAAAGCTCTATGGTTGATTTTGAAATATGATAATTCTTATACATATTATATCTTAATATTAAAAATTAGCCACACTTTTTGTGATATAGATTTTATATATATGCACATAAAAATTTGTAACAAAAAATAAACAAATAAATAAGAAATGATAAAAACACACAAATCTTAGTTTATTTTACATTGATTGATAGTTCATATAAACTTTGCTAAACACAGAAAGAAAATAATTGTTTCTATTACAGGATTTGAACCTGGACAATTACTTTTAATGTGAATGAGCATACTTGAGCATGATCACAACTGTGCATTACAACAAAGGATAACATTGAAAACTAACAAAGGGCAACTACTACAAGTAAATCTTGAGTTATGGTTTCTGTGCACTGCACTTCTGCTAAATGAGATCTGTCTGTACATATTTGAAGTTTGAAATCAACACCTCAAAGACTTTTCAAGTTCTGCTGCAGACAAAAACTCAGTATGAAATATAACAAAGGGTTATTACAAAAAGAACTGTAAACAGAGTTATGGTCCCTTAACACTGCACTTCTTCTCAATAGGGATCTATCTGTATATGAAGTTTGAAGTTAATACCTGGGGGATTTATGCTCAAGATTACATTCCGTGCACACGCACACACACGTGCACAATTACACAATTACTGTATCCACTTTGCCTTTTGGCAAGGGATAATCAATAGATTAGTCCTCATCATCACGGTCTTAAACAAACATGATGAACATAATCATAGCATGCATAAAACACTTTACAGTTGTATCAAATCTGGAATAAAAACTGTACCTAGATGAATTTGTAACAGGTGGCGATCAGTCATCACTTTCCTGTTTCCTGTTTCTCATTGTGTCATTCCTGTATCTCATTGTGTCTTAGTTGGTTTAGTACAACTCTGGCCTGGTCCACAATTGCAACAACTGAAAAACAACTGAACAATTAGCAAAAGAGAACTTATACCTTAAATGTACATAATATACTGCTACTAAAAAATGACTCATACTGTCAAACACTTGTTTCCATGAAAAACTACAGCTATCACCTATTGTAATAAGAGGTTTCACTGAGAGTGATGTTTGCTTTTAAGCATACAGTAACCAATTAGGCAATAATTTTAAAACTGCCAAGCACAAAATAAACATAAGAAAATAATCCTTAATATACCAAAAACAGAATAGTGATTTGTTAAATTAAAGTAAAAAATGAAAAAAAGTTATGAAGAGAAGAAAAAAATAAAACAAATATAAAGATTATAATCAAAGGTTTACAATTCTTTGACTACCATACACAATTTAATGATTCATATGCACAGCTATTTTTCTTATCACGTCCAATATGTGCATGAAGTTTGAAGTTAATACCTCAAAAACATAGAAAAGTGAAAGAAAAATAATCAAAGACCAATAACTCTAAAATACCACAAACAAAAATGTTTTTTGCACAGCACTTCTCCTCAACATATTTAATATGTGTTAGAAATCTCAGAAGCATTTGGAATTATGGATAAAAGAAGACTTGTCCAAATGAACCCTAACCATCAAGTGGTAGGAGTATAATAGCAGAGACAAATCATATGTCTTTATATTTAATATGTCAATGTATGTTTGAACAGAATAATTATGTTAATTCTCATTTCTTGACTTACCTCATATTTATATTGTTATACATAGAATTAATCCAAAGAGAACTTACCATTCACTGACAAGATTTCCTCATTATACACAGGAGTATCTTCATACTATTAGAGTCTCTCCATTTTTCTTCTCCATGGGAACTGCAATGCATAACACATAAGAAAGGAAGTCAAACAATTGCATTTTTCAAAACAATTTGTAGAGAAAAATAAAACATGACTTCAGACACATGCAGAATTATTTGCATTTATTTTAAGCAAGTTACAAGAGTAACTGTACCCTATGCCATCTGAGTAAAATCTGCATGCAACAAACATGTGCATGCAAAATTGCACGGACTTTCATTTATTTGCTTAACAGTTTCAATTAAACTTAACAACCTGACCAAATACTTGAAATATCTTATACTTGAATACATTATGTTATACTAGTAAATGACATTGAGTACATGTAAATATGTGTTAAAAATCTACCTTTCAAATCCAATGCTTTCTTTGCATCAAAACGTTTGTCTGTTTGCCCTTAAATTGGTCCCTCAAGAGTATCTGGTCTGAAATAAATATAAAATTCACCTACTTTTATGCTAAAATTAGCTATAATACTAACTTAATTGACAGTTTACGAGTATATTTTATTGATATAACGAAGTACTCCTTAAAGCTGCACTCTCACATTACATGTATTTTGACAGCTTTGTTATTTTTTATTTTTGTCTTGGAGTTTGAATGAGCCAGTTTCTGTGTAAATATATGCAAATAAGTGATATAAGCCTGCTGACAAAAGATCAGATCGCAGATTTACATATTCCGTAAAAAAATTGTTTTATGGCTAAAAGTGCTACTAACAATTGGAAGAAAAATGCATAAAACATCATTTTCTTAAAGCTGCATTCTCACAGATTGAACATTTTGGCAACCTTTTTTATGATTTGTCTTGGAATGTACTAATTTTGGCGAAAATCCATGGAAACCAGTTATATAAGACTGCTGACAAATATAGATCGCAGATTTTTATATATACAAGACAGTTCAAATATTGATGTTTTGTTCATTTTTCTATAACGTTTATTAACGGTTTTAGCCATAAAACATTAATTTTCAAACGGAAATATGAAAATCTATGATCTGAGTTTTTGTAAGCAATCCTTTATCATTGGTTTGCAGATATTTATATAAAAATTGGCTCTTTCCAAGACAAAAATAAAAAAGTTGTAAAAATGGTATATCTCTGAGAGTGAAGCTTTAACTTAAATATATCGTCCTAGTCCCTAAAATCGCGACCAACCTTGATTCGCGGCCATCTTTG
This sequence comes from Mya arenaria, assembly GCF_026914265.1. NCBI lineage: Eukaryota > Metazoa > Mollusca > Bivalvia > Myida > Myidae > Mya > Mya arenaria. The sequence goes on from NC_069138.1 coordinate 52,066,342, forward strand.
TTTTTACCTGGTTATCACGTGAAATGCACGTATCTGCAAAGCTATGACGTCATTTTTACTACAAACTATTTACAAGAGTAGATGCTTTCAAACTCGCGAAAAAATGTCTTTAAAACATATTAATTCACTTAAAACAATGGTTAACACTGTAAACAACGTAGTTTTACTAATCCCAAATTAATTGCCATAGAAACCAACCATATTTGCCACATAACATCCATAAAAATTTGCTGGTTATTTCGTCTGCTTTGTATACTTTTTATCAATGACGGTCACGTGACCTAAATTATTGTAGGAAGGCAAAACAAAATTATATTTTGTGTTTTCATGACCCATAGGCTTAGTGTCAAAATAAAGAAATTAGTGAGTGTTAATTTCTGTCTGATATATGCAATCCGATGTTTTTTTAAGCAGTCTTGTGTCACTGTTTTTCTTGCACTTATGCATTTATTGGCTTGTATAAAGACAAAAAATAAAACAGTTGTCAAAACATTAAATCTGTTAAAGTGCAATGTTTATTTAAATATACTTGATGCTTGCCTCAATCATTGCCGCTGACAGATCATCAGATGACAGCACCAACATCCAACATTATGCAGCGATATTTTTAAAGTCTCTTTCACATCATTCTGTATCCTAATATTTTAATTTATTTAAGATAGTTGCTTATCAAGATGTTGAATGCATATTTTACAGCCTTTTAGGCTTTAGAGTGTATTCAATGTCATTTTCAGACAGAAGCTAGGAACAAGCTCACAACTGGCATTAGTGAGTCATGCCTGTCAAAACTAATTTTGGGGTACATGCATGTGTCTTAGTAGAACAGTAGACATCAACTTTACAATGTACATGAATACATTGCATTCATACTTAAGTTATTTATGTATTCATGTACATTGTAAAGTTATTGTAGATGTAGATCGTGTCGATGAGAACCAGCCGTTCAGTTAGCTCAGTTGGTTACAGCGCCATGATAGTGTTCCAGCAGTGATTGTTGGTTCAAGCTCCACACTGGGGCACTTCTCCTCCCAGGTTTACTTAAATGGTGGCAGCGGTACATGGCAGGAGTGCCTCCGTCAGCTTTAAACTACAGTCGAAACTCAATGGCTCGATATTCTAGGGACCAGCCAAAATACTTCGAGCCTCGAGAATATAGAGCCAAGCGGGATTGCTTACAGAATGTTATTTTTTTATTATTCGTTACAAAAAGTCTTGTTTACCTCGTTTGTTATTGGCTATGCTATCTCCGCAAGAGAAGAGTATTAATTGGACGTAGTTACACGTCGTAATGTTCGTAACATCACTTATTCGATACTTAGAAAATATTATTTGATTGTTTTTATTAATTATAAAAATTATGCGAAAACAACAAACAAGTAATTTTAAACAGTGGGTAACACAAACATAGCTTATTAGTTATATCAGGATGCATTGAAATTTATACATATATAACAATTAGAGAAAGAACTTAGATAAAGTGATGGCATGTTTATTCAAACTGTTAAGTCATTCAAATTTGATAATAATTATAATAAATTCAAGTAATTTTTATCGAGTAGCGCCGTGTGCTAAATGAAGCCAACAAAACAAATCAAGGTGTGAGGTTCTTACCTGAACCCGCGAAAATGACATCAACCCAAGCAAACAAAATTGTGAAATTCTTACTTGGAACCGCGAAAATGACTTCGAGCGTGGAGAAATATCGACCCTCAAGATATCGAGCCATCCGATCAAATTTTATATGAACAAAGAGTTAAACAAAATCGGTTCTTTTAATCTGGTTCAAGCCAACGAGGATATCCAGCCATGAGATATCGAGCCAACGAGTTGCGACTGTAATATATATATAAAGGGTTAATGGAGAGGAGTGGAGTGTATTGTGTGTCACTGTCAGTGTGTAAGAACCAGCCGCTCGGTTACAGTCACTCTGATCATCAAGTTAATGGTTATTGAGATTGTGGAAATACCTGTACCATAAGTCATGGTTTTTAAGTTTATTGTTTAAAGTTCCATTTTCTAGTTGTTTTGACCTTAAAGGTGCACTCTCACAGATTGAACGTTTTGACAATTTTTTTGTCTTGGAATGAGGCAATTTTTGCGAAAATCCATGGAAACCAGTTATTTAAGACAGCTGACAAAAAAAAGCAGATTTTTATATTTAAGTTTAAAAAGTAATGTTTTATACATTTTTCTTAAACCATTAGTAACGGTTGAAGCCATAAAACATTAATTTTCGAACGGAAATATGGAAATCTACGATCTGATTTTTTGGCAGCAATCATATATCATTGGTTTGCAGATATTTATGCAAAAATTTGCTCTTTCCAAGACAAAAAATAAAAAAAGTTGTAAAAATATTATATCTGTGAGAGTGCAGCTTTAAATTTTATGATTTAATGACAACTGCCTTGAAATAGATACCTGATTTAAGCATAATGCCAATGTTTATAAATTTCTTTTATATTTTACTGTGAAATAATGTAAATATATACATATAATTGTTTGTGTTAGTTTAAATTTGCTTGATTTATCATTAACCTAATTATATATTATTTCATTTTTTTTGTATTAACCCAATATTATATCATATAATATATCTATGAGTATATAATACCAAGGTAAACACATGTACACAAATCACTTATTATTATGTATAGATAGTTTTTATTTCCATGTAACTCATTTGCCTACATACATTTTGGAAAATGTGGTCCATTACAGATGAAACCCAGATGTATACATGGCCTGGATTTCCATATTATGCTGCCCAGAATAAAAGACGATGCAGTCAAGATAAAAGCATTGTATGGCTCAATAATCTTTACCAAACTTGGTAAAAAATACTTTGTCATATTATGAGAAATCCCTGTTTTTTTTTTTGTTAATTATGTTCATTCACAGTATATGCAGTTCACCAAGCAACACAAGACTTAATGTCCACTTGACACATTTCTAGTATATTTGGCTTGTACATAAACATCACTTTTTCATAAGAGAATAAATCTCATGTAGGACATTTAGATTGCTCTAGAAATAATTGCCAAGATTTTTTGCATTTGAATCATGTTTAAAGCATACCCAACATTATTTGCATTTATTGTGTTCATGATTGTGTTGTATTCTTCCTTTTTAAGATGCATCAGATGAAGTCTTTGACTATCTAGAAAGGGATTTTGTAAGCTAGTACTGGACATGAAGATAGTCACTTGGAAATGATGATTGTGCAACAGCGGTTAAACATATGCAATACATCATATGGTAATTTCTTTTCACCTCAATGAATATTTAAGTGACCTACCCACAAATAAAGTGATTCTCTAATAGTTCCAATTTCCACTTTGATTTTGTAGTCTGGTATTCTTCATTACTACTACCCGTAACTGGTATCTAAAAATAATATTATAATATTCATCAATAATATCATAAGGCCATGTGAATATTCAGTAATTTATATATGTAATCAATTTGTTTTTGTGTATGTGGTGTTTATATGTTGGAGTTTGTAGTTCATTGTCAGTGATTTTTTTATTGTGAAAAACTCCATTTTCCCCAAAATTAAAAAAAAAACAACACACATTACATTCCGGATTAAAATAGCAATGAATTTCTTGAAATATAAACAAAATCTTGACAAGTCTTACTCTTTCACAGCATAAGGTATGCATAAAAAAGTTAAAAAATGTATATTTGCCATTATATAAGCTATTTTGGCCTGATTTTGTATTTTTCCCAAAGTTGACTTTTTACCGAATTTGCAAGGTACATTGTACAGGCAGTAAAAAGAATTCATAAAAAAATCACTGATTGTTGTTAAGTGTTTTTTTATGAATGTTGTTCAAGTTTCGTCCTTGGGGTCAAAGTTGTCCCAACCAGAGTTTCCCTGTTACTTCTTGAACAAAAATTGATACACATTCAAATCAGGCAATGACTTCTGCAGTAATGTATGAATTCCTTAGAAACTGATGTCTAAACTAAAAGGTATTTAGTTTCAAAGATTATGAAACAAGTTGTTACAACAATATAATAATCACCTTTTGGCACGATGTTAAGCAAGGTTTTGCCTTGTTGAGGAAATCGTAGACCTCGTAGTACCCTTAAGGAACCCACTTGTCTGACTTAGTGACTACAATCCAAACTCACAATGTCTTCCTTAACAACCACTTTATAAGCAACCAAGGACATCCTTATCAAATACTTTATTTACAGCAGCCAATGACTTCCATAAAAAATGATGACTTCCTAAACAATCCTTGGCTTCTTTATCAACCAATGATTGCCTTAGCAACTACCTTCATCCATAGCAACACATGAATTCCCATTCAACCAATGACTTTCTTAGCATCCAATTCCTTCCAATGCATCCATTAACTACCTTTATAGGCACCAATGCCTTATTTAGCAACCACTTTTTTTCCTGAGCAACAGCCAACATCCATAGCAACCAATTACTTCCTTAGTAATCATTGACTTCCATAGCAACATTCAGGTTCATTGCGATAACATCCATTGACCATGGGAACAACCAGCTTACCATACTTCTCATTTCTGTTAACAAAGAGCAGCCTTCTTTGAGGAGTCCTTATCAACCATCAAATAACACAGCAACCACTAACCTGCTAAGCAAATAGCAACACCTTTCATAACCAGTTGTTACCTGACTGACTTGTTCATGGTCATTTTAATCATGTGATCAATTAAGGGCCATGCTGGCCCTTTTGTTTTGAATGTACATTTCCTTAGCTTATTCATTTAATTCAGCAAATGTATAAACATAGTGTATAATTCTGGATACTTTCAAGTTTTGTCAATATTATATATTATCAATGTTTTAATTTTCAAACAGGTGACCAGACAGGGAGGAAACTAGGGAAATGGTTATCCACCAACAGCCCAAGTGCTTGGTTGATAAGAGGAGCCACATCATTAAACATTCCTGCCCAAAGTGGTGTGCTTTGCTAACACTTATGATTGTGATTTGATAAAAAAGCAATGAATGAACGCTCATTATTCATAACTATAACTAAAACATTGATGTCAAAAGTTGTCAATTTTCAAAATATATAGTATTTGAGATCCTGATCTATAGTTGTGTGCAATGGATTATCAAAGAAAAACAAAAGAGTGGGCAACAAAATGAATTGCATAATGTACCAGTCAATTGTAACCACACCCCGCCCCCAGGTCCGGGGACTTTTGACTTTCGGTCCAGCCTACCCCAGGTTAAATTCCCTGAACTGATGGTAAAATCCCTGCCAAATTCCCCTGCATCCAACATACCATAGGTAAGACAAAACCACTGCATTCACACCCAGTATACCCCCGGACGGGGGTGGTGGTGGTTACAATTGACATGTGCATTACCCACTACCCATTTACACCAGTAATTCATAATTATATTTGATAGATATGCCTCTTGTCAAAGGTTTTGAAGGGTATGAACGTCGGAACTAGCTGCCTATGGCCTTTCAAGATTATATAACATTGTTAAACTAAAGAAATTATTATTAAGTTTATACTAGATCTTTGTTAAGAGTGACCCCTTTGATAATTCTGGAGAAAAACTATTAGGATAAGGTTCTGTATTTGTCCATAATTTGTCATATGACATGTAAGCAGGAGTTCATTCCTTCAAAGAATTGTGAATCTTATATAATTATGTATTTGACATCTTATCAATTTTATCACACTTTAACCTAGAGGCAGTTCAAATAAATACTGCTATGATTGAACCAATACCGAATAAGGGCAAGACTTCCAAACAAGACAGTATACATCTAGTATCATGTTTGTCTGATAGTTTTGAAATCATAGTGATTAAATCTTAAAGGATGTTAAAGCTGCACTGTCACTGATTAAGAGTTTTCGCATTTGCTTTGAAAAAAATTAATTAAAATAATTAATAATTAATTTTGTTTTATAAGAGACATTGGCAAAAACTGTTCATAGATTGTGTTTTAAGGTGTATGTTTTATAGACAGTTCTCCAATTCTCTTTAATATATAATATGTTTGTTTCATTTAAGGCTTTTGTGTGTTTTAGGGCTGTTTCAGACCATTCCTGATATCGTATTTTTATATAAACCCGGCAATCATAATTGCATACCTCTTTGCAAAAGAATAATAAACATTCACAGAAATTTAACAATAACGGAATTTTTCGAATTTTTACTCAACAATAGAAGAGACTTTTGTATTTTGGCCCAGCAAATGTTATTATATTGTTGACTAACATAAGCTTACAAGCAAATTAACAGGCAGAATAGATAAAGAAAAGATGAGCATGTAGTCTTGTTTTGCATACAGAAGTAAGGAGCTAGCCCTTTATATGTGGATTCATAATTGCTAGGTGGGTCTCGGGGCATGCCCCCTCAGAATATTTTGAAAAACATGGTGCATTCTGGGCGTTCTGAGGTGCTTTATTTTGTACTGGAAAATAAAAATGACATTTAAAGGATCATGTAGTCAAGTATGCATACTGCAACTTTGGCTGATTTTTTTTATGTTTTTATCAGAATCATGTGGATTCATCCGCGTACTAGTGTTATATGCAGCTTCACGCCTGGTATCTCAGACAGACATTTTTAGGCTTATGTAGACGTTTGCAAGGCAAGGCTTGGCAAACCAAAGTGCCTGTCTCATTATATTGGTTACAAAGTGCTTTTGCATGTTGTTTGCAATTGTGCATTTTGCTCGACTGGTAAATATCTGCAATATAAAAACTTAAAATTCATTGACACCTAGGTGACCAAATTTCAAAAAAATTCATTTCATTTGTCAAACATTGTGCCCCAAAAGCACATTTCACATAAGTATGTAGTTTCTTTACTTAAGGTCTATTATACTGTAATATAAAATATATTTAAAAACAGTAATTCTGGTAATTTTATTGCGAAATTTGACAAAGTAATTGGCAAAATGCAGAAATATTCATTTTTTTTCTAACAAATTTACCTAAAAATTATATTTTACAAAACACATAGTTTGTATATTTCAAGTATCTTATAATGTTATATAATATCTGTTTTAAAAAGTTATTTTGGTAATTTTATTGCAAAATTTGGCAGAGTTGATGCTAAGTCCAGAAATTCTCATTTTCATTTAACTTTTAAAACATTTTGCACAAAAATTATATTTTGTACAATGTGATTGTATTATACTTATAGTATATTAAATGTGGTGTCTGATATAACACAAAACCAACAAAAAAATCAAAGCATTTTTCTCCCATTTTTCATTTTCACTGGACAAAGAATAAATAGAGGTGATGAGGTGTTGAAACTCTGCTTAAACACCTCTCTATTCAAATAGAGAATAGTGCACGTCACCACCATGTGTATAGACTATAACAGGGGTTCAAATCTACATATAGAGAATAGTCCACGCTACCACAATGTATATAGACTATAACAGAGGAGTTGAAGTAAAGTTTCAAAATCTACATTGCATAGAGAACAGAGGTGTTGAAGCACTGCTTATATAGACTATAACAGAGGAATTGGTGTAAAGTTTCAAAATCTCTGGTTGATACATTGCTTAGAGAACAGAATGAATAGAGTATAGTGCACGCTTCCACAATGTATATAGACTATAACAGAGGAGTTGAAGTAAATCTTCAAAATCTCTGGCTGTATACATTGCATAGAGAACAGGGGTGTTGAAGCACTGCTTCAACACCTCTGAGAATGGATAGAGTATAGTGCATGCTTCCACAATGTATATAGACTATAACAGAGGAGTTGAAGTAAATCTTCAAAATCTCTGGCTGTATACATTGCATAGAGAACAGGGGTGTTGAAGCACTGCTTCAACACCTCTGAGAATGGATAGAGTATAGTGCACGCTTCCACAATGTATATAGACTATAACAGAGGAGTTGAAGTAAATCTTCAAAATCTCTGGCTGTATACATTGTATAGAGAATAGGGGTGTTGAAGCACTGCTTCAACACCTCTTGACAATGAATATGGTGCACGCTTCCACAATGTATATAGACTATAACAGAGGAGTTGAAGTAAATCTTCAAAATCTCTGGCTGTATACATTGTATAGAGAACAGGGGTGAGTATGAATAGAATATATACCGTGCACAGTATATACTGGTATAGAATATAACACCAGTGTATGTACTGTCACGGTGTATCGTGCATATCCATATAGTGTATAGAGTCTATGCACTGTGTTGATATAAGATATCAATCTCAACTTGGTCTAAGCATTCTAGATTTAATATTTTTTTTCTAGATTCAAATAATTCACTGTTTAATGCTCAACTTGTAATTTAACCTTTTATTAAACTATCGACAAAAAGGGGAAAATACATTTTATTCAACGCTCTTATTCAAATATAGACATTGTTATGCATGGCGCTTTATTGATACACTTGACAACTGTTTTGAGCTCAATGCTCCTCAAAAAAAGTAATCCTTTTTAAAAGTGGATTTTTGGGGGGAAGGGGGAGGGGGAATATATGTTGTTTGTTTTATCAGTAGGCGAATTGAGCCGAATTTCGGCACCAAAATGGGCCGAAAACACTGGATGACCACTAGATTGAGTGAACGTCATTGTCACTTTGTTCCTTCTCTGTTAATCAAATTTTGGCCCCATAACAATCGGTTTGCATTTAGCCGAAATTCTAATTTAACTTGATTTTACTAAAGAATAGTTCATCTTGTTTACGTTAATATAATTATTTTTATTTTCAAGTCAAAACTTATGTAAAAACTACAGAAACAAGCTCAGTAGCAAAATGTCTAAACATAAACCTGATTTAATTGCACTGGGTAAACGCCAAAGACAAAGAACACAAAAACAAAGAATCACAACAAAGAAACATGGAAGAACAGCACAAAACTCCACAAACAGCACAGTGCATACATGCTATATATAAAGAGACAACGTATGTTTATCAAGGATTGTTCAGTAAAATGTAAATTTACTGGGGGTTTAAACCAGTTTATGTGCACAAACCTCAAAAACTTCTTACGAATGTAAATATTACACAAAATATACCAAAATGAGAACAATGAACTAAGCAAAATTATGTTATAAGGGACTCATGACTTTTCATAAAATCAGAGAACTTACCTATTTTCTCTGGCTTAAATAAAGATTAATCTAAATATATGTTGTCATTCATTTAAGAGACAGCTACACTATAATTGTGTTCAGGCTTCCACATTTATTATTCGAAACGATGAACATATTGTTCTTGAGTACGCCTAGGACGTCGAATATTTAAAAATAAACGGAAAGTTTTGTAGCTCTAAGCTCAGTTCGACAATGATAGACAATGAAATCTATTTTGCCGTATTTTTTGTTTCTCGTTTTAAGACATTTTTACATATCTAGCAAAACATATTAAAGCAACATTTTTTTTATTCAAACCTGTCCTGAAGTTCACTTAGAACTTAAGTAAATGTCAATGTTTTTCCATGTTTCATTTAATTTATGCAATCAGAGTGAGTACAGCCACATATCTCTATACATTGAATCTATGTCACTGGAACTCAAAAATGGCTTGCCATTAGTTTTTTGCAAAACATCCGTTGAACGACGAATATATTTACGCGAGGATTATTTGCCGTCGTTAATTAAAAAGAAGCCCATAAAAGGGCTCATTTGTCAAGTGAAATATTTATGTGCAGATTGTGATCTTCAAAGAGCAAAGAACGGAGCTGAACACATTCATCAAACTGGATTACTTGGAAATGCATGATGTAAATGTATTTATTCTCGAACGATTGCACAAAAACAATAGTACAATTTAGCAAGAAGTCATTACTATCCCGACAACATGCGCTCTGATTTCGTTATTTCTCACTATTTTTTTATTATATATGTAAAAAAAGAGTAATGTTAGCATATCACAATTATGAAAGCCATTAAAACTTAAAGCTGAAATCAAACAAAAAACTTCGTACATTCGATGCGCATCAAAGAATAACAACAAGTAAATAAAAATGTATGAAAAATTGACATGTTAAAAGGTACAGAATAAAATCCATGTTGTATGTCTGTCTTCCTGGCATATTGTCTTTCAACCATTTGGTTTAATGTAAAACTGTTTTGGGCAGATAATGCATCTCAGTCCAGGTTTACCATATATACGGCGCGTTTTCCGATGCCATTGAGGAAATGTGAAAATCATTCGCTCTCTAGACCTTTCCCCAATGTAAAGCGCGCGATATTGGATCTTACCATGTCCTGTTTCGCTTCTTAATGTCACTGTATATCATGCCTCCACATGTGTTGTCTCGCATAATTTCTTATGGTCAATAATTACTTCTTATAAGAAATTGATTTTACTTGTCCATACATGTTTCGTAAGTAAGAGATTTATGAAGCGCAGTGTGTTCCTTACTAGATACGATTAACGATCATGAGTATTTTTTTAATATAATAAGGTTATTTGTACTGCGTTTTGACCCAGGAAGTTATATTCGACACGAGTGCATCTTTTTAGATTCGGATTTTACGAGGTGCAAGCCGCTACTCGACAGCGCCACCACTAGGGCAACAGCGCCACCACTTTTATAAATATGTGCATTTTTCCTTTTTAAGAAGTGCTTATTAGTTTTGTTGTGTTCCGGCTTAGGTACAATACATAACAGTTATGTTTGCATGCGTGAGAATGTTCTTACGGGGTGTGTAAGCACCGAAATATACTTACTATGCAATCATATCTCAATACGAACTACCGTTTTTTTTGCGAAATGTATTTCGTTTGGATTTATGATGGGCATATAATAAATAAAACAGTGTAACTTGAATAGCTTTTCAATATACATGTAGCTTATTGTTCTTAGTTGACTTTAGAGACGCTAGACTAATTATTGGCAACACGCATTCCATATTAGGTAACGCATGTTGTATCCGTTAAGTTGCTGGTTGAAATTATTCGAAGATGGAAATTTTCAGCATTAAAAGTAATATTTTTTTAAACTTGCACGTAAACTTTGTATACGACTTGACACCAAATGCTTTCGGTGACAATTCTCAATACTCTTATTAGCCGTTTTGGCTATAAAGCATGCCTTGTCCCTAAAAAGGTACAGCTGAGATGGGATTATTATAAACTTAAGTACTGTGACAAGAATAGACGAAAAGACATAATTAGATAGCAAGCCTCCTAAAGAGAATCATTAAGCTCCAAGAAGCGGCTAAACGGAGGAAGCAAGGACAAGATGCTTGATCCACTCATCCGATTTTTCGTTAAATATTTCGGTCTGAAAGATAAACCGCTAATGACTCGATGCGTTAACGGTCCCGCCTTTTTAACAGCTTTCCTTCGGACTCCACACACTTTGACCAGCCCATCTGCGTTCATACCCCGATAGTGAAATCAATCCCGCAATGTATTCCTTAAATAATTCCAGTTTCTGTGAAGAATGTTATTCTGTTTTCGCCAGTTGCAGACCACAACCGTGTTGCGTCTGTTGCGATAATTGTTTGGAACGATTAACAAATGCTTCTCGGATCCGCCAGACACCAGAAAAATTGTCTTTTGAAATTCCAATAAAGAAGAACGTCTTATATAGCTCTCGGCCAAATTCGGCAATGATAGGGCATACATTCATTGGAGAAAGATCGTTGACGTATATGGTATCACGCCTTAAGAAGGATTATTGGAAACACTTTCATTAGTGAATGGACTTTACTGATGTGTAAATGGATTCAGCGATTTCCGGATATAGACAAATACAAGATTTGAAAAGACTTATTCTGAGATTGATCCGGGCCGTACTGGAAAAAATCTCAGAAAACTTAAAGTTTAACTTGGTAAACCTATCTCACATGAACATAATGGTATATGTAGTTACCGCTAAAATATGCAATGGATATGCATGGAAATAAGAAAATTGTAAATTGGAAAACAGTTAGGAATTGTCGAAAATGAAAGGCTAACCTTTAAAAAGCTAATGTGTAATGACATTTGTTGAAATTTACAGAAAGTAAATAGTTGTCATTTACGAAATAAAAATATCTAAATTTCCATTTTAATAAAATGAACAATTTGTGCTTATTGTTTATAAAAAGGAATACACGAAGCCAACATTATATATGGAACTGTATTGCTGGGAATAAAATGTTATCACATTTTTAAATGAATCAGATTCCATTAAATTAATGGTGCACTATAATTCGAATAAACAATTCAGTCTATCCAGCTCTTGTTCCCTGACTTCTAGAATTTCATATTGATTAGATTTGTTGTATTTGCGTATAAAAGAACGCGAACATGTAATATTGCAGAACACAACTTAAGTAAGTTTAATGTGCTGGAAATTACAAAGGACTTACACCAGAAAGGAAACAACTTATCCCGACGTAGTTACGTAGCTGTTAATTACCATAAATCAAAAACATATACAAAATTATTAATGACTTGGAAATATGAATTTACATTAAATCTCTCGATATATATGGTTGAGTTGCGAACGAACGTTTCAAAGTTGAGCGAACAACAAATACCTATTACGGTACAACATTGGTAAAGGTAAGCCATTTAACATTTACCGTATTTAAATTATCCATAAGCATGTCATTGTCATAGCTATTGTCTTATTAAATACTTTTTGAGAAATATTAGGAATTTTAAACACCACTTAGTGAAATATGACAAGTTCACTGCCATTACCCTATTTGCATATGTGTTTACAGACAAATTTATAACGGACTCATAGAGAAGTATACTATATAAAAATATCATATTATCAAATTCTTAACATAAATAGGTTTTCGATCGTAACAAATATATGAACATGTCAGACGGAAAATATGTACATTGCTTGAAACTTAATTCGGTCAGGTTTCCGGATATAATTTTGGAAGGCCAATCAAAAAACGATGTGCTGCCAGACAAATGTAAAACCTTTTTGAACATAATTTGTACCTTCATGGCTTTTTATCGCAACTATATGGCTTTACAAAAACATAAAATAATTGGTTTTACCATTTTTTGGTCAAAATGCATGTTTTTAAAGATGTTAAGAATGTTGCCCCGTTTGATACGGTTTTTTTTTCATTTATCATAATGTGGTTAACAAAACGGGACGAAATAGTAGTATTTATTAGTCGATAAATTAGAAAAAAATCCGTCCATGAAATTACTCCTGACTTAATATTGTTTTGTATTGCATGAGCTGTAACAAGTGTTTTCTATCATTGTAGTTATTTATTGTGCGTATTGATATTGTGGTGTGATCAAAGAAGCCAGATATGTATGTCCAAAGCAGCATTTTTTTACGATATTGATGAGTATTTTTTACTATATTTTTGTCCAAATTTTCTGCGCTAAAACGTTGATTTCTCAGCTGTGTGTCAAAATTTTATAAAGATACCCCCATCTCCCATCAACTTTTGTTTACATGTTTTTTCTCAGTTTGTATATGTCTGTCAGCGGCTTTCCTGATTTTATCATTGATAACCACACATGATTTTCTACTATCATAATTGCGATCAATTAACGCATTGTTACACTTTTTTAATATACGAAAGAAATCTTTAGCGGGGATCAAATTCTGTCACTGAAGGCCGCCCGGATTTAATCTCTTTTGCAAAAATAAAGGTTTGCAGAACCACCATGTTTTACCCGAAATAAGACTAAGATTGATAAGGTTAGTTATGCCACTTATTACCTATTTTCTGTTTGTTTGTTTTTTGTTTTGTTTTTTCATTTGTTTTTATTTTATTCTGAATAACATTCAAATTGTACCGGGCATGTTCTTTTAATGGAATTTAGCTATTGTTTTCGGAATATCGTGTAAAAATTGCCGAAGTCGTTCGAAATTCGCTAAATAATCGCATTTTATTGATGGATGGCTTTATAATGATGGATGATGGATCAGACAGTGAAATAAACTTTTTAATAAAGTTAAGAAATTACAAAATAAAAGTTTAAAAATACACTTCACTTTCATCTGTTTTCAGGACCAAAGAAAGATACGAAAATACGTGTTAATCGCGGAGTTGCCACAACAGAGTTTAACCAATGAAGAGAAAACGAACGTCAGTGAAGAAATTGTTCCACAAATTCTTTGATCAAAGATACAGAAAAGGTAGGTAAAGTATAAGGGTTTAGCTAATTTTTGTCAAGTTCTAGTCTGTAATAATAATACGGTTTTGTTCTTATCATTCAACATAGAACAATTTAAAAAATATATATTTTTTAAGAAGTATCACTTTCAGCCAGATCTTTGGCTTATTTTGCACATAAAATCATTTTCTTATCAACCAAAAGTAATATCAGTGGCTAATTGTATAAAACTGGATAACTTATACGCAGTTATTCTTTTGGTCAGTTTGCTCAGGCATGTATTTCAATTTGGATCAAGTCAGTATTGAATAAACATGGACCATTACACATTTTAAGTAACCTTACCCAAACCAAAGAATTTACCAGGTTTATACATTTTCCGGCAGATAGATAGTGACCAAAAAATAAGTATGATGCCCAACTTTTACCAAACTAAAAACTTATAGAGTGTCTGTTTTAGTTAATTGAAATAGAAATGTTGCGATTTTATTTTTTCTTGGACCGACACATTTGTCGAAATTTGTGCCAATACGGACAGCGCGTACTGTTAATAAGTTCCAAGAACATATACACAACAACGTCATTCAGCGTCGGCAAATTACAAAGTATGCGTGCCAGTACATACTAAACAATCCTTTCCGAAATCAGTAATTTCTCTAGCGACTCTTAGGTACACCATAAATGTTTCGAGCCGTCTTGTATAAAAAAGGAAACACATAAAAAGCGGATGTTCTAAGCACGCGCGCGATTCCTGATTTCGTTGGAAACTTCAAGTTAAAAGCATCTGTCCGTGTCTTCGTTAAGCAACTGTTTGACAACATATATCTGAAACAAATAATGTGTTCTTGCAGGGGAATAGTTATTATTTAGATTTTCTTATCGATCGATAATTCAACGTTAGATAAACGATTTCCAATTAGACTTCACAACACTGTCCATAACGTCACAACAACACTGATCTTAATGTAACAACAATTCAACAACACTGTCTTTTACTTAACAACAACATTCTTCTTAATGTAATAACAACACTGCTTTAGATGTTATAACAACACTTTCTTATATACGTCATAAATCGTTAGGACTAAATGATATGATATTTCGAAGTTGGTTTAAAAAGCACTATACATAGGAGACATGTTTAATTTGAATTAAGCCATGTTTCTATTCATGAATATTACCCATAATTCCGTAAGTGCAACAATAAGAATAAGAGTTAAATATTGACTAAAATTTCAATGCTGGTAAAGCTAGTTATTCAAGATATTGTTGTTGCATTTCACGACAATTTGATATGCCTTTTTTGTTGACCATTTTATGGGTTTGGTCTTCTCTTGCCATTGCATAATACTATCTTCTCTACATGATCGCAAATCAGTTTAGCTAGTGGTCAGCAAGCCGGACAAGTGGGATTTCTCATAGTTCTCCGATTTCCTCCACACCCATATTCTCATGTAAAATCGTACCAACGGAAGTGATTAAACATAAGTTAAAATAGCTTTCTTCACGATCGTTGTAAAATTAATGAAGTAAAACCTAATACCAGCGCTATCGTGTATGCGGTGGATAAAACGTGCAGTCATTCCACTGAAGCAATATAACTAGGCGCGTTGTTCAAATATATTTAATAAATAAAATATCATGCACTTTGATCCCAAAATATTCCAGAAGAGGACGGAATGCACGCGTTACTTAAATTGAATCATGTTAATCGTTCGCATTTATATTACATAGATGTGAGATTACATCGACGTGTTTTTCAAGTGTAGTATGTCGAGGTGGCAAACGAAAAGGCACTATGGGATTAAAACAGACTGATAATAAAATAAATAAATAATAATATTGGTTATGAGTTTGAACGTACTGAATGCTAGTTTTAGATCAGTGACTTCAGTTATATGTGTTTATTCTTTAAGTAAAGCAGTTGTGTTCCTCAACTGGTAACTTTAGATTGAATCATTGGGAATATATGAATCATTTTAACGCAATTGAAAATAATAGTTCGCTACCACAAACAATTTGGAAAGCTGTTCAAAAACATAAATATATAACAATAAATAACACTGTTGAAGAAATGTTAAGAAATGTTATATCATTTTGTATAGCAACAGCAATTTAATTAATTTTGGGATATGCGAGATGGTTTCGTAAAATCGGATGCAAGTTGACTGTATTTTGTGAAGAAAAAACAACATGAAAATTAGGTCTATATAATTCATGTTTATATATATCTAACTAGCTCCGTGTTGAATAGCAAGACATTATTCATAAATAGTATTTAAAGTTACTTCACTGCACAAAACATTTACTTGATAAGCGCCGGTGTATGGTGATAATGGGCCAGAGTACTTGAAACATGCCCTTTTCCATGAGCCCACGAAGATAGTTTCAAATGTGCCACAGAGAGCTTCTGACGTTCAAGGTTCTCCCCCGAGACAAAGTCTTTGAACATGTAATCATATTGACGATTTATGTGTTAATACAAATCATTTAACTACGCCATTTGTGTCTGCTAGTTCTCATGGAAGCAGAATCCAGTTTGTACTAACGTAGGATTTCGGCGTACCTAGCCGCGCCATTCGTAATTGCCCATTCCTAATAGATATTCTTATCATAAACATACAAAAACACAACAATACAACATAACATGGTCATAGTAGATTCTTTAGATTAATTATATCTTGCAATTATTGTAGAGTTGATGATGTTTTCCCTCATTGTTATAAATTATTTATAATTATTATTAACCAAGACATTCGCAATAATGATAACACGAAGTACTGTAAGAATTCACCTAAGGGCCGTCGAACCTCCAGATAACAAATGTATGTCATCCAGGAAAGTCATCTTTTGATCAGACAAAATATATCTAATTTGTTCAGCGCTTGTTACAGAGAACAGTGAACTCATTTTGTTTCCTTCTCTAAACACTTGATATGTTGGACGCACTTCTATCTAAAAAAAATACGATTATTGGAAATATCCTCATTTCAAACATTGAGTGCACCGTAATCACAGCCAATGGAGTAGGAAAATGATTGTTATGAATACAATGCAATGCTCTGAGTATTCTAAATAATGTATGATAATGTGTTTTTTAAGTTGACATTTTTGTAAGAAGAATGAAATGAAAATATAGTATATTTGATCAGTCAGAACTTTTGGAAATTATTTCTTTCAAAAGAAACACAATTTGAGTATTTGTAGCCACGTGTTGGAAAGATCTATTTAATTTTGCTGATATGTCAAATGAAGTATTTACGTGCCGTTTATCTACGAAATCAAAGGGTCTTGGTGAAAACTATATATATTTAAGCATGGACTCAAACTGCATAATATCAAATTATTAAATAAATAAGATCTCATTTGGCATGATTTTGTTCAAGATTAATTATATATGTCATGTTTTCCCGTTCCGGACAGAACTATCCGACCCGAGGGCACCTGCGTTGCCAGTTAACGAGGCTTGCCGAGTTACCGACTAAGCAGCGTGCCCGAGGTTCGGATTTATCTGTCCGGAAGGGTCACACATGATAAATATTTTTTCTAGCATACCTTAATTTACATTTTGTGTAAAGAAAATTCATAAAAAGCGCATGTTTGTACATTTCAACAAAAAACGCGTGCGATTATGTTTACTGACGTCATGACGCCCAGTTATTTGTATTCATTGCATACGTCAATTAGTTTCTTCGATATCACGTCTTTTAAGGATTATTTTGTTTTGTTTTGAAGGTATATGTTTATAAAGTTAATGTTAATGGAACTCATCTATGAAAATCTCATAATTATGGTTAAATAAAGTGTAATATAAAAGAAATAGAAAGTATTACATCTCAGCGCGCGACCCAACTGGCATGGAGGTGTGCCAGATGGAGTGTTCCAGTATGGCTGAATTCACCAGAAATGCCGATCCGGTGCGCTAGAGAATTGATTTCCAAAACATCGAAAACAACAAATCTGTGTCTGTTAGTCCGGGTACTTTTTAACAAGCACATACTTGCTTATCCGTTGCTGTAGCTTTTATACATTAAACACATCGACAGGTCAGTATCTTTGCCCTGTTACTAATAAAGAAATCAATATACTCTAGATGATATTTGTATACCTAAAACGTTATATATAACGAGGATTTTGCACAGAACTGAAAGAATTCTATACGCTTGAATTTATAAAAGACGAATATGATTTCCGTTACCTTGGAAATGTGAACTAATAAAGAGATCAGTATTCCCCTTTATGTTTTCTTGCACTGTTTTTTTTTGTTCAAACAGGTTATTTGATATGTCTATTTAATTTATTATTTTGCAGATGCCTTTTATCTGATCACATGTAATAATGCAAACATCCTTTGTCACACCCTTTGATAAAATACATTTCTAGGAATTTAGTTTCCTTGACATTAATGCTGGCGACATCATGTCCATCTTGTGAATAAATTGTTCGTAGCAGAGATAAATAAACAATTATGTACTAATTATCATGTAACATGTACTACTATTAGTAACTTCTTCAAGTTTTCATTTTCATAATGTAGAATCATGTGACACTCTTATCCAAAATCAATACATACACATGTATAACAAACATCAACTTCGAATGATAAACCTTAAAAACTACTTACTAAATAATGCATTTATGGAAAATATTTAATACTGATAACAAGATTGTAACTGTGAATTTAATAGCAGAAAGCGCAAAATATTAAATGATTGGTGAATGCTAAAATGTCTATAATCTCATGAAGTAGAAATACCGTGTTTTTGCTCATTCCTTTCAAATTAAATTCGGTATCCTTCATAAGAACCACTGTTTTCGACATTTATTTATCCTTTTTGGAATATCTAAACAATATAATTTACTGTGGTAAATCTTATTTGGGAGTAAGAGTGCATCTTTAAAATATGAAGCAGCTTTAAAAATACATTGACGCCACAAAAAGTCTCTCATTAATTTTCCATTATTTTGACAATCATCGCAAAAAGGAAACTATTTCTGTTGACGGGAAGCATATAAATCAAAGTTTTAAACATGTAAAGAAAGTTCTTGGTATTAAAATCATCTGGATTTTTACACACGCTCAGAGTGTTTTGATTTTATTGGACATGCAGTAAAGAGAGGTCAAAGGATACTTGATCCATTACATAGTATGGCTCTATTATTTTTCAATTAAGCAATATATACATACATATATATATATATATATATATATATATATATATATATATATATATATATATATATATATATATATATATATATATATATATATATATATATATATTACATAGATTAACAGCAATGTGACGAAAGTATTATAAAGCAATATCGAAAATAAAATATAGGTAATCATCAGTTTATTTTTCTGTAAGTATGGTTCCGTAAGAATATACGAATATATATGAAGATGATAATGTAGAATACACTTAATTACATACCATTTCGCAGAAAGTCCTACTCCATTGTCAATAAAAACAAACTCGTCCCTCGTAAAACCAATTCGAACATGCACACAAACTTTAAATAAAACTATCCGTCATTAAATTAAATTCAAGAAATAAGGTAAAACGTTTCGAACAGGTAATGCTTTTTTAATTAACGTAATTCCTTTTTCGAAGCAAGACGATCTAAAAGCGTGTGCAAGAGAAGGTGGTTATTTAAAGTGCAATTAACACTTGTTTGCCTAATCAGTAATGAATATCTATGGCGAATTTACGTACGAATGCCGCATTTTATAAAATCAAGTTAGTTATGTATATGTAAACTAGTGTTACATATTGACGATCAACAGAAAATGGAACTAGCAAGGCGAGGCAGCCATATGACGAACTTGTGCAAATAAGAAATACAAACATTAAAACTGCATGCACAATACAATGTTATTCAGCGTTGGTGAATTACTAGGTTTTGTATGTAAATGCAATTATTAGTGAATTTTTTCGGAGAGAGCACTTGACTAAATGCATGTTGTCAATACGTAAGTCAACCAATATATGTGTTAACCGTGCATAGACCACGAAAAAAGAAAAGCCTTAATTGTTTTCCAAATGCACTTGAGAAGTTTCTTCTTCAATGCATACTAATAAGGGTTCCAATATTAATATGTTGGTAGAGTTTAGCATATCTCAGATATTGCCAGCAGAACGTACCGAGATCGATACCCGGACAAGCTGCATACTTTTATTTCTTAGTCTGTGACAATAGTTCGTAAGGAATTACTAACACATTAGTGCATACTCAATTAAATTTAATTGAACGTCTTAGACAAACAACTTTAGACCAACAACTAGACGTGGTTAGATTATTTGGCGAATTGTCGATCATGTTTAAATAAATATGAAAGAACAAATTGGCAGCCTTATTCTGTTATAGATTTCAACCATTGGAACATCCAAAACGTATTTGCAAACAAATCGGATCGTGATCCGGAATATCGTGGTTCAGATCTAAGTATGCCGTGAAACCATAAAACAAAGTTCTATTAAAAAAACGTAATAATAAAGAGCATGATTATATTCATTACTTCCGCGAAAGCAATATTCACTGGCGCGTTGGGTAAATATATCGATATAACAAAATATCACGGAATATCTTTCCTGAAAAACTCTGACAGAAGGGTTCTTTCAAATAAAATAAGACATGTGTGTGTTTCTGTATTTGTTCTTCAGATATATCTTTCACTCGTTTTTTTCTGATAAAACCGAAGAGTTGTCTCTTCTAAAACAAGCATTCAAATCAGACTGATATCAAATGTTGATACTGTTGATTTAGCAATTCAGACTCATGCTTAAAGACGATACACTGTTGAACATGTGGATAAAGTCTTGAATGTGTAATCAAGGGTTGTTCTTCTTATCATGTGCATATGTAGTGGTTGCTTATATGAAATTAATCCATTCGAGTATAATTTCAAAGAAATTGATAAGCTTTACAATACGTTATTTAAACCGGCAATAAGCTTATTAATTATGTTCGTCGTAATAATATTTTTCAACAAAAACAAATACAATTCAAATCCAAACAGTGCTAATTCTCACATACCATTATGTATGGCAAATGAGCTATATTCACTATACATATATGTCATGGCGGCAGATACATGATTAAATTTAGAATGTGATATCAAACATGGGAGTCGCAGAGTCATGAATTGAACTTGAAATCTAACTAACTACCACATATATAAAAATGGAGAATTAAACAAACACCACCTATAAGAACAACATAGTTTTTTTCTAAGTCATTCTTTATACGGCTATATTTTTTATTTGGTATTAATCCTTATTTTCAAAATGTATTTAGTCTACATATAATTATACAATAAGTAGTAAACATTTACAAAATCAGCTTTAGGTTTATCATAGCTTTAAATGTTATTATATAATTGCATTCTGATATGACTATGTCACCAGTAGCTTTGGCGAGACATGCAATAAGTTTTCTTTCTCTAAGAAGAGCATTGTTATTAATGTGTGTAAATCGTTAACTAAGTAAAAAATTACAAACGCGAAAGTAAACCTAATTCTTTGACGGCATATCCAAAAAAAACAATAGGGAGTCTTAACTGGGTTTTAAGTTATGTTGATTGAAAAACTAAGTGGTTCTTACTTGAAATATAAATGGCATCTTGTTTAATTTAGTGAATACATTACTAAAAATAAAAATGATATAATTGGCCACTATTTCCAGTCAAGAGCCAAGTTTACTATTTGTATAACTATGTGTTAAAAAGTAATGAAGTATTTTATTTTGTTGAATATATGTTAATTACATTTAGAACAAAATAGCGACTTTTGAAATTGTTTACTACATAAATACATCATAAAAAAGCATTCATTTGTATATATCACATATCCTCATGTACATATATTCGTGTATGTCTTTGAGTAAAAAGGAATACAAAAAGCCATAATTCGGGTGTCTGCCATGTTCTACATTATAAGTATATACAGAATAGTACAAAGAAACAATTTGTCTGTGTTTTAAATATCAGTTTGGCAACAACCGAGTCAAGAATTTACAACCATCTAACTACCTAATCTTTGAGAAAATAGTTGTTATAAAACTATACAATTCGCCTGCGTTTGCTTGTTGATTGATTTCTTTAATTGTTCTACAAAATGATTTATGACAACGTTAAAGCGTCGGTAAATGGTAATTGAAGCTTGGCAAAACCTAATAAACAATCGTTTGCCAAATCAGTTATAGCATTTTTTGGAAAGAACGGAATGCTTTTAGGACAGCCGGGTAATAAAAACAATGTATGAGGTTGCATAAACCGTTCCATTTACGGATACGTATTTAAATAATATATGTACATATATATTTATACGACTATACCCCCAGCAGAGCTATTGAAAAAGAGTCTTCTTACGGTTGTAAACGGACCGTGCAAGAGAAATTCGAGTAATCCCACTAGCCGATACATTGTATTTAGAAAGGCCATGATAATAATATAATGTTTATCTTTCGGAAAAATATTTCGATTTATCTATTTATAAATCTGTATTTATTTATCTATTTATTAATGCATTTCATTGCTCACTAATATATTCAATACACATATCGTTGTATAAGTCGGATACAGTTACTCGTGTTTTCTTTAAAAGAGTCCTCTTAAAGACGTAAGAAACCGTTTTGCTAGGACGAACACTAATTTTATCCTTGGCTTCGCATCTGACAAAAATTGTGTTCGTCCTAGCGAAACGGCTTTTTACGTCTGTGAGAGGACACTTTTGAAGAAAACCTCGTAATGTATCTATAACGAAAATGAAATACTTCAAACAGCATAAACTGAAAAGTACAACTAAAATAATTTATCTAGTCTTTTTAAGATCATCTGGTGATAGATATTTCATTGGGAAACGTTAATAACATGTGCAAGTGTCGTTGGTGCATGTATTTGGTGTAGGTGCTTTTAACAATCACATATTTTCAGTATTGACTACTGGACCTCATTGCATTTTTATATATTATATGAATCTGAAAAGCATGCAGTATTTCCGTATTTATAATGCAGAAACAAGTTTACTCTAGCTGCTAAATATTACGGATACATGCCAAACGCGTTTGAAATTTCATGGATAGCAACCTTCTCCTTTGGCGAATATAGTAATGTAGTAATGAAGTATGTATAGACACGGTTATACTGATAAAATATGTTCACCATCTTAATAGATGTGCTGTTAAAACCATTTAAAAAATGCAAATATTCATATAAATTATGCAATGTTCCGATGCAAATACAATATGCAAAAGTTATACGAATTATATGTTAATCATTTAAATTGAGACCCAACGTGATGTTTGTTTGCTAATGTAATTATGAATTATCAAATAATAAATCAAATCATTTCGACAATGATGTTCAGAATTGTAAGCATGTCGTCGATTTGCGCTTCTTGAACTTATTTAATAAGAATACCGAAATTATATAATTAAAAGATAACGTTATTAATCTTTTTTTTTTTTTTTAAATTGCCTTACATACGTTTCACTTCAAATATTCCACAATATACTCTCTCAGAATGCCAGGGTTAATAGTTGTTGTTTTTTTTGCTCACTAGAAGTCGTATAAAATGGTTCAAACCATATTCAAATAAAATAAATATTCGTGATATCAAGGTATTTTTCTTTAACGGAAGGTTTCTTTGATTAAGCACATACCATTCGATGCGATAACAGGTTTGAGTTTTTTAATGTACTTATCATAATAAAAAGCAACATTGGTTTATCTTTATAGGATATTGCCAATAAAGAGAAAACAACGTGGTTCTTAAAGACAGAAAGGTCTGTCTGCTTCTTGGTCTGATAATGATATCTTCAATTCGCAATAACTCGCTGTTTGTTTGTGTTTTCCTTGTGCAGTGTTATTTGTTGAAACGTGTTTGTTTTTCCTAGACCCTTGCCTTCAAAGAATTAAGTTTCATTTTACAGATGCTGTCTGTCTGATCCCATCAGGTTATTTGCAGACAAACAGTTTGACATCATGACTGTTGTACTTACTAAAGCGTTATAAACAGTGTTAAATAAGATATGTCTAACGTTCATACATTTAATGTCAGAATGTAAAATAATAAAAAGTGTCTCGAAATTACTTTTAAAAAGAGAGCATAGTTTGCCTTAGAACTATGGTGGTAGCTCATTGATGTGTTTCTACGTAAAGAAATACGCCAAGAGTTGATACACTGAAGTAGCATTGACAAATACATTGGTCGAATATGGTAGTATTGATATAGTACCTGAAAATGTTTTAATTATTGAGATATATATATATAAAAAAAACTTGTCATAGAAACAATGATGGCCACACCTAGATGTGTCTATTCAAAAGGAAAAGGAAATATATTGCTAATGTCAAAATACCTAGACGCTACAAATTTGGACTATCCGTAAGGGGAAAAGTTTTCTGTTGACGGGAAGATTAGTTATCATAATATCTGAAGATGCAAAAAAGTTTCTTGGTGTAACAGTCATCTAGGTTTGAGTCTGGATCAGTAAGAAGACCTACAGAAGAG
Organism: Mya arenaria; assembly: GCF_026914265.1. Lineage (NCBI taxonomy): Eukaryota > Metazoa > Mollusca > Bivalvia > Myida > Myidae > Mya > Mya arenaria. The sequence continues at coordinate 52,090,893 of NC_069138.1, forward strand.
TAAAGTCAATGAATACTTACTCTGTTGTACAGTTTGTCATAGTTCTTATTCGAATGAGCCATGTATAGAATATCGTTAAGGATTAACGTGATGAAGTATTGCATAAGGGCGATAGGAAATGGTAGGCAATTAAAAGTATTCTCTGTATGAATGCTTCCGTTAAAACACGAGAATCGTTACATGCCGTTTCTCAAAGAATCCTACTCCATTGTCAATAACAACAGATGGGTATTCCCTCTTAAACAAATTCGAACAAGACGCAAACAAAGATTAGGTGTGTTTCTAATTAACTTAATGCTTTATTCAATAAACAAGTATTTACGATTTCAAAGGGTTTGCAAGATATCGTGGCTGATGAGAAGTTATAGAAAACACTCGTTTGCCAAATCAGTCATGGATATCTATAACGATTTTTTACGTACAGCGGTTGCTTTGTACAAAAGCAAGGCAGCGATTCATCGCAGTTTTATTTACTGTTGGTTGTATCTACATTAGCATAGTTGTATATATGTATGTGTTTAATTTTGAATTCTACAGAAAATGGGGCAAGCGAAACGGGGCCGCAGAATGACAAGCTAGTAGGTCCATGATCTAAATGTTTTGGCATGCGGATAAGAATTCCATACTACATGTTCAATACAACGTTATTCAGCGTTGTTGAATGACGGGGTATGCGTATCAATGCATAATAAATAATGCTGCATATATGCTATTCCTCGGGTGACTCTGACATTCAGAAGAGCTGTTCCAGGACAGTCTTATAAAAAGAGTAAGCAGTTGATAAATGGACTGTTTGCGGATGTTCGAGAGAATACCCATTGTACCAGAGTTTTAATTTGTTATTTTCCCCTCTACCATCCATGTCATACCACAACTATCGTGGTCATACACATGCGTTTCCGAGTTTATTTGTTTAAGATATTATCTGTTTCAAGATTTCATCAAACGCAATTCAAATTTAATGTGGAAATGTTTTTTATTGTTTAAATGACGAAGAATAAAAATAGCAAATATTGTACCACAGTAAAAGTACAGCTATAAAACATGGATGAGTAATATAAAATCGAATGTAAAACAAACACAAAATATAACAAACCATTGTACAAAAGACAATTGAACCTTGTATGGATAGAAAACACAAAGTAATGCGTAATAGACACGGGTGATGGCATGATGGTGTGCGGCCGTTCTATTTTGCACACTTTGTTTTGCAAATGGCGCATGACCTCAAATTCCACAGCATGTGCTGACCTCAGGGGTAGTTACAAAATAGCATTTGGAGATACCAAATTCAGGGGGCGACTCAAATATATTTATTTTCAATAAATTGTATTTGATTCTTTCATTCCAGCATCATTGTCTTACCCCAGATATGATGATGATGCATTACACTTTAACAAATAAAGAATTGTTTGTATCCAACAAATTAACCTAACATGAACTTAATAACGAAATATTATGTTGTTTTATGCGGCTAATCCTTCGGCAGTTTGGCGCTACAAAATGAACTATAGAATGCCCTCTAAATCCCGTAATACATTAGATACCATTTATTTTCGATTTTAGATGTATAACACGACGGACAAACGTTTACAAATGGACAAAATAGAACGCTTAACAACACAGTTCGACGTTATAAGTTTTTGGAAAAGCTCCATATAATATTACTTACATGTAAATGGAAATGTTAGTGGCATACTTTAGAGAGAGAATTTTAGATACAAAAGTCAACCAGTTCATTCATAAAGACTAAATTAGAAACGTAAGAAGGGAGATTCTGTCATGGGTTTGTACTTTCGTATTCCATTTCAATGAAAAATGGCTTTGTTGTTGAACCCTTAAACAAGGACGACTTTGTTTCAATGCGCAAGGAAACGTGAACATAGAAATAACCGATGTCATTTCTGGCAATTATTTCTTTTGCTGCACAGCATTTTGTCGGTAAGCATCCTTGAAAAGTCTTTATCCTGACAAATTGCATTATGCTTTAGGACTAGGAGAGGGAAAATAAAAACATGTCTTTAATTCCTTAACAAATGTGCTAGTTTTCATGGAGTAAAGCATCTGCCTTTGTAGCGGGAGTTGTTTGGTTCGATCCCCGGACTAGCCGCATACTTTTCTGAGCCTTTGCCAAAAGTTTGAAAGTAAATAAAAGCACCAAGTCGCATAATCAACCATATTCAACAGGAGTTCTCAGACAAACATATTAAGACCAAAACAAAGGCGTGTTTACAGATTATTCTGCAAATAGCCAATCATGATTAAACAGGTATGTAAGAATGATTTGGCTTCAAAATTCTATATTTTTGGCTATTTGAATATCATGGTCCAGACCTATCATTGTCGTAAAACCACAAAACACTGTTTTGTTAAAAGGCGTATTGATAAAGAAACATGATAATATTCACAGCCGCGTCGGGTAAATATATAAAGTAAACAAAATGTAACGCAATTTATTTCCTGATTTACACTTTCAGAAGAATGAAGTTACTCTTCCAATGAATTAAGAGATTGGTTTCTTCTGTATTTGATCTAAGGATACATTTTTCACACAAAATATCTTTTTGGGAGAAACAAAGTGATGTGATGGAATGACAGACTGATAACTTAAGTGCTGATAACAGGGAAGGATCCAAGAACAGATGTAAGAGAGGGTGATACTAAGGTTTGGAACCTCTTAACATTCGCTCCTCCCTCAGGACTGATATTTAAATAGTTTAAAGAGTTTGGCAGTGGGGTTTGGTTGTATTTCCTCTGAGAAAGGTTTAACAATTTCAATTCCAAAATGGTTCATTTTGAGCTTATTTCATTACCCTTTTCTCCGATATTGATATAAAAAGTAAGCTTGGACGACTTGCAACCCCGCCCTTAAAACTGCCAATAGATAGTGTAGCCTATAAAAGTTTAACTCCTATAACAGTAGGATAAACTCGGTCTTTTTAACGCTATGATAAAGTCTATAAATAATAAAGTCTATAAATAATAATTTATATTTTACCTCACATCAATGTGTCCCTTTTTCGTATCTATAAACTCGATGGGTCCGTTTATCACTGTATTTTGATAAAAATCCAGTTTTATGACGTCAGCGGTCCATTTCATATTTCTGGCCGGTCTGGACCTCGCCAAAAATGTTATATGGACCGCTGACGTCATACAACTGGTAAGTGCGACTTGCTATTTTCATAACGGCGAAAATATGTCGCGAGTAAACATTATTAGCTTTGTTAAATAAAACACATCTAAATCGCTTTAAAAATATTGAATGGTATTTTAAAATGTTCGGTATATAAGAATGATTTGGCTTTAAAATAACGTACCACTTCGGGGCATATGGCATTAAAAAGGACCGGCCAGTCAGCCCCCTAAGGTGAATAGACCTCGGCGCTGACTGGCCAGTCCTTGGCTGATATTCAATATAGTTCTTAATTGGATCTAAGAACGATATAGCTAATCGGATAACTTGTTATTAATAACTGACCAATAGAATAAATGAAAAAAGATGTATAACCACTAGATTGACTTTAGTTGAATATTGAATACACCTCCTTACAATGCCATATAACCCTCAGTGGTGTTTAATATTTCTTAAAGAGTAGTTATCACCCTTGTGTGTTTAAGAAGTGCAGATAAATCTGTTTAAGTATGAACTAACATCAAATGACTAGCTTAACAATGACCTATTTAGGACTGAGAATAAGGTCATCTATTATATTCGTCGTGAACGGATTTCTCAGCAACATGATTAACGACAATATCAAAGCGTCGGTTGAACGGTAATTGTTGCGTGACAATGCGTAATGAACAATCATTTGCCAAATTTGTTATCACAAAGGAACAAAACAGTTTTGGGACCGCTGAGCTGTAGAAATCGTGTATGACATTGAATAATACGTTCCATTTACGGAGAAGGGTTGGAAAATCGTTTCGAATATATATATGAAAATGACGTTGTAATAGCGGTGTATAATCCCTTCATTATCTACACAAAAAAATTGTATTTATTTTAAATAAAATAATTGCAATTTCTTGATGTATTTTTTTGTAAGTAGAACATTATATTAAATATATTAAAACTATTATTTTTATTATTATTATTATCATTACCCTCTACCCCGCCTCCCCCTCTCTACCCCTCCCCCCCCCCCCCTCACTCACTCACTCTCTCTCTCTCTTTCTCTCTATCTCTCTCTCTCCTTGTCATAATGATAGATGTATCATGTGAAAGACATGATACCGTAATATATGTTTTTGGCATGTGCCGTTGTGTGTCTATTTTAGCAACGTACGTCTTTGAATCGGGTACTTTTTAACAGCCACATAGTTACAGGTTTGACTACTTGGCTCCATTTTGTTATTATATATTTAACAAATATGGAAGGAATGCAGTAGTTTCATTTTTAATAATGCAGAAAAGAGTTTACTTTAGTCGCAATGATGGCTGAAATTTACGAATTTATAACTTTGCACTGAAATGAATAATATTTATTCTTTGGTATTTATCAAAGCACAGATTCGTGCAAAACGAATTACGTTTCTTTGGAAATGTGAACTTATGTTGAGAGCAACATTCCTTTACATGCAAGCACAGTTACAACATGCACAGATATGACATATTTGCCGAAAAAAATACGAAAAACTGTTGATAAAATCAACACGTTTATTTGTAAACATTGCCTCCTAAGCCACAATCTGTTCAATAACTTTTTTATCTTTAAAGTTATGATACCAAAATAAGTTGTTCGATCGAAGAATATGTTTTTGCCACATACTGGACGCATACATTTTCAAAATTTAAAGAAAAAGTCCACTTACCAAGCAAAAGTTGGTACCTGAATCGGTGTACTTTTCGTTCTAAATCCGCCATTTTGTTTGCCATGAAACGTTTTTTCTCACTTAATGATTGCATGAAACGAAATTACGCCCCCCCCCCCCTTGAATTTAAAGCATACCGTCGATATATCCTTCGCTTCTTAAATCAACTTAAAAAGAAGTCCGATTATTTTTTTAATTTTTAATATGAAACTGTTCCTTTTTATTTCTAGTTTGCTTTATTAAACTTAAATATTACTTTTTTAAGACCAGATCATGCTCTTTTATAATGCTAGGGTTAAAAGTTGTATTTCTTTGCTCACTAGATGTTGCGAAAATGGTGTAAACTCAATGACAATTTAACATCATGAAATCAGGCTATAAATAGTTAACAGTAATATTGTTATAATAAAAACACAATCTCAAACTTGCATAAGCTTCGATGCAATAAAAAGGTTTGTGTTTCTCAATACATTGAGCCTAATGAAAAGGACTGTTTATCATAATATATATCCTACGTTGTTCTTGAAACTATTTAATCGGATATACTTGAAATGTATGTAGCTAGATTTGTATTTAAGGTGTGTGGAGTCCGAAGGACTCCACGCTTACTTTGACCAAGCCCCGGGGTTCATATCCCCGATAATGACATCAACCCCGCAATTCATTACTTATATCTACACCAAATAGTTCATTATTTCATTCAATAATATTTAAAAAATGCTTCATTTCATTTAAGAAACCCTTTCAGTAATCCTTTCTTACCCATTCTGTAAATAGAACGACCCGACTGTAACCGGAAACATTTTTTTCAAATGACATCACAATAACGCGGGAAAAGATCAACCACTTGAAATCACTTTAAACGTCAAATTGAAACTTTTATGGCAACAATACATTTACAGTTTAATCAATTTACACTTTTTAAAATGTTGATTTAAATTTTACGGGACCTGCTGACACAAAACAAACAATAATAATATCAATAGTTTTAATGTATGTTGTTATGCGATGAATTGCGATCCGAACATATCCGAAGATGTTGCGTCCATCGATTGATAAACGCAATTGCCAAAAGACAGTTCATTTAAGGAATGGAAGTTATAGTCATAAAAATCGTATTGACATAATGTTTTGTCTGGTTCTTGGTCTAATAAATGCTTTAACTCAAAATAACTCACTGTCTGTTTGCGTTGTTTTTGTTCAGTGTTATTTGTTGAAATTGATGTTTGTTCTAGAGAGCCTTGCTTCCAAACAGTTTCGTTTCTCAGTTTACAGAAGCCTCCCATCTGGTCCAATCAAGCTATTTGCAAAATCCGTATGCCGTTCAGTCAAATATTTTGGCATATATTATCTATAAAAATTGAATTCCCTTCAAAATCCTGTTCTGCTTACTAAACGTAGATCTTAAGAGCAATAAATAGATATGTGTAATGTTTCAGTACTTGATATGAACTAAGGCGCTGCCTCTACGGGCTTGAAGTGTTATTGCCGGACTCTAAGTTTACCTAATAACTAAGTGAAACATACTAGGAGTAAAAGGGAAACGTTTTTTTTTTGTATATGTTAATAAAACTTTTTAAATAACAAGCAGTTCTGTTGCTGTTAGCAATTTATTTAGTGTATACGCAACAATCTTCAATAATAGTGTATACATTATATATAATGCATTACTTTATATTTTATATGAAGTTTAGAGTTATTCTTCTAAATTAACTTAAATAAAGCTATTATGCATTTGAGATCAAGTACACAAACGCATTTGAGGAATATGTTACAAACAGAAAATAAATAAAAAAAAAACAAGAGCTGTCACAGAGACAGCGCGCTCGACTATTCCACCGCTTTTCGGTGTATGGACTGAAAAGTTTTGGAGAAACATGCATTGATCACTGTTATATTAGATTTCAATGCAATACATGATGTGCTGAGATATTTACATTAATTGAATTGGAAAATATTGGGTGGTACGCAAACTTTAACATAAATTGTAGTTGAAAAAGGGGCATAATTTTGTCAAAATGCTTGATGGAGTTACCTTCTCCTGTGTATAGGTTGGGGTCATGATGGTGAACAAGCGTGCAAAGTTTCAAAGCCAGATGTCAATGAACTTTGAAAATATTTGAGGTGGTTCGCAAACTTATACGTAAATTCTAAGTAAATAAAGAGGCATAATTCTGTCAAAATGCTCGATACAGTGACCTCCTCCTGCGTACAGATTGGGAGCATGATGGTTAACAAGCGTGCGAAGTTTCAAAACAGTATGTCAATAGACTTTGAAAATAATTGAGGTGGTACGCAAACTTTAACATAAGTGGTTATGCTGATGCTGACACACGGGTGACTAGGATAGCTCTCCTTATTCATCGAATAGTCAAGCTAAAAATGATCATATATCAATAATGTTGCACTGAAGTATATTACAAACAGGGGTAATTATAATTTTAACTATAATTGAATGGGCAAAAATATATTTAAATATGATGGTAAAACATGGCAAAACATTTAATCAATTACTAATAATTACGATTGTATAAGAACAATATGTAGCCAAGCAACTCTGGAAAATTGTCTGCAAAATATCTCAGTGAGAATACAGAATATATTCTTATTTGTTTGTTACAAAAACATTCACCACACCCCCGCTAAAAAAAGTTGCAAAATGTTAATTATGAACAAATGTGTTGTTTAGATTTTAAGGGCAAATACAATTCTTCTTTAATTACAGAATTATCTTAACGATGCTTTAAAGGTGTAATTACAAACAAATGACTTCTAACCCTCACATAATGTTTAACCCACAGGGTGATCTAAAAAGAAATGATAAATTGCAATTACAATCAACATTCAACAGAGCTGAAAATATATTCTAAATTAGCACATATATAGAATATACAATAAAAGTAATCAAGTCAGTGATATTGTTGGAACACACCCAAATAAGAACCCAGTGAAAACCTGTCAGCTGAGCTCACTAAGCACTATTTCATATATTTTCTATATTTGTTGAGTGTACAAGCCAATAGAGGAAGACCAAATTTCAGTACCAAAACCATTTATATATGAAAACAATTGAAACAATTAAAATGATTATATTATATAAATTATACAGAATGACATCATGAGGCTATTCAACTATTCACATATGTTAATATGCACGAAATAAGGCTACAGTTATCTACTTTTAATTTATATAGATTTGAAAAAAACGCTTGCAATATGTACAGTGTCAAATTATGTTGATAAAATTCAGTATTCTCAAAAGCACAATCAATGTTTTCTGTACTGACAGCTGGATCTTCAATGTTTAACATATATTATCATTTCAACAACATACAGTGATCTTGGATTCATTGACAGTTAAAACACCATAACTACTATACATCGAACTGGTGTCTTCTTGAAAAAATCATGAATAAAAGAAACCGAACAAACCAGCAAAAACTGAAAGTATCTGGTTTTAAATGCTAAATATGGCACAAAATTAACAGAACAGAGTTTTGCAATTGTCTATACGTTGCTCAATTATTACATATTTGCTGTAAATGTCACATTTTGTTTTATTCACACAAACAAGTTTGACAAGGGTGACTAACATCTGCATTCTCTTAAAATATGGGATTCTGTGCTGCATCCAGTTTCAAATTGTTTGACCACTTCAGGCTGCTGGCACATCAGAATCTGCAAATAACATAAATGCAATGTTTTTAACAGAATAAAAGTACTAACTACTACTGTGAAGGTATACCAGTTAACAATCATTTGAAGCATACACACTTCTTTATGTAGTCATAAATTTGATATAGTCACATATGGTGATAATTAAAGAAGTCCAACTTCAACACAAATTATTTATTTATGAAACAACGTTTCGGCCATTCGGCCTTCATCAGGTTGTATGTATATAATGAACAGGAAATGACATCAACATCAAATGGCGTCAATGTTGATAACGTTGATATAGTCACAAAATGATAGTCATAGTGTAATTTGACGGATTCAAAGATCAAGACAAAATAGATGAAATATATTATGTTTGAATATTTTGCAATGATTAATAAACAACGCCAAGGTAATTGACTACAAAGAAGCATTTTGGAGGAGTCAGAAATGCACTTACTTAAAATCTCTTCTTACTTGAAGACATTTTCCATTCTCTGGAGGTGGTATGGAATTCCAGACAGAACTATCTTGAACAGGATTTTTTGTCCATAAAGGTCCTCTCGAGCTTCAGCAACCAGGTGGCTATAAAAAAAGAACCAATACATTTGTGCTTTTACAGAATGTTGAAATGTATTAAGAAGTATTGAGGGATAAGTCAAAAACCTGAAATTTATAAAAAGCAAACAAAATAGTTCATTAGAAAAGGATATAATCTCATGGCCGTGACCGGAAATAATTTACAACCAGCATGAAACAATGTTATTTAGGAATGAAACAAACAGAAAAGATAAACTTAAAAGATTCAAACCCGCTACTGTTTGGATACATTTTCATAAAGTGATTGTGAAATACTAATAATTTACCGCATGATGTCTAATCCAATTTGAGTTCGGCTGGCTGGTCTGTCATCATCCCCATCTCCAACTTGTTGCAAACAATAACAAATTAATATTACCCAGTAAGTTATTAAGGAATTTAAAAAATGTCCACTATACCTGGTAGATGTAATTACTAAAAATCTTATTTTCATAAGGACATTCACTAAAGGCTTTGAGTTGGGTTGGTGAAGCTGGCATTTATGCACCAGTCAATTGTAACCATCCCCCCAGGTCCGGGAAATAGCAGGGACTTTGACTTCTGGTCAAGCCAACCCCGGCTAAATCTCCGCCCTGTGGGGACGAACAAATGGTAAAATCCCTGCCAAATACCCCCGCACCCCAGGGACTCTTGGTAGGCCCATTCCCCGCTATATTTTGCACAAAGACAAAACCAACGCATTCATCCGGCACTGCGGGGCCACCTGAAAGGTAACTAGAGCTATCACTGAAGGTCATTAATATCCCCAAACGCCGCCCTGATATGAAATTGCAGTCAACTATTTGGAAAGCCAACCTATATATGACAACTTTATTTTATGAACAATTGTCATTGTAATTTGCTAAAATAGTGTAATGATTCATGTACACTAAACTCCTTCTCATTGTGCTGTACCATTGTATAAAGTTTTATTACATTTCATCCTGTAGATTTCAAGTTATGCTCCGGACAAGAAAAAAGTAACAAAGGGCAATAACTCTGTAATTGGCTCAAATAGAATTGCGGTTCCTATACACTGCACTTCCTCTCATAATGATCTATCACTGTATGAAGTTTTATAAAATTCCATTCAATAGTTTTCAAGTAATGCTCCGGACAAGAAAAAATAACAAAGGGCAGTAACTCTGTAATTAGCTGAAATAGAATTGAGGTTCCTATACACTACACTTCCTCTTGTCATGATCTATCATTGTATGAAGCTTTATTAAATTCCATCCAATACTTTTCAAGTTATGCTAGGGACAAGAAAAAAGTATTAAAGGCCATAACTCTGTAATTAGCCAAAATAGAGTTATGGTTCTTGGGCACTGCACTTCCTCTCATTGTGCTTTACCATTGTATGAAGTTTCAATAAATTCCATGTAGTAGTTTGCAAGTTAATGTCTGGAGAAAAAAATTGACAGCAAAAAAACAAATAAAGGGCAATAACTCAGTAATTAGCCAAGATAGAGTTATGGTTCTTGAACACTGCACTTCCCCTCATTGTGCTTTACCATTGTATGAAGTTCCAATGAATTCCATCCAGTACTTTTCAAGTTATACTCCAGACCAAAAAAGTAACAAAGGGCAATAACTCAGTATTAAGCAATAATAGAGTTATGGTTATTGTACACGGCACTTCCTCTCATTATGCTCTACCATTATATGAAGTTTAATCCAATTCCATCCAGTAGTTTTTAGGTTTTGCTCCGGACAAAGTTGCAACGGACCGACCAACAAACCGACCGACCACAGGGAATAAATATTATTAAAAGTTAGAAAAACAACAACATCATGATAGTATTTAACAGTTTTTTCCATTGATTTTTTAATTGAATTGTCCCTGACATGAGGAAATAGTAACTAGAATATTTTTACTTCTTATAATTGATACTTATTGTTCTGGGTGGTGAAAGTTATATTAACAGATTTCCTAAACAAAGATGAAGTTTACAGATGCAACCTCACATTTGACAGTTAAGACATTATTTAGTTTTTGTATTAGATGAAAGAATCAGCTTATTTTTGTATCATTACAAAGACAGATCTCAAGTGTATGAAAATGTCCATTGAATTACATTTTTCCTAAAATATTATTAAGTAACAGGGCTTTTTCTGCCCAATTTGGGAAAAAGACCCTAGACATTTGGATAATTTTGCGTCGTGAAAATGCTGAAATTGGGAAAATTAACTGTTAAAAAAAAGCTGTCTAGTCTCCTGGGAATTAGGAAATGATTTTATATTAGTTTAAATCCCTTAAATAGAACCAAAATGGCTGAAATATCAATCCTTGGGTGTAAATATCTATTGCAATTAATCAGGACAGATAATATTTCATACAGATATATCTGAATGTGATGAAAATCAATGATTTCCGAGTACAATTATCAAAAAAACTTTACATCACAAAATTTATTAGGATATTGAAAATGAACCAGTACATTTTAAAAGACTTTCTAAAAAAAAATTCTGAAGATTTGGAAAAACATTTTATATTTTGCTTTGGGGATGGGTCAGAAAGTCGAACCCGTGGGTACTATAGAAAAAGCCCTGAGTCAGTACTACGCTTTTAGCCATGAAATATATTTTTTTATACTAAATAAATTCCAATGAAACTGTCCAATATGTATCTAAAACTCACATTCGGCAGCTAGATGGTTTATGAAAGGGCGTGGTTACAATTGACTGGTGCATAATTTAAAGGAAATATAAAAATCTGCAATCAGATCTTTTATCAGCAATCTTTTATCATTGGTTTGCAGATATCTACGCAAAAATTTGCTCTTTCCAAGGCAAAATAATAAAATAAAATGTAAAAACGGTAAATCTGTGAGAGTGCAGCTTTAAATTCAATCACTGAGAAATGAAAATACATGACATGAATAGGATCATAGCTCCACCTACTAAATTGTCATTATTTATTGTCAGAATTTGAATTTATCCATTGAAGTACAATTGGGACAGAAAAATGTATGACAATTGCAGGGCTGGAACCCGGGACCCCTTTGCTAACAGGAGTTCTTCACCAACTGAGCTACTGAGATGCATTCACATTTTCTGACAATCTAAATAAAGAGGATGGTACCATGCCATAACCTATGTGCGATAACTTAAAAAAAGAATTAATAGTGAATTTGTTTGGCCTAGTGTAAAATCCTGATGTACATGAATTCCACTGAGTGAGAATCAAAAGCTATATTTTAAGAGTAACGAACTGAAATATATTGCGATCTATCACAAACATAACAATTTAATTTTAGACCCTAAAAGAGTATAAAATGGCATTCAATTATAATTATTGAAGTAGGGCAACAAATTATAATTTGTATACAAAGGTTACATTATTTTGGTAATGAAGTTGTTCAAATTGTTTCCCAGCCCTCTTAGCACTGGCATTCAATATTTATTTGAGAGCTGGCTGAAATTTCAAACAGTAAAAAAATATCAATATGTTTGAAACAGTGAAAGATTGTTTTTCTATTGTTTATAAATGTCTATAAATCACCACAAAGCATATTTAATAAAAACGTTTTGAATTTTGCTATGCCTATGCTTTACTATATTAGAGCTGGCATTGTAAATGTCTTGTTAATTTTACATGAACAAGATCGCTTTTTAAGTAATTCATATAGATTGTGTTTGAAGAAAAAATTGGGAAGAAAATATTTCTCGACCATATTCTATCTAAAGCCGAAACAGCAGTTAGGAAGAGTAAATTGCACACTGCACGAAGAAAAATCACTAATCTACAAGCATGTTAAAAACTTCTGAAAAATATTGCGAAAACCGCCGCTGTTTTTGTGCTGAACTGATGACCCGCATTTTCTAATTATATGCAGAAGAAAAAAGGTATTATAAACATTGCTTGTCGTGAGGGGAAACTCCTCCCGAACCCACCCCATTTAAATAATTAATTACTTAAATGTCATTTTTTACTTTGCAGGAAAGAGTTTGTCTAAAACTGTCTTGCATGCTTATACATGCCATCAGCTGAATAGTTTTAAAATAGGTTAACTTAAAGAAATTCTGTGCGGAAATATGTGCCAGTTTAAGCGAGACATGTCAATACATTTACATCTCGCCTAAAGGTATCCTTCTGAAAACCTTGGTAAAAAATCACCAGTAAGACGCTGTAGCTATAGTGTTATCATGTAATTCTGCCAAAAAGAAACGCTGCCTTTTATGCTGAAATCTCCCCCCGGTTCATAATCTATAATACTCACATTATTAAGCTTGTTGAAACCAGGTCAAACATGCCAAATTTGATGGTTGTCGGGAGGGGATACCCCTCCCGAACCCTCCCCTGAAAAACAAATTATGAATTACTAAACATTTGATTTCATTATTTGTGCTGAAGTGGTTTTCTGTAATTTCATTCATACATCTTTATCGCTTAAAGTATTTGCGAGTCATCTGCCCCACTCTGCCATGACAAAAATATTAATTTTTATTTTATCATCTGTGAGACAGCCCCTTTAATGGGCGACCGAGTCTAGCCTGTGTGACCAGCTGCCCGTTTAACTCAGTTGGCAAGAGCGCCGTGCTAGTGTTCCTGCGGCCGTGAGTCTAAGCCCCACACCAGGCACACTTTTCTTCTCAGGTTTACCATAATCATGCACAACGATTTTCTATTCAAAAAGCATAAATTTACGCTTTCCCGGAAATGTCGTAAAGCAAAAATAATATGTTTGAGAGTCAAATTTATCGGGACTTCCCAATCAGCAATGTCTTGTGGATTTGTGATTGCAGCTATTTTTAAAAAGATTTATGCATTTTTGTAACCCGGAAATGAATTTCAACCGCGAAAATTCATTATTTTTCAGAATAACATTCTTATTTGACAAAATATTATCAGGATCTCTCAAGACATTGTTGGATAAGTATTCTGTGGCATTTTGACATAATGACGAAGTACTTGTCTTATGTCGACAGACTTTTTCGTAATAATGTGAATGCTTTTTGATCCATAATCTGTTAAAATCTTTTTTTGTAAAATTTGTCCAACTCCTAAATAACCCCAAACATGTCGCCAAGAATAAATGTTTCAACCCCAAAAAAGATCGTTTCCCAAATCTAAATAAAACAAGCATTTTCAACGTTTTAGTTTTTGACCTTCCCCACCCACTTTGGAATTGATGTGGATACCGTTTGCATCACTTTAGCTTGTTCATTACGTAAAAACCAACGTTATGTCATTATGGTGTCCAAACAGCAACGTATGAACGATTGAATTTACAATAACACGTATAACTCTTAGTTCAACTCACCGTGAAAACAACGTTAAATCCGTGTTATTGCATCATGATATTGATATATGCAAATCATTGTTTACATCAACTGTCGTGAAATGCGCATAAATACATTTATCTTAATTATTTAGATATCCGGTTTAGACGGTATTTTTTAAGATGTGGGGTAAAAAACAATTGTTATGACAATCCCTGTTCGTTTTGTATTATTATTGCAAAGTTATGAAATATTATTTCCGGTCAAAAGAAGTACTCTTTAGACGTGCATCCATTATATGTGTTCTCCACTCCTTTTATGGAAGTGCCGAAGGTGGATTGTACATGTACCTCGGGTATTTCCGTATTGATTTTAATTGGTTAACGGAGGTCAAACCCCGCCCTAAACATGTACAATTTGCTTGCCGGCATGCACGCGCTTTATATGAACAATGTATGACGAGCTTTTCTGGTTCTCATTTTCACGGTTCAGTGGTGCCCAAATTTTTTAATGCCTATCACTCCAGCAAAAAAGAAGTAGTCCCTTGCATACACTTACAAACCGTAAGAGGGCTTGTACAGACAAACGCATCGCGTTTGTTTTCAAGCATGTAATATATTGCGTAACCGATACAAAAGCATCTGCATGTATAAAAAAGTGTCTGAAAATTGTTAAACTAATATGATATTTAAAAAATCATAGCTTTAGCATTGTTTGCCTAAATCTATGCTACAATGCCTTCCATTTATGTGTCTATACGGAACACACTGATAAATGCATTAATATAACCGAAATATCTAAACGCTACATTTTTACGACCATTTCCTTATACAAGTTTGCAAGAGAAAACAATTTATATTAACGGGAGAATTTATTCGTCTGGGTTTGACACCGGCCCAGCATGTGTTCTATCGGACGTATAGAAGAAACAATATTCAGGGTCATAGAATTTATATGGCCTATGTTCTCACAGGATATTCTGTATTGCTATTCGAATGTGTGATATCTAGCATATTGTGTAGGAAAACTGTGATGGAAGTATTACACAAGCGTGATCCGAAAATAAAAGGTAATTATAATTTTTATGTTCAGTAGGTATGCTTCTGTAAATACAGAAGGGTAGGACTTCGTGATTTACTAAGGCAGCCAATATTGACATCGATTTTAACTGCATTTCATTGAATTTGAAATCACGGAAGGAAGTTATCCAAATTATGGATAAACGTATGCGTATCTTAAACAGAATTCTAAGCAAAAGGCGCCATCGATTTACGATCTCACATGTTTGCTAGAGATTGTGGCGCATGAAATGGCAAAATAAACAATCGTTTGCCAATTCAGATATGAATATCTATAGCGACGTGTATGTACATCATTGTATAAAGTCTATGCAAAGCTCATTCCTAGACACTGTAACACATACAGCTTAAGATAACCTATATGCGGGAATATGTCACGTGAACATGATTTATATGTTTTATATGTCCTGTTCAATTTGGTTATAGCTTGGAGTAATGCGTCCAATGCCTTTTAGCACAATACATTTTAACTGTTCATAGAGGGAGGTTGATTATAATAAGTATCTTCCATGGCCGTTCGTGTAAGATAGGTTCACCTCAACCTGAGCGTAGAGTGTTTTGCGGAAACGAGGTTTACCGAATCATCATCAAAACATCATTATCATCATCATTATCGTCGTTTTAGCAGAAGCACTCATTCAATACTGTTCAAAATTCAACAGTCAGTAAGTACTAACTAAAACACTTTATTTCAAGGGAGACAAATAGGGAACAGTGTGTCAAAATGTTTTCAAACCGTGCAAGAGTCAAACATGCAATATTTTGTATTGCCCTAAAAAAACATCGTTTTCTAATCAAGGAAAACATTTGGTAAAAGTAATGGTTCTTTAACCAAAGTAATACAGCTGAACTCGGATATATAACGCGCTCAACATTTAAACATGCAATAGCGGTACGAGCATGTCTTCTGTTCGCATATATTTCACCGTGTCACGAGGAGTATACGATACGCATGTCACGCATTAAGCGCACACGTCCTACTAGTATATTATTATAACAGCTTAACGAAGGTCAAGTTTAAGGACGCCAGTACATCAAGGTCAAAAATACATTTTAAACTTACACGACAATGACTAACCTATTATTGGTCCAATACTGAACATGGCAAGGCGGTTTTTCTCAACATGTATTGATTCATGTGTGGTATGCCTGTGTTGTTTGTATATCGTGTGTATCTTGTTTAGTGTATATTACGAGACTTTAAACAAAGATAACTATTTCCTCACCATTTTAAATGAAACATAGCGCAGTCTACGCCGCTTACGGAGCCCTGCCTTCGGTCTTTTACCAGCGTTTGATTGAGAGTTTAGTTCCTTAAACACTTCGACAAACCTTTTCACAAAACGGCCTTCTGACGGAGCATTGTCAAAATATCATTTTGGACACTGATTTGTCGAAGTGTTTGATCACCTTATCAAACTCCGGAAATAAAACGAAGACGGGGCTCCTAGAGCAGCATAGACTGCCCTTCGTTTATTTTTGAATGGGGTAGTAAACGAAAAGTTATCTTTGTTGTTAGTCTTCATTTCAAGCAAATTATTGCCTTCCGACGTAGCACATATGACGTAATTTATCACGTGGTATACACATACTGTATATAATGCTGTAGCCTTTTACCATTTAAACAATGTCCGTGTTTGGCAATTTGCTCGTGTTGTTTCCATTGAACTATAAATCGATGTCAAACATCAAATGTGTATAATAAAAAAAAGCTTGAATAAGAAACATATATGGACAAGCTAATATTTTCATGATCTCAAAAAGTTCTGCCAATAGTATTAAGTAACAATGCGTGCCGATAGGACCTTACCACATCAGGTCTACAACAAGGTATTCAATGTTGGCAAATAACGGGGTATCTTTGCCAATAGAAATTCACATTAAATACGATTTACATGTGAATTGCAAATACTTGTAAATATGTAGACAGAAACATGTTAAAATACATATACAGCCGTTGCATTTGTAACAACAATTCTCGTACATCATTTCTATAGAGGGATTTTGCCTAGATATTGCTCTTTCGCATTGCATGCCAATGACAAACGACTCTGTTGTTGAACCTCGAGACAACGGACGCTTTGTATCAATTTCTCAAGGAAGCATATTCATAGAATCTGCCGGTGCATTCCAAATGAATTGTTCATTTGCTGCACAGCATTTTGTCGGTAAAAACCTCTGCAATGTCTTTATCATGACAAATCGCTTTTTTGCTATAAGACAGAGAAGATAGAGAGAGATAACGATAGACCAGCATGGCGCTTAGCTGCTTCTTCAACATATTTTGTATGATGAATGTAGTTAAATCAATTATGATTGCATACCTTTATAACCATAAAACATTTACTAGTATTTTTAAGGAAATGCCGTGCCGATAGTTACGAAAACAGTTAAATAGTTCCAGGTCAAAACTGAAAACTACTGTAGTAATTAGTTTATGACTTGTTTAACTCATTTACTATTTAATAGACCAGCATAGTACGCAATCATTTACGTTTCAACTCTGTTGGAATCAAATTTTCTTATGAACATAACTGTTAAGTCAATAATTAACTGAACATTGTTTCTTATCTGAGATACTACTGTAAAATTGTATTGAACTGGGTTTGCAAAATTAAATATCTTATTCACTCTGGTCAAACTCATTTCGATGAAAAATACCACGAATTACAAAAACAAATAATCAAAATATAAGATATGAATAATTTCCTTTCCCTTTTAATGAAATACAATATTTAAATAGTGTACTCAGATTAGTTGGTAGTTAAGAGTGTAAAAGAAACCAAGATCAGATCTATGTATTTAGCAAATTAAAACGATTACTCTCACGGTACTAACGCGCACATTTCGTGGAAAACTTTGGGAATTATCCAGGCCACGTAACAGTTTATAAATCACGTGACTGTATGCTTGGGTTCCAAAGCTTAATCCCTGGACTTGACGCATGCGTTGTCCAGCCTGTGACAATTGTCCGCTAACATGGGGCAATGGCTAGTGTCCAGTGTATGAGTAGGACTACGAGTTGTGGTGAATCCAGAGACCCAAAATAGTGATATATGGTCCGGTCTGGAAGTTCGAGATTAATTCCCAATCCAGAATCGTTCATGGCACGGTCCTGTCTCGCATAGGTCAAAACGTATGTAAGTTATCAGGGCCGGACTCAGTTGGCATAGTACTGACTTGTTATCGAGGAGCCGCATACTTTCCCTCCGTCCGGCTAGCGCTGTGTTGAACGCACTTGCTCCTCACCTAGGCGATCCGGGTTCGATTCCAGGCATAGGCGCATGTGAGTTTGGTATGTGGTCACCAAGTCGGACTAGTGAGTTTCCTCCGAGTTCTCCAGTTTCCCCCACAACACAAGACTAAACTATTACCGACGAGATTGATTAATACAATGTTGTTATAACTTTTTTCTTAATCATTGTCGACTTAACTTTTCCTTCTGAGCCTGTGATAAACGTCTATAAATAAATAATAGCATAAGGTTGCATTATCCAATGTTATCAATTGAAGGCCTTGGACAATCAAAATTTTACAAACACAAAGCAGTGGCTTCAGAGCAGTTTAAAATCGGTAAATCGTTCTGAAATCTATATAATGAGAGATTTGTTTCCATATCCTAGTTTTATTTTTATCAATATTTGGCACATCCAAATGGTATGGCCTAAACAAAAAAAGGTTACCCGACCGACTCAATTTATTTGCCACCGACCCAAAAAAATTATTGCAAAAAATCACTTGACAAAAAAATCCGGTATCCGAAAAAAATTGTCCGAAATTTATGCCATTTGCTAAATTTCACAACTAGATATTTTTTCAGCACCGACCGGTGCATTAGTTCTTTTTTCCTGACAACAAAATGCCCCTTGAGTAGACCGGAATGGCTACGAAATTTACATGCCTGATTGCAGTAAATGTATACCCTTGCACTCATTGTGCATTGGGATTCAAACAAATAAAGTGTGTATAACAAGCACAACCTATAAAATACCTTTTCGATGAGTGACATGGCGGAAAAGAAGATGTTGAAGTTGCAGCCAAGGTGTCAATGAAAAAAAAAAAAAAAAAAAAAAAAAACCTTTCCTACCGACCCAATATTTTTTGAGCATGTAACCAGAAACAAACCTTTTTTTAGGCCTATCTGTAAACAAGCACAAAATTTATCAGAAAAATCATGATCCAGGTCTACGGTTTATGTGAAGTCGCAACAAAACTGTTCCATTGAAATACGTAATGATGAAGTAACTTGATTTTAATCATTCCTTCTGCAAAAGCAATATTCACAGGCGCGTTGGGTAAATATATCGAGTAAACAAAAAATCAAGCAATTCATTTCCTGAAGACGCTTGCAGACAAATAAAATCAGAAATTGGTTTCTTCTTTATAATGTACCTTTCACAACGAAATGATTCATACCATACACAATTCAAACACATACTTATTACCATGGCAAACGAGGTCAAGTGTATCTTTTACATACATTTCTAAGGTGAGGATAAGCCCTCGATTGAAATCACAATTTAGTTATGGTAAACTGATTTTAACATGGGAATACATTTTGGATTTGCTAATTGAGAATATTTCTCACCATTCAATGTGTAAGTTTTTTTCCGTGTAAGAAACACAATCGTTCAAGTATAAACTAAACAAAAATGAATAGCTTGAAATAAAGTGACAGTTATAACACGTTTTCAACACCATGGTTTACGAAAATGTCCAAGCATCGGTTTACGGTAATTGGTGCATGACAATTCGCAATAAACAATCGTTTGTCAAAATCAGTAATTCCTATTGTGACTCTTAGGAACACCAGCACACTTCTAGGACCGCTGTACAATAAACATCAGCATGTATGAGATTGAATCGCTTGACAAATAAGAAACCGATAAGGTTTCGAAAATAAAGATTATGTTGTCATTGCGATTCATAGGCTCTGAATCATATACACATAAACTAATATGATTGGAGGTACTTTAGATTGTATTGTAAGTCGTACCACATACTACGGAAACAATTGCTTAATCATATATTTAAGAAATGTTTCTCAATTAAGCATTTGACACAAAAAACATGGATATGTTTCTTTTATTTTCCACTGTTTTATCACATAAACAGTAATGCATTTTTCAACTTCAGTGAGTAATTCTATGTTAAAGAATTACAGTTTCTGTGTGGTATTGAGATGCATTGTAATAAAGATAACTTGCTCAGTGCGTTATTGTACCCGCATGCTGACATATGCTAATTACGGGCATTGTAACTACGTTATCTTACCCGCATGCTGACACATGCTAATTACGGGCATTGTAACTAGGTTTACCTTCCCTAATGCTGACATATGCTAATTACGGACATTGTTACTACGTTTACTTACCATCATGCTGACATATGCTAATTACGGGCATTGTAACTACGTTATCTAACCCGAATGCTGACACATGCTAATTACGGGCATTGTAACTAGGTTAACTTTCCCTCATGCTGACATATGCTAATTACGGGCATTGTTACTACGTTTACTTACCATCATGCTGACATATGCTAATTACGGGCATTGTAACTACGTTATCTAACCCGAATGCTGACACATGCTAATTACGGGCATTGTTACTAGGTTAACTTTCCCTAATGCTGACAAATGTTAATTACGGGCATTGTTACTACGTTTACTTACCATCATGCTGACATATGCTAATTACGGGCATTGTAACTACGTTATCTAACCCGAATGCTGACACATGCTAATTACGGGCATTGTAACTAGGTTAACTTTCCCTCATGCTGACATATGCTAATTACGGGCTTTGTAACTACGTTATCTTACCCGCATGCTGACACATGCTAATTACGGGCATTGTAACTAGGTTAACCTTCCCTTATGCTGACATATGCTAATAACGGGCCTTGTTACTACGTTTACTAACCATCATGCTGACATATGCTAATTACGGGGATTGTAACTACGTTATCTGACCCGAATGCTGACACATGCTAATAACGGGCATTGTAACTAGGTTAACATTCCCTCATGCTGACATATGCTAATTACGGGCATTGTAACTAGGTTATCTTACCCGCATGCTGACACATGCTAATTACGTGCATTGTAACTACGTTATCTTACCCTTATGCTAACACATGATATTAACGGGAATGGTAACTACATAAACCTTCCCTCATGCTGACACATGCTAAATACGGGCATTGTAACTACGTTAACTTTTCTCATGCTGACACATGCTTATTACGGGCATTGCAACTACGTTAACCTTTCCCCACGCTGACATATGCTAATTAAGGGCATTGTTACTAAGTTTACTTACCCGCATGCTGACATATGCTCATTACGGGCTTTGTAACTAGGTTATCTTACCCGCATGCTGACATATTCTAATTACGGGCATTGTAACTAGGTTATTTTACCCGCATGCTGACATATGCTTATTACGGGCATTGTTACTAGGTTATCTTACCCGCATGCTGACATATGCTTATTACGGGCATTGTAACTACGTTATCTTACCCGCATGCTGACATATGCTTATTACGGGCATTGTAACTATGTTTAATTTCCCACGTACTGATACATTTTTGCGATAAATCAATAGAGCATGAAGTATGGCTTCTGTGTTTGTATTGAATTGCACAAATCATATCTCTGTCAATGTTTATAAACTCAATATTGAACGAAAAGTAAATTGTGAGTTTAACTTACTATATCTGAAACTTGTCGAATGGTAAGAAACAACACGTTTGTTACTGCGAATCGAAAACAAGTCCACCCCTTCTCAAATCATGTCCTCTGTTATATATGGAAACATGAGAAAGCAAGTTACAACTCTTTTTTGTATTTGATGACTTCCATTTGTAAAAGAGTTTCTATGAAAAACATGTATTAGAAAAAAATATTTTTAATTTACAGACAAGCATTCAATTCATCCGGACATTTATCTCAGTCACGGGAATTAAAATGGCTTTTTTAATTTCTAGTAATTAATGTTCGCTGGGGAAGAGCTTTGTTCCGGTTTAATTATTTACAGCCTTATCCACTAAAACCGCCATTGCACTCAAAATGGAAAATAGTTAAATTTGTTCTTCACATTTATCTCCGTCCGCTTAATCCAAACCAAAGCTTATCGGTGGTCTTTATTTCCTCTTGGTGATTAAGCTGCCAGAATTGACAATTACTTTTATCAAATATCCTAGAGAAAATCTCCGTTTGCAAGATTAAATGTAGAAATGGGATTTTCATAGATAATATCCATCATTGGATTAATTCATCATGGCACAGTCGGGATTCAATCTTGACATACGAACTACAGCCAAATACACGTAGAAGGTTGAACGCATATCCGTTGTGTTCAACTAATGTCTTTTAAATGGGAAAAAAACGTTATTACAATAAGCAGATTGTATTTGAACTTAATCGATTAATGATCAAACCCCTTGGCATCGCCGATCCTAGGGCATACAGTTAAATGTTAATCCCAGCACTGGGGCCTCTTTTCGACGAATGAAAAGCAATCGTAAAGAGGTTTCCGACGTCGCTACAGGGTTGCAGAGCGGTGGCAATGTTCAATTGGTCCCAACTATTATTATGTCTGGCTGTGGCTGCATTGGTCGCTCTGAGGTTTTATAATTGTTCTGCTACAGGCCTCCAGGCGGTAGTGTCGGTTTATAGCAGGATGTTTTCCAATGTGCAGGGATAAGTTTCGTCTAGTAAATAGCGTTAACTCTTTTACAACCCTGTAGTGACCTGTATGCGATTGATCAGCGATGAGACGGTGACCGATCGGCACTTCATCGGCGACTGTTTGACAAGCGGTTGCAAGAATTTCCCAAGCGTGGGCCGATCGTTTACCGTTGAGATTACAGTATTCCATGTTTATAACAAAGACCTGTCTGCTCGTTACATTATCATTTTATCGCAAATACTTTCCGAGTTCACATCAACGAGTTTGTATAATATCAATGTTTACCACACATCAGTATGTAGCGTTATGCCCCAGTCAATTGTAACCACGCCCCCCCCCCCCAGGTCCGGGGAATAGCGGGGACTTTCACTTTCGGTCCAGCCAAGCCCGTGTAAAATCCCCGACGAAATAATGGTAAAATCCCTGCCAAATGCCAGCCCTCCACCCCAGGGACCCTATGTAAGGCCCATTCCCCGCTATTTTTTCCGCATAGACAAAACCAACGCATTCACCCGGCACTGTGGGGCCACCTTGAAGGTAAAAACACGGTCCATTTCCCCGGCTATCCCCGGTATACCCTCGGACCTTGGGGTTGGTGGTTACAATTGACTTGTGCATTAAGACCAGAGAACCAAGCACAAAGTATTTTTGCACCATCTTGGTAGCAACTGCAACATTTGCATTTAGGCATTGCATAATTTCAAAATGCAACTGTTCTGCTGTTGATAACTCTCTGAAAGTTATTGGATAAAATACATTATTTGATTCTGAACAGCATCTTTTTAAATGAATTGTTTTCTGTTTTGATCGATCTTCGATATAAATAGTAACGGACCAGACCCCGTTCAAGCAGCTTGTTTCAAGCGGTATCAACTAGTTTCAAGCCTAGCGTCAAACAGCATCCGCGGAGAACAGTTGTCGATCAAGCACTGACAAATTGCAAAATATACCGCTGAATATTTTTTTTATCTCATCCTAATTCCATTTATGTGCAGAAGTGATTGCACCAGTCTCAACAATTGCCAGTCTATCGCAAATGAAATCAGTTGCAAGGGGCTGCAAGTTTGGTATAATCGGGGTTTAACTGCATCATTTGAATGCAAGTATCGTTTCATCATATTGTTTTAGGGATCCGTATCTATAGTCAATCTTTTGAATAATACAATCTTGAACCAAATGTGCAATATTAATCTCAAGTTTTCTTTTAACTCCATTTAACTAATATAAATTCAAATTGATATTTCAACGTCATCTGATAACATATAAAATCACAAAAACTATCCTTGTTATAAAGACCTTCTTGATTCAATAACCGATAAAACAGCATTAGGTTAATTCATTTTTGAAAGACGTAAATATCTACGATAACATATCTGGTACAAGAAGAGTCTGTGATAAAACTATACCACGTGACAAAATCACGTGGTCTTCTAATAACATGAGGAAGTGAATTCCTGGAATATCAAAACAATGGTACCAATGTGTTTCGTAGTTTTGTCTGGATGCAAATCGCAATATTATAACTCGCTGTAGGTTTATGATATTTCTGTAACCATGTGCAGTAAATAAAGCCTTGGATTATATTAGGGTCTATCAACGTGACTTCTATTCTTGAAGGAATATTGAGTATCGGATGTAAGTTTTTTAGGCTGTTTTATGAATGGAAGATTTCTGTGCGATTTTAGTGGATGAATTAAGGTAGCCGATATAAAAATAAGATTTGCTTTGTATCTTGGCTTCAGCTGTGATGCAAAATTGTTATGCCTTGTAAACCCATTTAATTTGGAAATCTCGTTAATGAATATTGCTTGCTGATAACGGATATATAAAATACATGACTGAAAATGCATTAGGGAAAAAGATTTTAAAGCTGATGTTTTTTGTGTTGTTTATTTTAACTCAGATCGGGCGTGGCCTTGTATCTACTCGTTCAAGGACATTACATCATGTTTGTTTTTTTCTGTATAATTTACTTATATTATTTCTCTACACAAATAAACTTTCTAGTGATTTCAAATTAATATGAGGTCAAGTAAACTGAGGTGACCAGGCTTCCAAAATTCACGTATTTTCATCCTAAATTTATTTCAACTTCATATACATTTAAAGATATAATAAAAAAAATAATAATCAATAATATCATATTTATTTTTTGTAATATAGTTCGTTTCGCTTACAATAGCAAACTTATGAACTTCAAAATTATAAATATATGAATGCTTTACTCCATTTATTGGCAGAGGATTTGCTCCCAGATGTTTGAATCTTCTCCGGCAGCGGGTAATTAATTAGTGAAGTTCACGTGCAGTTTTACCCGTCCAGTTAACATAATGAGACCATCGTTACAGTTGTAAAATACACGTGCAATTTTACCCGCCCAGCGAACATAATAAGAACATCGTTACAGTTGTGAAGTGCACGTGTAATTTTACCCGTCCAGCGAACATAATGAGTACATCGTTACAGTTGTGAACTTCACGTGCAATTTAACCCGACCAGTTAACATAATGAGTACATCTTAATGACTACAAGCAACTTAAAACCAACGGAACCCAAAACACATGTATACTTGAGGAAAGATAACGCATAGACGTACTACCTAGCATCGAGTTCAGTGCTGGGAGGTTTTAATGAGTTTAACAGCGAGTTCCTGATAGTCTGCGATAGCGTGGTTAGCGGCGCATCTGGCTAGCAGCCATCTTACCTGTGGGGTGGCGTATGTTTAGTTAACGCCTTAATCTGGTCCCCGGCTTATGATATCTTCATTATAACCTCTAAGTTCGTCTGAAGTTATTTTGGTTTAAATTGTTTAGGACTTGATATTATTTTTTGTTTAAAGAGAGTTGATATATACATATAGTTAAGCGTGTTTTACATGAAACGTGTTCACTGTTACATGAATTGCATAATTAACTGCTGAACATTTAACTGTTAAATAAGTAAAAATGTAAAAGTTATCCTTCTTGAAGAGTTCTTAAACGTTTTACTTGTTGCCTCATATAACTTTTGTAAGAAAAAATATAAGAACATTTTGGTGAAATAAGGATTGTTTACTACATTTTTTCTCATTTTTCTTACTTAAATCATATACTTCAGGTTCGTGATTAAGGTCCAATGCTAATAACTTATGATCACATTGCAATGCTTATGATTTTACTTGCTATATTATTCTGCAAAATTATATTGATATGCTTTCCAACTCCATGCGTGTTCAAGTATCTTAAATTATTTTGTTTGGTGGGATCCAGACTATACAAATCTGTACAAGTCCATTAGACGTACATCATGTAATGTTTTATGATATTTTTGACGCTCCTTCTCGCTTGCTTCAGTGAAAATTTCGAACAGATTCCATTTACTACTGCTCCTTGCATAAACGCTGATTGGAAATCCTGTTTGGAATGTGAAATATTGATCTATAGTGTGATACGTTATGTATCTGTCGTCGGTTCCAATACCTGGAAATACCCTGGTGCACAGTTGTGCTCGGATAACAGATTTGTGCTGGTTAGTTTACGTGTGAAAGTTGCACTAAAATAATTGTTGAAGGGTTTGCTTAAAGCCGTGAGTAATGGAGGATTTGTTATTATATTGTCCACACAGGATCTAATATGTTGTAAATGCGGATATAGTTTTATGATAATACATTAACGCAGGAGTGATAAACGCTTCTTCGATCAAATAGTTTCTTAAAAGCCTCGGGCAAAATCTGTGTTTCTTGGAATAATTCTGATAAATGATTGTGTGCTATCAGGGTTTTGTAGCTTTCTTGAAGAACGAAGCAATAGTCGCGTGGAGAAAATTAAAAAATAAAAACGGAGGCTTTGAAAATGCTCACGATAAATCTGTTAGTTGCAAAAATTGGTTCTGTAGTCTTAGAAACAATATTTTAATTTCCTGGTTTGTTTTTATTTATACAATTAGTGTATCAAAAAACAGAGACATTCAAGGTTTTCGCACTAACTCTGCCAGCATAATTATTTTCTAGAACGTATTTTATTTTTTGGCGATTATTATATCCTTAGAGTGACCCTCTTATTCAAAATCAGTACATACACATGTATACATGTATTACAAACATCATTTTTTTAACCGTGTATTTAATAGCTGAAAACGCAAAAATACTAAATGATTGGTGAATGCTAAAAGATTTACTGTAATCTACTATAGTGTTACAAGGTAGAAATATTGTATTTTATGCTCATTTCTTTCAAATTAAACTCGGTATCCTTCATAAGAACCATTGTTTTTGACATTTATTCATCATTTTTGGAATATTAAAACAATATATTAATTGTGGTAAATCTTATCGGGGAGTAAGAGTGCATCTTTAAAGATATATTATAGCATCATTTCATTGGTGTTTATCCAAGACGTATTGTGGTCTATAATATTACGTGTACACGTGCCACAAGTTGCACTATCCTCAACAAATCACGCTAAAGTGACCATGGTTTCATTACTTTTGCATATTAATATATGTATATTCGAAGTATGCTTGACTTGTTAAAACAAAATCCTGTCCCTCTTCCAAAGTCATCCATACAATAGTATCGATTTCCAGTTGCATTGTGGAAAGTAATAAATGATCGCAGTATGAATGAACGGTTTCAAGTACGTGGTGTCTCATTCAAGTAATGATTACTGGTGCTATTCAAATTATGACATGAAATATATTATTATGCTTTAATAATTAAAGGCAGCTACAGTGAGCGTTATTCACAAACCTGTAATACAAAGGAACGGTGTAATTCAAATACGCGTAGTAATGTTAATGACAGTTAATTTCAGTCATCATCATCATCATCAGCAGCAGCAGCGTCGTCGTCGTTGCCATCATCATCATCAACATCATCATCATCATCATCATCATCATCATCATCATCATCATCATCATCATCATCATCAGCATCATCATCATCATCATCATCTTCATATCATCATCATCATCATCATCATCATCATCATCATCATCATCATCATCATCATCACCATCATCATCATCATCATCATCTTCATATCATCATCATCATCATCATCATCATCATCATCATCATCATCATCATCATCATCATCATCACCACCATCATCATCATCATCATCATCGTCATCGTCATCGTCATCATCATCATCATCATCATCATCATCATCATCATCATCATCATCATCATCATCATCATCATCATCATCATCACCACCACCACCACCACCACCATCATCATCATCATCATCATCATCATCATCATCATCGTCATCGTCATCGTCATCGTCGTCGTGATCGTAGTCGTCGTCGTCACCATAATCGTATTTCTCTTCTAGTTGATAGCGTATCTTTACAATATTTAGTATTTCATTCAGTAGCTACAACAGAATAATTATCATAACCATTTCAATAAATCCGAAGTTTGATTGCAGAATGTGGCGGGATGCCGTCGAAGAAAGAGTATGACCTGGTCTCTGACGACGGGTATGACAGCCGAATACCGCTACATAACGAGGACGCCTTCCAACATGGCATCAGCTTCCAGGCAAAGGTAAGGTATTAGTATATTCAATGGTGATAATGCATATGTTATATTGGTTTCCACTTATTCTTCTAGGTGGTAAGTTCAACCGTATTGGAGCGTACATCCTTTTTACCTATACTACTTTTGTCGTCAAAGTTGAGTTTAAAAATTAAATCGATTGTCTTTGTTTAAGGAACATCTGATCTTGGCAAAATAATTAAACGAGGCAAATTTCAAAGTCGTCGGTTGTTCCCTGTTTTTCTTACAGTCAATAACAGTATTGGGAGTATTTCTGCTGTTCGTAAAATCATGATTACCTATAAATGGTAAACAGTAAACACATTCTGACAACTTTAAATAACTGGTTAAAACAGTTTAACGGGTATGTCAATTCAATCTGGATGACTAGTCATTCAATCAAATTTCACTAAACTAAACAATTACTATGCTGTCATTTCAAATTATAAACATATCGGTATATATTCTCGTTTCGGAAATTAATATTAAGTTAACCACTTACATTCAAGGATGAAGGTAAATACCGTCAATACAAAATTGAACATTGCGTTTTTAGTCAGAGACACTTGAACTCTAGCTACAACAAATCTAATAAATGATATCTACAAGTGGGGGGGGGGGGGGGGGTAGTTCAAACTTTAACTAGTTTACCACCTCTACCCCTGCCCTAATTAACTCGTGCTCCAGTAAACTCGTGTTTCACTGACATTTTCAAAGCGGCATTCTCATCATTTATTGGTACAACCATTCTGATGGACTTTTTATAATGTTTGAACATGCTGTGTCTGCTGGGCCTGGACTTTCTTAACCGGGTCAACAGTTAACTGTTTGACCATTGGGCTTGTCTCCGTAGTTTCACCATACGCCGTTTAACTCACCCCAACCCCTACAACACAGCTAGTGAACCCTTGTTAAACTAACTATTCCAAGGCGGTTTCCCCGACATTTATTGATATAACGATGCATGTATGGTCTGTGGTGGCGGAACCGTGGTCTCAACCCAGGGGTGCTTAGATGCTAGTATGGTCTGTCTGTGGTGTTTAAACTCTGTGTGCCTCTCGCTCATTGTATGTTAAGACTTAGTATTGTGCCTCGAAACAGGACCTATGTTCAATGTTTTCACTACTGAACATGCCCTAGTAAGTTACACTGTATAATAGAAATAGAAAACGTCAATAACATTACATTCTTTCTGGGTATCTGTACTTGAAAATATACTTGAATTCAGTTGAGTTTTAGATCTAAGTGAGGTTGCCATCTATAAAGCATTCGTTCAGCCATGTAATCCATAGACCTGAATACAGCTGAAAAGGGATAGTGAATGCTTTTACAAAAACCTAGTCAGCTAGAGCTTGAAATCAATAATTAAAAATAATTAAAAATAAATAAAACTGGACTGCCATTAAATTGATACTTGTTCCTTTAAAACAAATCTATCTGTTCCTACAAAAGCTTCTGAATATTTTGGTCAAACTACGGGCTGCTTATTACCTTTTTCTAATTTATACGAGTATATCTGAGTCTTTAAACTGTCTGAAGCGCGTTTGTAAATGTTGTTGATATTGTTCTTTAACGATACTTACAAATACAAGCAGTAGCCAACCGGCCTGAGAGCATGCTCTTATAAGGAGTTTTTAAGATATAGATAAAAACGAAATGTAAATACCAGACCATCTTGTAAAGGCGATTGTAGACATTCCCAGACAGGCAGTTAATGGAAAACAATCTATTACTCTCTTCCATTTGTAAATTTATATATTTACAAATCAATGTCCCTTTTATGTAATGCAGAACACATTTGATAGACAATGGAAAAACGCAGACATCAGATATAGCAATAAATTATTATCCAGAAATCATTATTTCCCAATAGCACTTAGTGCGATACAACAGGATTCAAGATTCAACTTATTTATTAAGTAACTTGAACACAAAGTGCTCCTCATTACATGATACTAGTAGATATAATACATTCAATTAAAGGCCCGGTCACACCGCCCGGACTTTGTTGGAGCGTTCCTTGAACGGTAGGGAGAGGGGACCGAATTTCGACAACGCTCGTCACCGCGCACAAAATGGGAAAAAAATCAAAAACAAGGGCGTTGCCTTAGCGGTGCACCGCTGAAGCCGGCTTTGCTATAGCGTTGGCTTAACGGTAGCGAGCGGTAGCGAGCGTTGGTTTATTCTGGTCCCGCTCCGACACCTCCATACCAACGCCAAACCAAAGTTCATCACCGCAATGGATCGCTGCTTCAACGCCCGACACCGTTCCAGCAATCCCGTTTCCGCTCGTAAAACGCTTACAACCGCTCCAACAAAGTTTGTGCAACGTTTAATCACCGCCCGGGCAAAGCTGGCGAAGCAGCGGTGGTCCAGCGTTCAAGATTTCTGCGTTGGCCTAGCGGAACCAAGCGTCCACGAACTTGCGTCTAGCGGTGCCAAACTTTGACTGGGCGTTGTTGGAGCGGTGGTGAACTTTGCCGGAGCGGAAAATTGCCCGCTCCTCACCGCTCGCAATATTTTGTGCAGCTTAAAACTTTCGGAGCGGTAGGAAGGACCATAAGCGGTGGCCGAGCGTATACGGCTTTGCCTTAACGGGGGCCAACTTCTGGTGAACGGTAACGAGCGGTGATGATTTTTTTTCACCGCTCCAGGAACGCTCCAGCAAAGTTCTTGCGGTGTGGCCGGGCCTTAAACATATATACAACGATAACATGATAGGTTGTAGATTATTTCAGAGGGTTTAAAATCCAAAATTTCCAATGACTGTTTAACATATTGTTTAAGAAGGTAAGAGTCAATACTTAAGCAAACAGTGTAATTATGTGATCGTATATTTGATATAAAGATATTCGGGCATCTTTCTCTCTCATTTTGGTAATATTTACAGCTTTGTTTACATCAAACAGAACTGTATTGAAAATTTGTATCCTAAGCATGTTTTTCTAACGAAAACACACTTATTACAAGAATTATTTAGCTTTGGCAACAATCTGAGTTGTCTTTCTAATGTCTATAAATATCCACCATATTTACATATAAATTGCTATTTAAGAAGGCATGCTTATCATGGCAATTCCACTGTTTTACAAAATTCCATTTTTAGTCATCCCTGAGTTCAGATAAAGGTATCACTCGCCTAAAAAGAAAACTAGTGTGTTTTGTATCCATATTACATCGCAGATTAAATTTATACTATAAGCAGGGAACCAAATGCAAACGCCTTTTCTGAACGCACGGTGACAGGTTTACATCAGGAACTGTGTAGAGCCGGTGTAACGACCAGATGTTACTGTTTCTATGAATAGACATATAACCTTAGCTACACTTTTGAACATAAAATCAAAATGACTCTTCAGGAAAAGGCCCGATGACAGACCAAAATATACCCAGGACTAATTTAAGGTGTCTTCCTCTAAGTGGGTATCATTAATTCTAAGTAACTAGACAAAACATTAAAAGAACTTTTGTTTAAGGATTATGATATTACTAATTAAGCGCGACATTTCTATGCACGAAGTTCCCACAATCACCTTGTAACGATGTGATTATGCACGGGATAACGTGCGAACAATAAGTACCTGTCAGACTGATGCACGTGATTTGACTTGATGAGTTATGCTAATGGCTTCTTCGATTCGCCTTTCATCTGCACTCCATTAGTTTTATTTGTTGAGAAACAAAATATTATTAAGTTATTAATAATGTTAAAAAAGTAAAGTTTTGACTAGTTAGAGAGAAATGTTAGATGAAAGAAAACCATCTCCGCATACTTAATCAAGAAGTAATATGCCAATTATGCAAGTTTTGCTTACTTCAAACACTTCTAAACACACGAGTTGTTGAACGACATAAGCCATTAATTTCTTCTTAATTATCTCCGCGATAAAAACATAACTCACCACTTCTATTTCAACCGCATAAACCGCATTTATAAGCGCTTCTGTCTCTGCTATTTATTTATCTGCTCATCCACATATCCACTTAATAAACTCTTAAGTTTGCCAGCACCATTCCCACATTGCTGACAAACAACAAATTTCATCAACATACCACTCACAGCCTCTCCGTTCGTTAATTGTATTACGATATAACTTTCTTACAGCAAGGACGCTTGCTTCTACTGTTACAATCTTACACGCCAATAATAAATAATAGAATCATGGCGCCTTTCAGAAATAAAAAAGAAATGTCTCCGTACTACCAGTTGTTTTGCCAATGTAGAATTCGGTTAGGCAAACGAAACATTGGTGAATAAACTTCAAGGTCTGTTGAAATATGCAGGACACATTGTAATGCACATACACTCGCTTATGGCACAATGTGTAGGACACATTGTACTGCACATACACTCGCTTATGGCACAATGTGTAGGACACATTGTACTGCACATACACTCGCTTATGGCACAATGTGTAGGACACATTGTACTGCACATACACTCGCTTATGGCACAATATGTAGGACACATTGTACTGCACATACACTCGCTTATGGCACAATGTGTAGGACACATTGTACTGCACATACACTCGCTTATGGCACAATGTTAATAAAACAATAATTGGAGATTACTTATTTCTTCAGGGCCTTGAAAGAGACTGGCTCATGTTTTGGCACCAAAAATAATTTTCCCGCTAATGCATCTGATTACAATTATTTTGTAATTATTTTACTCTTTGATACCGAAATTGCAGAATAAAATACAATTAAAGTTTTATAATAACCCTGATTGTAGTGGGGAGCGAACCCAACCCGGTAAAGCCAAAAACAAATTAGGAAAAAAATGAAATCTTATTCACTCTCACGCAAGGACTCCTATACTCATCACGTGCTAATGTCAATCAACCAATAACGCTACAGTGCTTTGCTGCATTACGTTTATAACGTTTTTCAAAATCATGGACTTGAAAGAAATGGTTGAAGGGTTTCAGCCGTAAGTTTCTGAGTTTAAAAACTCCTAATGATTTGCGACACTTTATTTCGTATTAAAATATGTAAATAGTGCATTTTTTAAACAGTATGTCTCTGTAAATGTTTTTTGTAATGTCGATTTACTACACTGCATGTTCTAACAAACATATTGCACAAGTGACAAACATATGGATACACTTATACTCACAAAATTAAAACTTTCCTAGAACTAATTATGATACTGTTTCGCTCATATTTCTTTTAAGTTCTCCTTTGAATTACTCAATTCGGCGTTTGCCCTAGTCTGCAATGTCTCGCTTACATATATACACAACAAGTCTGTGCCTCCTCCAATCCATTACTGAAAGTAACATCGGGTCATCCTATCGATGTTATAATTGTTCGGTAATTCGTCTTGTCTTGTACTATATGGCGTCTCTAATGTCAAACTATTGGACAAGTCTACTGTTGTTTTATCTTGGTTCAATATTTGTGCCATATTTGGGACAAATTGATCAGAACTTTGCTCTGTAAACTTTCGGTAGACTTTTCATCTGTGTCAGTTTTTGGTCTGGAGAAAAATGTAAATATATACGCTCCTGACATAAAATGAACTGAAAAGAATCCAGATAAAGCGTACAACTATGCTGATACACATCTTGCATTCAATTCAGGAAGGTGGTCAATATACCAATAAGCTGGTTACGACTGTCAGATACAATATCAGTTTTAATAGTTCATTGTGAATTTTTGCTTTCCAGTACATCGGCACCCTTGATGTTCCAAGACCGAACAGTCGAGTGGAAATTGTTGCCGCCATGCGAAGGATAAGGGTATGTATCTAAATGACACTGAAGTATGCGTCTCCGAACTTAAAAGTTAAGCCTTCTAATACATGAGAGGTTGCAAAACGCTGTTGGACGTGAACGTGTGATATACGGTGTTGGTGTGACGTCATCTAGATGTGTGTAGAAGTTGCAAGTGTCGTCCCGTCCACATAAAATTTAAAGGTCATCTTTAAATTCATCGTGTGCGGGTAGATACAGGCAAAAACACAGTTACAAGAAGTGTTTTGCAACCTCTCCAATTTAAATATTTTGTCAAAGGTAGTCAAAAAGCATCGTATGAAACCTTGTCCTAATTATTCCATGTACAGTTAGGTCCAGGACTTTTTTTTAAATTAAGCAAAGCCGAAGTGAAGTGAATACACTAGAGCTAGCCCGAGTCACTCACATTTGAATGAATTAAAGAGACGCCTGATATAACAAGTATGTTTTGGTATAAAAAAAAATCCAATATGCCCTATTTACATGTGTATAAATTTGCTGCCATTTTTGTTTTTGCCACAATGCAGAAATGGGTTTTTATGGACAAAAAGAAAAATAGCCAAAACTGTTTCATTTGTTGACCTCACCTCCAACCTTCTATTAATAAAAACCCTTTAAAAACTTGTTTAAGGAATGTTTGTATGGATACAATAATAACCGATAATTGCAGTATGAATTCAAGGCGAAGGCAATCAAAAAACGAAAAGTGGACCTGACCATTTCTGTAGAGGGTGTCCGAGTGGCGATCTGCAAGAAAAAGAAGGTAATGTACTTATAGATATAACGGGTTACCATCAAATGGTCGGAATTTGACTATATATTTCTTTATATGAGAATCATGTTTGATGGACATGTCCTTGTGCAGTAGATCTGAGTTTAAGTTTATTTTTATTTTGAGAAATAGTTTAGATCCATTTTTCATTAATTAGTTACATTCTATTGCACTAGAGATACATCTGGTTAAGTATATCTTCTGATTGAACGCGTTACTTTTTGTATGTTTATTCTGATTGAATGTGTTTCTTTTTATGGAACACGGGGTCTAAACAAATACACTTTCAATTAATTAATTTAGATGAATCAATTCTTGGAAGCGGGTACAGGCAATCACTCGCCCGCACTTCGTGAATTACTTCGTGTCGTACGGTTGTTTTAAAATGCAGTGGGAACGTCAAGGACAATAACAGCAATGTAACTAATCTAACAGTGATCTTATGTAATGGTACAAAAATAAAATCCCTTGACATTGGGCGTATGATTCAGAACTTCGCTACAATCCTTGACATTGGGCGTATGATTCAGAACTTCGCTACAATCCTTGACATTGGGCGTATGATTCAGAACTTCGCTACAATCTTTGACATTGGGCGTATGATTCAGAACTTCGCTACAATCCTTGACATTGGGCGTATGATTCAGAACTTCGCTACAATCCTTGACATTGGGCGTATGATTCAGAACTTCGCTACAATCCTTGACATTGGGCGTATGATTCAGAACTTCGCTACAATCCTTGACATTGGGCGTATGATTCAGAACTTCGCTACAATCTTTGACATTGGGCGTATGATTCAGAACTTCGCTACAATCCTTGACATTGGGCGTATGATTCAGAACTTCGTTACAATCCCTGACATTGGGCGCATGATTCAGAACTTCGTTACAATCCCTGACATTGGGCGCATGATTCAGAACTTCGTTACAATCCCTGACATTGGGCGCATGATTCAGAACTTCGTTACAATCCTTGACATTGGGCGTATGATTCAGAATATCGTTACAATCCCTGACATTGGGCGTATGATTCAGAATATCGTTACAATCCTTGACATTGGGCGTATGATTCAGAACATCGCTACAATCCTTGACATTTGGCGTATGATTCAGAACTTCTTTACAATCCTTGGCATTGGGCGTATGATTCAGAATATCGTTACAATCCTTGACATTGGGCGTATGATTCAGAACATCGTTACAATCCCTGTCATTGGGCGTATGATTCAGAACTTCGCTACAATCCTTGTCATTGGGCGTTTGGTTTAGAACATCGCTACAATCCTTGTCATTGGGCGTATGGTTCAGAACATCGCTACAATCCTTGACATTGGGCGTATGGTTCAGAACATCGCTACAATCCTTGTCATTGGGCGTATGGTTCAGAACATCGCTACAATCCTTGACATTGGGCGTATGGTTCAGAACATCGCTACAATCCTTGTCATTGGGCGTATGATTCAGAACATCGTTACAATCCTTGACATTGGGCGTATGATTCAGTACATCGCTACAATCCTTGACATTGGGCGTATGATTCAGAACTTCGCTACAATCCTTGACATTGGGCGCATGATTCAGAACATCGCTACAATCCTTGACATTGGGCGTATGATTCAGAACATCGCTACAATCCTTGACATCGGGCGTATGATTCAGAACATCGCTACAATCAACAACGTGGTTGACGACATCATTGTTTACTTCAATAGGGTGAAATAGTTTAAGACATGCTCATATGTTTAAATAGAGCATGTACAGCTGAGACAGTTGTCGCGAACCTTGTTAGAAATATTGCTTGGGTCGTATTCATAAAGCACCTTAAGTCATTTCCTAACTTATGTCGACCTCTTTTAAGTTTAATTGTCAAACCAAAATATATGTATGATGGTGTTAACATTAAAGTATTTGTTTTAATAAGGTCAATGAAAATAATGTATTTTGGGAAATCTTTATTTTTTTTTATTTCGCACGACTAAAGATATACTAAAAGTGACTAAAGTGACTTAACTTAGGAAGGGAAGTGACTTAAGAAGTTGTATGGATATCGACCCAGATCTAAGGTGTGTCCATGAAAGTTGCCGAGCAATACAGAATTCAAATTCAACATCGATGTCCTTATGTGAACAAGGTTATTAACTTAAAGACAGTTCTGAACAATCGGCCCAGTAAAGTAAAATTATCCTATAAAGCGTATATTAAAAAAATCAAACTTCGATATAATTGATAACATCAGAGCATGAGTTTTTAATTTAAACAATCTTGAAATGCACTTTATTCCTGCATTTCAAATATAATGGTATACTTGAGATGTGAAGAAGCAAACATCTGGCGCTAATATCACAAAAATACTCGAGACAAATCTCAAACTCAATCTCAACCCAATTTATCACATAAAACATAGAATGTTTCAAATTCTTGTATGTTTTTTATACTTTTTGAAAACATAATTTATGTTTTCCTAGAATGTGTTGATAAAAAATATTTTGTGAATATTTCAAAGAAAACTAATTCTGTAGCAAAATCTATACTTGAGTAATTGTTGAAAAACAAGGAATTGCTCTCAAGTACATTTTTGGCTGTTAAAACGTTCTCTCGGAATCTTGACAAAAGGCCTTAATCAACATATTCTATGATAAAATGCACTTTAAAATGGCTTTATTAGTTTTGTGATATTGGGGCCAGAACTACAGACGAAACCCGTTGGCTCGATATCGCTTGGTTCGATATCCTCGTTGGCTCGAACTGGATGTAAAGGACCGATTTTGTTGCACTTTGACTAAGCATTCCTGCTTGGCTCGATATTCGCGAGGCTCGAAGCACAGTCGCCGGTCCTTTGGATATCGAGCCAACGGATTTCGATTGTAGTTCATAGAGATGTGTTCGTGACCTTGAGGTAGTCGCTGGATTGATGTAATTATAGAAGCCAAGCGAATAATTTACGATAAGCAAGAGTCAACGCAGGCAGAGATGCTAAATTACATGCACTTCATACACATTGAATTAGATATAATTAGGTTTTTGGGTCATCAAAACGTGATAAGTCTAATGATTCAATGATAATGTTTTTGATGTTCACTGAAAGATAAATGTAGTAAAATTAAGTGATATGATTTATCCTTGTAAAAAAACAACATGGATCAGCTCTCCGTAAGACATGATCTTGGCAGATTTCGCAAACAAAGAAGCTATGTAATAACAAACAAATGAATCACCGTTGCTAGGCTGTCGATTCTGCAAGATAAAGCATATCTTTATGTAATCAAAATGTCTAGAAGAAAATGTTTCAAGTGAAGCAGATGTTTCAACTTGAATTTCTCACCCGCTGCTGCACAAATCTTGCAATTTATAAAATTACTAGCCATGGACGGCTTTTCCTCTGTTTTTCAACAAATGTCTTTGGTAGATGTTTTAGACAAAATCACGGCTGTTAAGAGATATTCATAAGAAAGAACGGCATATCCCCCGTTTGAACATATGTGATTACAAATATTGTCATATTTAACAATTCACAATTTATTTTACCCGGCTAATAAAACAAATATTTCGTATTCAGATACAGTCGAAACCCTTTAGCTCGAACTCGCAGGGACCGGCGAAATCGCATCGAGCGTAAGGAAAATTAGAGCCAAGCGAAGAGGCTTACCGTCTGTTTAAAGACATCGGTCCTTTACATTCAGTTCGAGCCAACGAGGAATTCGAGACAAGCGAGTTCGAGCCAACGGGGTTCAACTGTACATATTGATTTAATCTTTAAAACAAAACACTCAAACCAGCGATATAAAGTGCTTTAAAGTGTTTGCCACCTAAAGTTAGAAAACAAAGAATTGTTCGTAGAGTCAAGTATTATATAAAATCTGCTAATGTTAAGAAGAAAAAAAAGCAACAAGCGTAAAACTCTCACTGATACATCTCGGATCCCCTTTGGGTCCAATCTATTTTCCAAAGTCAGGGAATTTTCTGTCACTTTTTGTCGGGACTGTATTGACAAGAGGCTTGTAAATGAATATTTGCGTGTTAATTGAATAAGAACGTTGATCAATATGGCGGTCCCACGTGACTTGTCGTACAAGATATCTTAATCTCCTTAACCGATAGCCATAATGTCGGCGCCAAGGAATAGCGAATAGACGCTTTATGGCTGATCTGCTTGTATTGAACTGACGTTATCACTTCGTTTCCTGTTGTTTTGAACGTCACATTTTTATCACGCAAATTATTTTATAGATTGTATGATTTCCGTCTTGGAAATGTATTTAACTTTTATTGACTCAGGCTCCAATTTTTAGAAACTTCTTAAGCTTAACAGGCATAAGTAGCTTATTTCAATTAGCCAAAATACATACTTAAATTGGATTTTGATTAATAAAAATGGTTTACTGTAATTATCATAAAGATAATTCCGTCTAAAGTGTAAAAAGTCTTAAAAAAGTAAACATTACGCAAATTTTGATATACAAAAAAAGTGAGCTTAGCTTAATACTTTTATAAGGGACTTAATATTTTTGGAAAAAATGGGCCCCGTAGTCTTACTGATTTTGAAATTTTAAATACAAATACTTTTTCTTACTTCGACTTTTTACTAACAACGACTTTAAAGCTGCACTCTCACGAATTGAACGTTTTGACAACATTTTTTTTTTTAATTTTTGTCTTGGAAATAACCAATTTATGCGAAAATGCATGGAAATAAGTGACATAATACTGCTAACAAAAATCAGATCGCAGATTTTCATATTTAAGTTGAAAATTGATGTTTTATGCATTTTTCTTAAACCGTTAGTAACGCTGTTAGCCATAAAACATTAATTTTCAAACGGAGATATGAAAATCTTCGATCTGATCTTTTGTCAGCAGTCTAATATCACCGGTTAGCAGATATTTACGCAAACTTTGCCTCATTCCAAGATAAAAAAAATGATGAAGTTGTCAAAACGGTAAATCTGTAAGAGTGCAGCTTTTAGAGAGATAAATGCAATTATTATCCCAGAGAAACAACGATAGCATAGTGTGTGCACAGTGAATTCAAGCATATTAAAACATACTCGACGGTTATTTTTTTTACTTTTTTTGTTTTATGAATAACAACTTAAAGAACGTTTGTATTCTTCATTTGAAAGCATACTTCAGAATACCCCCACAATTCACAAGAAGAAATAAAATCCTCCGCAGTCCACCGTTCCAATCCTACGCTAATGTTTTTATATGTATATGGAACGCGTTAAGTGTCCAAATAACGACTGATTTTATAGACTCGCAGCGTTGATAGTAACGCCGCATACAAATAGCCTCATTTGCCTAATATCATCAAAAGATGAAATAAAAATACTGGGGAACTCTGAATGTTTATTCCAACTTTCTCTCCTTCAATTGAGTTTACGACATATCTAGTGCTAACGGCCATACGAAAAGCTTACCCTTATTTCTGAAATGACAAATACGAAGATGTGCGCTCTTTATTTCATCAAAATGCGAAGTTAAAGATGTACAGTCAAATGTCGCTATATCGAAGTCGTTAGGATCTCGGGGAATACTACCGAGATAACGAACATTCGATATAACCGAAAGAAACGTTTAACTAAACCCAATACATTCGTAAAAAGTTCGACATAACCAGACCATTGAGTAAAGAGAGTTCGACATAGCAAGTTTTTACTATAATTTCATCAGATTCCAGTTGGAAGTAGGATGCTAGTGGAACAAAGTCCTTTAAGATAGTTTTGTATATTTCTGTTTGTTATGTTGCAGAAAATTCCACAATGGTATGATGAAAGTAAACTTGTCATTGTCCATCACCCGATATATAGGTAAGCTTCGAAGGGATTGCTTATTCAATTCGTTGGCTTGTGTGTCTTTTTTTGGCAAGCGGGAACATTTTGATTTTATTTCGTAGTACAATTAAAAACTACGGGGACAAAATACATCAAATATAAATTAAGCTCAAAGGCACAAGGCAATGGTCCCAGCGACCTTGAACAAGAGATACTGACGTTCAAAGACCACATTTGTATGTACAAACAACAAAAACATACCAAACTCGCATCAAAATAGCTTTACCGATAAATGATCGAATTATCGCCTTTGAACAGTTTGCTCTACCACGAGTCTACTGGGGACTTAAACTAATTATATAGCCATAACCTCACACTTGGTATTCCATATCCATCTGAATTTAACCTTCAACATCATTGACTTCATTCACGGTATATGCCAATTACTAATAACATTTTATCCGATTATCTACATCGCTCTTAGATTCAATTAAACACAAATATGAATTCGAGCCCAGTACGCAAATACTATTGTTTGGTTTTAGAATTTTCTACGTATCCCACGACTCTCAAGACTTGAAGATCTGGAGCTATATCGCTAGAGATGGGCCTACCAATGTCTTCAAATGTAATGTGTTCAAGTCATATAAGAAGGTATGACATATATCAGCGATCATTTAAATGGTTTCCACGTCGGATGTTATTTAATTGTGTTCAGATAAGACTCAATTCAATAAGACATTTCTAACTGAAGTTAATCTCAAAATGCAGAAGTGCAAATAACAGCATTTTTCAGGTCGCTGAATAATACGTTTTTTTCGTTTTTTAACTAATGTGAAAATATTTAAAGTCATGTCAATATAATAAAAAGTTTACTGCATTTCGAAATAGAGGCTTATTCTTGTTCATTATGTTTAGCTGTATAATTTACTCAGCCGTTCTTTTAGGAGCAAGCCATGCGGATTGTTCGAACTATTGGACAAGCGTTCGAGGTGTGTCACAAACTGAGCATGACACAGTCTGTAACCAGTCCAGAAGAACAACTGCCCACTGAGAGCATCAATAGCCAACCAAGTGAGCCAGATAAACAAAGCCAGAAAAGTAAGAAAAAATAGTTTTATTATTTTAGTTTTCTTTAAATTGATTTAAAAGACGGGGTCATCTAAACCCAATCTTGAGACACATTTTTATTATTATTTTTTTTATTATTATTATTATTATTATTATTATTATTATTATTATTATTGTTAGTATCATTATTATTATTATTATTATTATTATTATTATTTTTATTATTATTATTATTATTATTATTATTGTTATAATAATTATTGTGATTTTTATTATTATTCTTATTCTGTTTGTTTTTTTGGGTTTTTTTGTTGTTGTTGTGGCATGAAATTTTCATCAATGTAACTGACGATTCCCAAATATGGTATGCAGCGTATTGAATAGTGCCAATTGCAATTGTATGATTAACTATTTTTGGGTAGAATTTTAAGGATGACGTGCATGCTTCACGAAAGATCGAATTAGTTCTCCTACGCAGAAAGCTTTGAAAATATGTGTCCTTCCTCAGGATTCAATTTCGCGGCAATTCATTTGAGATGAAACACCGTGATATCTCGCACATATATCACTCCAGTAATGAGTTCATGGTTAATTAACCGAAACTCTTTGCCAATTGACAGTAGCCCAAAATTAGCCGTAAGACGCTGTCATTGCCGTATAGGATTGGCCATGTTTGGATATTAGGGAATTTCTGGAAAAGTTCAGACGCCTTTGGGAATTTTATTTATTTCTTGGCCTCGCTTTCTGGTGTGTTTAATATCGATAACGTAATGTTTATTGCAAGTTTAATCACATATTTATTGTATCATGTATTCCATAGTCAGCACACGGTGTGGTTATTCGTGCGTTAATAATGCCATTCTTTGTCCTTTCTTTTTCACATATCAAGAAGAAACACATACATAAAAAGATGTTTTCTACTCTTTTTCAGCGTAATATTCTTTGTCCTTTCTTTTTCACATATCAATAAGAAACACATACATAAAAAGATGTTTTCTACTCTTTTTCAGCGTAATATCGTAGTAACATATTTTCGGCTTTTTTTATCCCCATCAAGTACACCCGTATACTAGAGCGTTCATTTGATATAGATTGATATATAAATATATAATATATTACT
Source organism: Mya arenaria (assembly GCF_026914265.1). NCBI lineage: Eukaryota > Metazoa > Mollusca > Bivalvia > Myida > Myidae > Mya > Mya arenaria. The sequence continues at coordinate 52,133,945 of NC_069138.1, forward strand.
TTGTTTTAGAATAAGTGCTTTATTAACTTAGTAGAAGATTATCTAAAAAATGTAACTTTGCCAAACAGTGTAACTTTATATGCTAGAAAAACGCATGTTTCCATCATAAATAGGAAACGCAGGGGATATAAAATGGATATTCGTACAGAGTGATGTTTTTATATCGGGACGAAGACAAATGAGATATATCAGATGGTATGGTTTAGTAAGTTTGGAAAGGGGTTATCTATTTGGCAGGTCATCAAGCCTTCCTGAGTTGTCTCTAGTTCCGTGAAAAGCAATGTGTTCATTTATGATATTTTTCTCGTTTTCCCTGCGGTCGATCTTGCTTTAACTTAATCCATAACGTATTTCCAAGGTCAGCATTTTTATTATAGGTCGAGACATAGAAGACAAAGCGCCTTTGAGCTCCACACAGAATCTGCGGGATTCCAACTCGTCCCTCGTCAAGGAGAAGGCCACGCCCCCTAACGACCTTGCCATCCGTCAGGCACAGAATATCATATACCAGATGGCTAGAACATCACCGGTATTTGATTTTAAGAAATAATATGTTTCTTGTTTCAACATGCTGCAATAATTATGTAAAATTCATGTTTATGTTCCAAATACCAGCTATATTAAGTTTATATGTAATTATTATCAACAAAATAAAGAAAAAATCAGCTTACTCGAAGCAATCCAGTCTAAGGAGGCAGAAGGAGGCACATGCTGGTCTATATTCGGACAGAGTGTTGCCTCTAACAGACAGGGCTCAGCAGCCTCCTATAACTCAACAGCTTAGACCAAACAATCTATAACGGGTTATGTTGGCCAGATTAAATAATATGTAAACCATATTTCTTTCTTAAAATAAATTGTTTAGTCTTATACAAAACCAGACACTGTATCATTTCTGACCACCTAGTTCTTTAAATTTAGTATTATTCTTGTCCGTAATCATTCCTATCTTAAGTCTTAAATATATCTGTGAACGACTTCTGAATGTAGATACCATACACAATTTATATGTTTTGGATTTTACGGGTCGACCTGAAGTTTCTTTTCTTTCTTAACACATTAGCTTTCTCAGATCGGTATTGAGTCCTATTACAACATTGAACCATCTATGTAAACGTAAATATCTCTTTCTTCCTTAATGATTAACATTGTCACACAATTAGAACCACGTACACTTAAACCACTGCACTTAAACGTTAAAAACGGTTCTTAAAGGAAACACTCTTTGAAGTTTGTTTCCAAGCCAATTAGCAAATCCCTCACCAATGGATTTCATTGCCTGGCTTAATTGGGCGGTATCTTCATTATTTTGATATCCAACTAATAAAGTTTTGTTCAAAGAATTGACTGAGATCTCAACGCAAAATCTATACACTTTCTTTAATACTTAATCTTTCGACAACAGCAAGTGTATACTAGTAAGCCTTAAACAATATTTTACAGCAAGTCGGTGGCACAACAATTACTTCCCCTATCAACTCTCCGGCCTTGATAGACGATGACGTCATGGATCCGGATCATCCAATCACGTCCCGCCATCAAACGCAGTTGCTCAGACAGCAGGTGGAACATCATCAGCAGCAGACGCAGGTGGCTGTGGCGCAGGTGCAGTTGTTGAAAGAACAGCTGGCGGCGGAAACTGCAGCTAGAATAGAATCACAGGTAAATATCCACACAAAAATGCAACACAAAACACAAATGTTAATGAATTTATTAATCTTAGAACCTCGCAAAATTCTGTGGTAATTTAGAAATTTGGATGTGATGCCGGATGTAATTGACCATGTGTGTTGTTGATGCAATGTCTGGTGAGTGTTTATATAAATGGGTTACCAAGTATAGAATGTTGGATATAAATCTACTCCCATTAAATTCGATTATAAATAAACTTTCAGCTAGTTAAATTCATACTCAAATTATCGATGTATGTATTACGTTTAATTAGAATGTAATGGTTTCCCATTTCGAAGGCGAGGACCCACCAGCTGCTTCTACAGAACCGAGACTTATTGCACCACATGAACCAGATTCTCGGTCGTTTGCAGGAAGTAGAATTCAAGGCAACACACTCGAGTCCGAAACGGATGCAGCCAATCTCGGCTGGGGTACGGAGTTTTTAATGGTCTTGGACAATTGCGTACTATAAAGAAATAAAATGAAACATTTATCGCCCCTTTTGGTCAAATAAACAATGCTATGCTGCTATGCTATTACATTAGTGCATTTTCCACATGCTTTCCGGCATAAAACGCTTTTCTTCTTTATACAGATGTATGAAGTTATGATGTTTTAATTTAGTGGTATATTTTAAAGGGAAACATATGATTTGTTACAAAGTAGTATATACCTCCGGTTTCCCAGTTAAAAGACTGAAGTGAGTCAGAGATATGAATAAGAAGGAATTTGTAAATCTTTTCAATTGCCTTCTGATCTATTTAAGAACATGAGATAACAGTTCTGTAAAATTGTAAAGCTGATGTACTATTTTCCCAGGAAAGTTGTATGCCGGACGCAACAACTCCTCAATGCGGGCCAGTGTATCTTCCCCGTGGCGTCGCATTCGACCCAGAAGGCATTGCAAGCCCTGACTACTCTCTCACAGAGCACGATAAACTCATGTTCGATACAGACTCACCAGATAGTGGTCACCGAGAGATGTCTAATGAATCGCTAGGAGCATCTTTCTCTCCTCCTGACTTCCCATTTTGGGCAATGACTGCGGACGAAAGAATGAAGTATAGTTTTGGTTATGGTACTCCCGTGAAGTTCCAGCAAACGAGTTTTGAAATGACTGCGATTGTGAATAGCAATCCTTTTACTGAGAGCAAGGAGGATATTTGTGATCAGGATATTGTTGAGCCAGTTGTTTTTGATGCAAATGGCAAAGGAGGTAAAGGAAAAGTGGACAAAGTTCCAAAACTAAGACCTCCCCCCGAGTTTCGTAATTATGGGGCCTACAGGAATTCTCAAATATCGGAAGATTCGAGCAATTCATCAAACTCCGATACCGATTCAGTAAAAGATGGAATTGTTAACTTCACAGATAGCGATTATTTTTCGCACACCGGAAGCAGCTCACACACAAACACATTTAACTCAAACGCTCTTAACAACAACACACGTATGAACAGCCACACATTGGATGATGCGGACAATAACACGATTCAATCTCTTGTGCCATATGATGACCACAGGAACATTGTCCCGTATACAGACAATAGAGAAATAAGACAGACTGGTACAGTCTTTAAACCAAAACTAGAATACCACTTCAATAATCTAGCGGCAGATCGTGTTCTGATGCAAAAGTACTTGGACCAGTCCAAACGACAAAGAGGCGGTAGCTTTTCAGACGAGGACAATACTGAGAGTTACGATGAGGGGTTAACACAGCCTCCCTCGCCACCACCGCCGCCCAGTCGTCTGGAGGATGTCGATTTCGATGATTGAATTAGCCCATATGTTATATGCAGCTGATGAAAGTTTGGCTGTATTCAGAACGGTGTATTTTGAGTGTGAAAGGAACTTTAAATGAAGCGCACAATAGTTTCGTGAAATGAACTATAAATGAAGCGTTCACTAATTTTGTAGAGTGAAAATATTATGTACTTGATAAATTGACTTGTAAAAATAACTTTAAAATTCAAGGGGAACAAGGCGTCGTTACGTTTGTCATACTGCTTCTTGTAAAAGTGCTTATTTGTCGCATAATCATTCGCACATTAGAATTTGCCGTTGAATCAGCAAATTTGGAATGTAAATATGATATATGATTGTGTTCATTTTTTCAAATAATCATTTTTTCTCATGTTTAAGATATAGCTTAAATTCCAAAAAAAATAAACGGCCTAATACTTTAGATAGTGATGGGATTTCTTTTCGAAGATTGCGCTTTGATGCTGTAGCTGACCGAAAATGTGCTGAACAGAAGAGTTTATATAAGAACGAGAAGTTAACTATTGTTAGAGCTAAAGTCGAACCCCGTTGGCTCGAATTTCCAGGGTGCGGCGAAAATACCTTGAACTTCGAAAATTTCAAGCCAAGCGGAAATGCTTACCTTCAGTATAAAGAAATCGGTCCTTTACATCCAGCTCGAGCCAAGCAATTTCGAGCCAAGCAATTTCGAGCCAACGGGGTTCGAATGTATATTTTAATTCCTATTGCGAGTTAGCTGTTTGATTTGCATAGACAATTATTCATTTCCTTTCTGTATATAATGAGAAAAGGTGTAAATATTTTAAAAATATTATATATATTTTCACCCACTAGACAAAATAAAGGTTGAGGTAAACACACACTATAGAAGATGTGCCAAAATTGTACATAATTGTGCAGAAATATTATATAAGACTAATAAAACAAACAAATCGGTTAGTGTTTCTATTGAAATGCATCCTTTATATGTAATTATTTGCTGAATAGTAGTCAGTATGCGTATAGAACATTCTAGCTGAAAACCAGAACAAAACAGCAAAAGTTAACGATTAAAAAGAATTAACGACTTGGTTTATTTTAAAACCTTTTATTTTTATTTCATCCATGAAATATATAAAAAAAATCAGACGCGAGTATCTCAATTTTAATGAGTATCATTTCAATTCAATTGAGAATCTAGACACGAAATCGAATTTTCTAGAAACTACAATGTGAGAATAACTTAGTATCAGCTATATCGTGTATATAGTTTTAAAAATAAATCATGCTTAAGTTATTAACTTCTATAAGGGTTAACCACTATTAAGAATCTAACAAAAATAAACAAGAAATTATAGATACTTCAAAGTGAACACAAAACAATGTTTTAACAATAACTAAATACTCCCTTAGTGCATAGTACTCATTGTTAATATAGGTATATGCTAATAATATAAGCAAGACATAGTTCAAGCAAACACTACGTGATTTTCTGTTGATCTATGTACGAGTATATCGTCGAATGCAGTTTAAAACATTGCGTAATAGTTACGCTTAAAATACATTCAGTGTATTCCGCAAGCCTCTGTTTTGTTAGTAAACACAACAAAATTCGCTGCCTGTATTTTTAAGACAGTAACACAGGTTGTGTAGTGTAATATTGTCACATATGAAAGCACATTTACAATGTCTTTGAATATTAAGTTTCTTGACGTTCCTGTCGCATGATATTATTCAGCCTGTATTGTATTAGCCATACGTGGCTTATCACGCATCAGCCACAACTTGGACAGAGTGTCCACACCAAGTACCTACAAGAGATGTGACTTGGATACGTGTAATACGGTCCCATTCTTCACGTTAAAATACATGTCGTTTCAGTATTGCTTTTCATACATATTTGGAAAGACACAACCCATTTAAAAATCGGTATTTAGTACGTATTTGAGTAATAATTGTATTCATACTTCTAAAGAAGTCAGAAGACATCTGAAATAAATCCCATATCTTAATTATATCAAAATTAAAAAAAACAACAACATATTGCTAGTCACTGATGTAACACTTGTTTTGCAAGGTATTTTCAGAAAATGTACACATTTGTCCAAGAAATTGTTTATCTTTTGGTCAATTATTGTCTCAATACACATCATACCAATAGAGGCAAGAGCAAAGTCAGTACACGTGTGTTTTGACAACTTTTGTATAAACTTAACATAAAACATGTGTACACTTTCAAAATTAGACTATCTCTTTTGATTAGTGTTATCCATAATTCACAACTAAAGAGTCCTTTAGGTAGAATGATATAATAATATATAGTTTGCAGTGTTATAGAGTTCAAAGACGAAGGATGTTTTCCACTATTACAAATCTATCAAAGTGTGCCTCGAAGAGTCGTGCATGCGTGTTCAAAACTGTCATTCACGGGGAAGAATGCATCTCATCTTATACCAATGTTTGTAAACTCATATGTTTAATTCTCAGAAAGAAATAGTATCATCAAGTTGGATTGTCATTATTTACCCTACGCTTTGAATACTAACACAATTTGCAGCATGGTATTAAGTCCGTTTGGTGAGAATGAAATCATATCATATCGTCCGCCATAGTTGGGTTTCCACCAATTATATTAAACATGCATATACTGTATCCACTGGACTGTAATTCCCAGAGTAATTGTTTATACAGAGGAGATACAGAACCGGTGACGTCTTCCGTCTTTGACGCGCTCCTTGTAAAACTTCGAACCATGTAGAACATTTACCGTAATATGTAGTTACACAACTTATCATGTTTGATTACATATCTTGATCAGCTAGCACTGATGTTAGTGTCAAATTGGCACTCAAATAGCAATTTATACAAGAGCCCATCTTGCCATATGACGTCAAACGCCTTTAGGTTATCAATATACTAGTAACTGACGTATAATTTCGAGCACAACTCCCGTTTGAAAAATATGCAATGAGGTCATACGGCATCCAAGACCCGTTTGAGAGCCACCTTGTTGGGAATTTATAGTTTGCATGATATTATGCTTTAATGATATAATGTGTTTATATAGTTAAGATATAGCTGATGAAAATGTTAATGCGTGATACCTATCGGGCTACACTTTCGTTTATTGCATCGCCTTAAACAGGGCAATTTCAACGCCCCTTTCTATCGCTTTTGGTATATATGAGCAACGCAGCATTCCACTATATAAATTGGCGAGAAAAGGCAATAATGCAATCTTGCAATAAATCAAATGTTTTTATGTCACCTCATCCAGTCCAGCGGCCTTCCCTTTAGGTAAAGCACTGGTTACGTTAAGAACCTCCTCCGGGAGCACTACAGCATTCTCGTCCGGTATACCAGGTTGTCAATGGTGATGTGAACTGTCGACGGAACCTGCTATTGCCAATTTTCGTCATTATCGGGATCCACAGGGGGTTGATACAAACGCCTTAAAAATTACACCATCCATGAGTGATTTCTCCATTACCACGTATCACAGTTCCAGTAAAATTAATACCAGACCCAATTGAATAACAGGATTTCCGTCTGTTATTTATCATTTTCCAAAACTGATACGAACAGACTTCAGCTGTTCTTTCAATACCAATACAAATCTTCTATACATACTAATCAAACACAAAGCATGATGGATTAGATTAGAATTCCTAGATTGCAGATAAAATGAAATACAGTTAAATTATTGGATGATTGCACAAATCGCCAAGAATCTCATCATCCAATGTTGCTAACACTTGAATACGCAAAGTCAACAATCAGGAAAATGACAGTTACGGTGATATTTATTTGAATAAGATGTTCAACCACAGGATTTGATACCAGGAATTTGTTGGAAAACGTCACAGAGAAATGATTTTTTTCTGAATATGATTGATTTATGTTGCATAAATTGACAATTCCTTTAATCAGAATTCGGGAGAGACCAATTCTCCACAGGAAAAATGGAAATTGGATCAAATATGTTTTTCATTGCAATCGATACATTTCGCAAACATTTTTCAGTCCAAATTTTTTTCTCTTACGTTAATACGTTTCCCGACAGAGAATCTCCACTCAAGAATTTTCAGTTCCTCATTTGTTTATAAGATTTAAGCGTCGTACTATTTGCAGTGTTCAATTCGCAAACTAATTTGAAGTCGCTTAACTTATTAACTTGTAAAATCCGTTCCAGGCAACAGTTTCTATAAAGGATTTTAGTCGTAACGTAATTATTTTAAGTCTGTTTAAAGGACACACATGGTAATTTATCGATTGTTTTCTTCAACTTCAGTTTAAATGCTGGATAAAATTCAGTTCACAGGAATCTAATTTATGCATCTTACGTTTTTTCTCAGTTTAAGTAATTCTCCTTACTTATGTATCGCTGGTACCATATGATTTAATATCTTAATAATATCTGAAATACTACAATAGTTTTCAATGATTTTATCAAAAAATAAATACTTATATATTAAAAACACTTATACTTTTTTTTACTTTTTTACACCCCGATTACATTTATAATCTAGAAAGTTTCGATTTAAATCTAGATGCTATACTGATGATGACAATTTTACAAATATCAACATTGTGAAAATCAAGTCTATCATTATCGTGTTCAACATAATGTTAACGTGTTTTAAACGTTGATTCGGTTGCATCAGCAACCAGTGACAATACACCGTACAACCCATTACAATAGCTTAAATGAATTGGTTAAATAATAACAATTCCATATGTGTATCTTTATTAAACTGTAATACAAATGTTGTAATTACCTACACTTTCCTGCAATTTCATCCTTAAACTATACGTTAATCACCCCAAATCATGTATATTGTAATTGTATGATTTATCATTTGTCCGAAATGCATGTCCGAAATTGCGTAACTTGTAAATCAATATACCTGTATAAAGTAAATCGTTTTAGTTTCCACTGCTGCATCACGTTGTTGTAATCCTTACTAATTGTATGAAATGTCTAACAAATGTTTATTCTATAACTCTACATGATTAACTACCATATTAACTCGTAGTTTTGAGTGCTATCACTGAGTTGAACACTGTTTACTTGTCAAATTTGTCCGCCATTTGCAATTTGTAGGCGTAGTAAATTATGCATAAAAGTGAATCTGGTCCTTTCTAACATTTAAATGGGATGTTATATTGTATTTATGTATATTTTATTGTATTGTGTTAAATTAATATGTATATGTCGTTTGTAATTTAAAGTTGTCACCGAAGATCTCCAATGCTGGGTAGCACTATTTTACTTTTGTTCTTGCGGAATGTTAGTGTATTGCTGGGTTCACTTATGTTATAAGCATCACTGTTTTACTTCAAAGAAGTTAATGTTGCATTGTATTGTTAAGAATATATGTTCATATCTCTAATTCAAGACTTTATATTCACTGTTTAAGTGAATATTGTATTGGTTATGTTTCATACAAAATATGAGTCCTATTACTCAGCCAGCGTTGCGGGTGAAAATACCTAATTTTGATTGATTGCCAGCAACGCCAGAACCAGCAACCACTAAATAAGGCGATGTATTTTGCAATGCAGTCAGTCGCCTGTAGTCAGTTTTCAGAGTAACGTCCTCTCATACTAAACCAGCCATGAAAAAGAGCTATTCTGGTAATTTCTACATTATATAACATTCTTACTACATTTAATACCTTAATTAACTGCATGTATACCTACAAAATTACGACTAGCATATATAAATAACTATCATAAACTACAGAAATAAGTAGTTCATATATCCGGGATACATAAGTCGACTACTGATTCCATTGCTGACCCATGTAATGAGTTATCCATGGCCTGCAAAATTGAATAAATGAATAGAATCCTGACAAATCTCGAGTTTCAATCCGAAACAATTAGAAAATTGAACCGCCCGGATTACATTATATTTCAACTTATCCGGAATAATATATTACTTATAATATCACACAAGATACTGTTGGGAAATCTTGCCCTTTGTATTATATAACATAAACATATATTTTATTTGGTGTCGGGCGTTTTTAAGCGTAAATTAAGTGTTCTGCGTTACATAAAAGGACATTAAATGTCTTACAAACAGCAGTAAATAGTCTTTCTGGAATCTCTAATTGACTTCTATTTGTAAAAGTATGTATGTGACATTTATCTTTGTTCCTATTACGATTTCCCTCGAGGGTCATGTCTAAGTCAAATTGGTCACTATCGGCGTTTTGTATTATAATTTGTTTCAACAGACGTCTGACAAATGGTCGGAATCATGCGGTCCAAAGCGAGCGATCTGATAACCTTTGTTATCTGCGCAGTGACGTTACCATAATTGGATAAACAAAATTGCTGAACGTATAAGGTAAACCTTTAGATATGTTTTGTATTGTGTGGCGTACTTCCTTTTATATTGAGTACCTCCTTCTGTGAGTTTTATTTATCTGTGAGGTGTTCCTACTTCTGTGAGGTGTTCCTACTTCTGTGAGGTGTTCCTACTTCTGTGAGGTGTTCCTACGTCTGTGAGGTGTGCCTCCCTCTGTCAACTGCACTGTTAGGTGAACCTCATTCTGCTGAATGTATTGTATGGTGCACTTCCTTCTTTAGATTGAATTATGGGGTGCACATCCTTCAGCTGATTCATGTTATATGTACTTTATTTTGTCGATTTCGCTGTTAATTGTACCTCCTTCAGTTTATTAAACTGTGAGGTGTACCCTATTTTGTCGATTGTACTGCGAGGTGTACCTCCTTCTGTAATGTAAGGTTTACCTCATTATCTCGATTGTACTGTAAAGTGTACCTCCTGATGTTGATTGTTCTGTGAGCCACAGTAAGGTGTACCTCCTTCTGCCGCATGCTCTGTAAGGTGTAAATCCTTATGTTGATCGTAATGTTTCTGTCGATTGTACTGTGAGGTGAATCTCCTTCTGTCTAATGTAATGTGAGGTCTACCTCATTCGGTCGATTATAATATGAGATGAACCACCTCTTGTCGATTGTATTGTGAAGTGAACTCCTTCTGTTGAATGTACTGTGAGCTGTACATCCTTCTGTTGAATGTACTGTGAGCTGTACATCCTTCTGTCGATTGTACTGTGAGCTGTACATCCTTCTTTCGATTGTACTGTGAGCTGTACATCCTTCTGTCGATTGTACTGTGAGGTGTACATCCTTCTGTCGATTGTACTGTGAGCTGTACATCCTTCTGTCGATTGTACTGTGAGCTGTTCATCCTTCTGTCGATTGTACTGTGAGGTGTACCTCCTTATGTAAATTGTACTGTGAGGTGTACCTCCTTATGTTAATTATACTGTGAGGTGAACCTGCTTCTTTCGATTGTTCTCTGAGATGCACCTCACTCATGCTGTCGATTGTACTGTGTTTTAAACCTTCTTTTGAAGATCGTTTGTGGGAAATACCTCCTTCAGTTAAATCAATTGTAAAGTGTATCTGCTTCTGTTGCTTGAGCTGTGAGGTGTACCCTATTTTGTCGAAAGTAATGTGAGGTTTACCTCCTTCTGTCGAATGTACTGTGAGGTAACCATCATTCTAATGAACAGTTGATTGTAATGTAAGATTAACTCCTTCTGTCAAACGTACTGTGATGTGTACTTTGTTCTGTCGATATGTTTCTCCTTCTTTCGATTATACAGTGAGGTGTTCCTCCTTCTCGAATTGTCGATTGAAATGTACCTCCTGTGATAAATACTTCGTTTTGTCGTTTGTTCTGTGATTCGTACCTCCTTCTTTCGATTATATTGTGAGGTGTTCCTCCTTCTCGATTTGTCGATTGAAATGAACCTCCTGTGATGGATACTTCGTCTTGTCGTTTGTTCTGTGATTCGTACCTCCTTCTGTCTAATGTACTGTGAGGTGAACTTCTGTCGAATCTGTGTCTAATGAAACACACGGATTACAATGATTCAAATAAATGAGGTTAAATAGTACACACACTGTCAAACTGCTTATACGCCATAAAATAGTTTTTGCCAACTTTGAGCGCATTTTAAAATCAGACAATGGATGTTTTAGAAGAACGGTTATAACCTTGAAAATTGTAAGTGTCACATTGATTTCAAATTTTATGCGAAATAAGTGTCCCGTGAGAATATGCTTGGAGCAAGGATCTCATTACATTTCCGCTAAAGAAAGAGAAAGTTAATATTTTTCCTAGACGTTTGTACATTTTCTGTAATTGCCTATCAAGTATGTGATACTTCTTAAATTAAAGCTGCTAAATGATCGATGTTCAAGTCCTCAGCAGTGTAGGGAAACCTAAGCTTGATGGAAAGGCAAAGAGAATGCTGTAAAGAAAATAAAACCGCCAGCATTCGACAACAACCAAATGCAAGAATTTATTTAACACATTCATGTCTCATTTGATAACAGACACAGTGTGAAATTTGTATTGTGTCAATAAGAAATACATTACATAAATAATTTCAAAGTTGTGTAAGAGGTCCACGTAATTTTTCCTCCTCGGATGTCTTTCAGGAAGAAGTCCATTGCTTTTCTTTTAATGAATTTTATCCACAGGTATTATACATCTTTAAAGACGAAACCAACCGTTTCTATAAAGCAAATCTAAAACAAGATGTTTATAGTGTATATGCACGATTTGTAGGGCGAAAACTATTTGCACCCACAACCTTGGGGACGTTTCAAAAACACAGCAGTCAATTGTAACCATGCCACCCCCCACCCCCAAGGGTCCGGGGAAATAGGGGGGACTTTGTCTTGAGGTCCAGGCAATCCCAGGTAAAATTCCCCGTTATGAGGGGAAGAACTGCTGGTAAAATCCCCGCCAAATGCCCCCGCACCCCATGGACATTTTAGATAAGGCCAATTCCCCGCTTTTTTCGGTACGATCACAAAAATACCTTATTCACTCGGCACTGCGGGGCCACCTGAAAGGTAAAAACACGGATCATTTCAGGGGCCTTGGTGTCTGTGATTACAATTGACTGTACGATTTGTTATGAATTCCGCCCCAGGTTTGTAATTTTACTGAATATATTAATATTGAATCTAAGCATATCAGTTGTGAGCAGCATATTACAAAACACTGTATTTGATTTTGGTTGACAACATAATGGTCTTATCTGTGGTTATACATTAGCACTAACACAAAGCTACATTTTGTTTATTTTATTAATTTTAAAATACTTGGGATCGGATCCAGTTGGAAAAGTAACTGAATGTCTATCTTTTATGCAAAATTATTAGAACATACCACATTTAAAGTTGTCACTCTCATTTCAAGGTAGTTTGTGAACAATTATATATAAGATTGCATTGAAAACCATGAATAGTAGACAAAATGGTCAAAAACGGTATTAATTCTAATTTGGTTTTAATAATCAAATCTGTGTATTTGTGTGCAAGAAATAACCGCAATCATCGTGTTATAATGTATATACGCACGATGTATCGTGCGAGCAAAATGTACCTGCCAGAAAAATAAACGTGCTTTAATTATTCGAGGAGAGACATTGCTAATGGCCCATTTCCATAACTCCATTAGTCCTTTTTATACATAAACAAAGTATGGGTTGTTAATTAGCATGAATTATTTTTTGAAAAGGTATGTGACAAGAAGTAAGCAATTTCATTTAATTTGTGTATCATTGGGAAAATGCCATTATTTGCAATTGGTGCTTCACGCATTTCACATCAACGAGCAATTTTATTATGCGTATTACTTCCACATCAGTCGAATTGATAATCATTATACTGTTATATACTGAAGAAATTATCCACTAAATAAACCCTTGAAATTGACAATACTCTCTTTATACAACTGATTTACAACAAGTGTTCGGGTTAATACCACACAAAGAAATTGATCCAATTATATTAAATGTTTTGATCCTCTTAAAACAATCTTTCACATTAAGTGCCAATATACATAACAGAATCATGACGCCTTCCATACATATAAAAAACGTACCAAATTGAGTGCAATTTACTTTTATTTTCTGTCAAAAAGAACGTATTTTATTACACTACAAGATTTTATACGTACACTTTCCACCTCCCTTTAATTTCGATTCATACATAACTGTTGAGTCGCATAGTGTTCCGCTGCACATAAGAATGCTTTGAATTGCATTACAGGATAAATGTCTTATTTAGACAGTTTGTAAATGTTCACTTGTTGACCCAATATGCCAGGTTTCTTTCTATTCGGTGTTTGAATGCGTTGTCTGACTACTCAACTAGCGTGCATCCTGCCGGATACCACAGGAGTATTTCTTCAGGCAGGGCATTGGACGAGTGCCTGCCGAATACCAGCCGATAAACGGGTCGCAAATTCGACCCATTCTACACACGCAGAGCGCTTCCAAATCGCGACACCTGCTGTAATTGTAACTACATATTTATACACAGGAATTGTGTGAATACATCAATGAAACTAACAGAACAATTCACTCGTAGCTTTGTTTCAGAATGTAATGAAACTAAAGGAACAAGTATCAGCCGCGAACTTTTGTTTAATTGCCTGTTGCAAGTGATATTTCTTTAACAAAATATATTTCTCAGCCATCCATCGTATCGATGTCAGGCAATTCGTCTTTTACGGCCTGTAGGCGGTCATCCTCGGGTACTTATATAATAATTTAAGTAGTAAATTATACTTGATGAATTCCTTACCAAGCGCTTCGTCCGAAAAAAAAACGTATTTATAAAAGACAAGCTTGCGTATTCTTCCTCTCGCAAGCAATGGAGCAATATATTTCAGTAACATAGATCCTTCTTCTAAATTTAGATGAGACAATAGTTATAACAATGTATCCAATTGTTTATTGTTCAAATGTTCCCTTTTAACTGAACTATTGTTACAACTATCTTACAATATTCCCAAAGCATCTGAAGGGGCCCATTTCCAAAACGATCTTATAAATGACATAAGCTTAGTGTTATAGTTTATTTTATCTTGCTATAAATCTGTGTGAGTGAAACTTTAGCAAGTATTCCACATGGACACTTGATGGCTGAGGGCTATATTTTGTAAAAAAAATATCACTTACAACAGGCAATTAAACAAAAGTTAAAGAAATAGATATACCTATGTGACAAATACAGAAACAACCACAGTAGCAAACAGTTTAAACATGAACCCGGTTTAATGACACTTGGTAAACGCCGACGCCAAAGGTAAATTTTATCAAAGTATGCATTAACTTGAGGAAACTTTATAATAAAACAAATAACAATAAACTTATAGGTACACCCCAAGTACTTCAATGATTAGAGATCCCAACTCTATCTACAGACGGTGGAATACAATTCAGAGCAACTAATGCAAAAACTTGTCAAAAATACGATGCAGTCATTGTTTCAGTCTACTTTTTCATGAGTGTCAATGAAAAGGTAAAGTTAAATTTACTCGGGAAGTTACAGATTTCTATGACCAATAGTAAAATTAATTACGATCTTATGATCGTTTATTTTTGAGTTGTATTGTCATTTTAAATTATTTTTTCAAAATATCCCCTTTTTGGAAAGAGTGTTTTCAATACCGTTACCCGTGGGACGTTCTTGAAGCAACGCTGTCAATTTTATTTCGGCCCGTGGAGAAATCGTTCTCAAACATTTGTTATAGTTTATTATTTACTCGTGTTTTAGTGCAAACATTTTATAAACATTTATTAATGAACTTTTATTAACATCTATATTCAAAATAGCATCAGTTAATGTATGAACGCCTTTTTATACTGAACAGGGTATGAATACAATACCAGAATAACACTGGTTGTCATTAACTGAATTAAAACGTCTAAATAAAACAAATGTGAATAAACAATGAATTTAAGTGCTAGAACAGAAAACAAACACACAATCACAAACCACAAACATGGAATAACAGAGCAAAGCTTCATAAACAACACACTACATATATAATATGTACACACTCTGAATATTTATCAAGGATTGTTAGGTACCGCCTTGAAACGGTCAGTAAAATGTAAAAAGAACAGAACAGGACAGAAAAGAACGGAAAATCATGTACAATAATCAATTAAACACATTTAAATTTAGAGCAATACCGTATGCAATTGGAGTATAGCTGTACAATCCTATTTTAACATAATTCAAATTCCGTTGCTTAGTGAAACAAATCTTTTAATCAATCCTTTATATAGAAATGTAGATTCACTATTTAAAAATTGATGTTGGGTTGGGTAACACAGTTCAAAAATGGCCAAGGGGGAGGGGGGTGACGACAATATAGCCAATAGGAAACATGTTGATGCATCCATAACATAGAACGTAAGATCACACCCCAAGCTGTACGAACTAATTTAGAAAAAAAGGCATAATAAGTTATAAACTTCACTTGAAATACGTTTTAATATACTTTGAACATCGGCAGAGGATATTTCTCTAGACATGTTGCCCGAATTTCTTAAGCATAATTAGTTTTAAGTCCCTTGTTTCAACTAGAATACTAAAATGCTAATATTTTCATTAACATAACAAAAAGTAGTGTCCATGGCTATCTTGACAATTAAATCCTGTGATATTATAAAACCCTTTAAAAACTTTAAAAAAAATGATATAATTAAAAAATATACCAAAGCAAACATCAACTCAGTTAATGGGGAAATTGGGGCTTAAACATTTTTAACGATGACCCCTTTATTCAGATATCTTTTAGAGTTTTATAATTATAAGGAGAAAACACCATAAAAGCCCGCCAAACATACTGTACAAGGTAAGAAAAGTATTCTTTCTTATTGTTACAAAGAAATAGTATCATTCTAAATACTACAATTTTTTGGGCCATAGCTTTATACTGAATTAATGCAAACCTGCATTTGTCCATTATTTTATACTAATACTGTTATGACCATAAACAGGAAAATATTATTATTCGCTGGACCACAGGAGTTGAAAAAAAACCTATGTTTCTATTACGTCTAAGACAGAACAACCTGACAACTCACACTGCCATTATACATCTTGAACCTCCCTTGGGTCTTATATTCTGTCCACTTTTTGGCGGGGCTGTATTGACAGGATGCTTGCAATCGAGTAATTGTGGGTTGATCAAATAAGAACGTTGCTCAATTAAGCGGTCCCTTGTGACTTGTCTTACAAGTTATCTTAATCACCTTAACCGATAGCCATTATGTTGGCGCCAAGGAAGAGCGAACAGACGCTTTATGATCGATCTGGATCTGTTTAAATGACGTTATCACCATGCGTTATCTCATTTTTTGAAGCTACATATTCACTGAAATCAATAGTATTTGCATATTTTTTCCTGCTTTAACTGAATGGATTTGTCGCCAGAGAATGATTATCTTTTACTCAGAACAGAATAATCGGTTTAAGGACACTCAATATTAAGTTTACATAAGTTGACGCAAAATGAAATGTTATCATTGGGGAAAAGTAAATATCTTCCTGAATATGCAAAAATAATATCTATACAATTTGTTTTGATTTCAAGCACAAGGGAAGTCTTTTTGATGGGAATAGAAAATAGAGAAAGTCAGACTCAAGCAGGACAAAAATGGCTATGTGTGGTTAGTTGACACTCCATCGCTGTAATCCCCTATTAATGTATAGACATGTTTATAGAAAAACTAAAAACAGCCCTCTGAGTTAATATGTTCGAAGCGTTAATGGTGAAGTCGCCTGATTTGCCTTATATAATCAGGAAAAGAAATAAAAAAGTATTGGTCTGAACGCTTATTCCAATTTTCTTTCCCCCAATTGCATTTACGACACCCTTAATGTGAAAGCTGACACTTGTTGAAACATTTGCCTGAATGACACATGCTTAGTCGTGGGATTGATAGAGATCAAACAGTTTTAGACATGAATTCGACATCTAGAATTCACAGAATTTCTCTTTGAGTAGGATCGACTGGGCAGAAATTGCAGTTTGCTCTTATCTGAAAAGGAAATTTCGACAATACCTACTGTTCCAGAAAGCAGAATTATCTTCTTTCAAGCAATATAAAGGTGAACTTTAATCTTATTCATTATTTTTGTTGTTTGTATGCGTTTACGACATCGCACATATAAACACATTTCTAGTTTCATAAGATATGCTGTAATATTACGTTTATGAAAAAAGAACTCAATTTTGAGAAAAGTAAATAAAATTGTAATGTAATACTATAATTATCTTTTACTTCATGTATGACACATATAACATAGGAATACTGGGTGTTCATGCAGCTTCTGTTTTGACATATTTGGCTTGCGTTATCATACAATGTACAAAATAAACTCAATACACATGGCATATAAACGCAGCATGACCATTCCTTATTTCTACCATATAACTGTAGTTGTTTTTTACGTGTCCCACAATTCGTAAGATGCTGATATTGCGATATACAGCAGAAGGGATGGTATTTCAATGTTTTGAAATGTTATGTGCTCAAGTCATGCAAGAAGGTATGGTAAATTCAACAAGATTTTAAGCCCTGTGTCTATTACTATTATGAAGTTAACAGTAAGTATTCAATTGTGAAACAGATATACATGAAACCTGTATTTTTTAGGTTTTATCATACATGCATTCCTATTGTAAAGTTATCATTTACCTTATATTATTGCCGTGTAATGAGCACATATTTCGCAGACATTTAAGGAAACGTTTTTCTTAAAAATAAATTATTATTGTGTATTTAGGAGCTAAGTATGCAAATCTTTCGAACTATTTGTCAAGCGTTTGAGGTGTGTCACAAAATGAGTAATACACAGTCTGTAACGCCAAGTCTAGATCAACAAGTATTATTGTGTATTTAGGAGCTAAGTATGCAACTTGTTCGAACTATTCGTCAAGCGTTTGAAGTGTGTCACAAGTGGAGTAATACACAGTCTGTAACGCCCGGTCCAGATCAACAAGTGACTACAGAGAGCAACAGTTACCAGTCTAATATGGAGACTTAGCAATGCGAGAAAAGTACGTTTGACGCCTTTTCAATCACAAATGCTTCAAACTTTTCAAGAGGACATGGTGTCACATGGTAACTTTGTATGACTAGATATGCCTGAAGATGAAATCCCGCTTCGGATGTTTATGCCGTGATATAGTTTATGTTTAATGATTGACCTTACCGGTTCATTTCGTATTTCGAATATATTAATTGCGCTTTTTAATAATAGCAATTACATAGTCTACTATGTGTACTACCTGTTTCAGAATTCCTACGTACTTAAATGACTATTCCTGACTACTATTATTATACTATATGTGTTTCTTTACATCAAAGACTTAAGCTTTCTCTGAATACCATTCTATATGTAACCTTCTGTAGAAAACAACAAAATCAATACTTTTGAATGGTAATATTTTGGAAGTCTTCGTGAAGCACTTCGGAAACCGATTAACACATACAGCATGAACTAGCAACATGAGCATGTTATGTCTTGGTAACAACATGCCTGACCAAAATGGAGCTTATAGACGTGGTCGACTGGCCGAGGAAAAACTGAGATAAAACCCTCCTTCTGGGGAAAACTCAGAAACCTCTGCCCATTTGTCATCCAGATTTACAGGATTTGTCTCGTACCACTAGATGTCGGGCCTCATCACCCATAACAAAGATGTATAGAAAATATATCAATTTATGATTCATGAATACGTACTTTATCAAGTTATACAGATGTATATTACATTGTTATGTTCTTTGAAGAAAAGTGAAAACAAATTGATCATTCACATGATGAGATTGCATATTAACAAAAAAACTTTCACAATAAACATTTTCTTGTAAAATATAACAATCATTAAATCGAGCCCCCGTTACGCATTTTCGGAAAGGTACTAATCAACTGAGGCCATGGTTTAACCAGTATTTATTGGAGAATAAATTGAACAAAGTAAATAAGAATTTGAGCTACAGAAATGCATAGCATACAATACAAAATAAGGAGAGGTGAAATGCATAAACAGAGAGTAAATCAACGAATTGAGAATTAACCATAATAGTTTTACTAAGTCTCTCCTCTGTTTTCATTGTAAGAGATATGGTGCGTACAAATAATGGAAAAATATATTTCAGAAATTGTTTGATACACTGCTGGTACGAAGTGATAGAAATAAACAAAACAAACTGATCAATATAAGTATTACGCCATTTTATGGTGGGGTGCTATAATTAAAGAAATTTAATTTCTTACAAAAGTGGATTTAGAATTACACGGTGGTTGGGGGAACAGATAATAATGACAGGAAAGACGAAAGGAGGGGTAAGGAAGAGGGATTTAGTCACTAACTGAGCCACTGGCGTTGCTATACGCGCTGTAATTACTTTCCTTGGTACTGGAGCTCGGTTTTGCCTTATGAAATGGGTGTAAAGCGAGAGCTAGTCAATTGATATTTCTTCTTCGGGAAAAGCGAAATTCAGTAACAAACATGGGTTGACATGGGAGTTCGTCCCCCAAGAAGGGTTCATCAATATCAAGTAACTAGAATTGTGTCTATTGGACAAGAATGACCCCATAGCCTCACGTCAGTTCTAATTTATTTCCATCCAAAATGAAAGTCCATATTTCCAAACACAACGTAAATAATTGGATAACCTGATTTTTTTTTTTTTGTACTCATCATATCTTTAACAATGAAAACAGAAGAGAAACTTGAAAAAAACTATTATGGTTAATTCTCAAACACGAAAAGAGGGGGTGGAGGAAGGTGGGTGTAGTCACTCTCTGAGCCCGTGGCGTTGCTATACGCGCTGTAATTACTCCCTTGATACTGGCGCTCGGTTTTGCCTTATGAAATGGGTGTAAAGCGAGAGCTATTCAATTGATATTTCAGCTTCGGCAATAGCGAAATTCAGTAAGAAACATGGGTTTTCATGGGAGTTCGTCCCCCCAGAAGGGTTAATCATCAAAATATCAAGTAACTAGAATTATGTCCATTGGACAAGAATGCCCCCACTTGCCTCACGTCAGCTCTAATTTATTTCCAACCAAAATGAAAATCTTCCCATATAATTTGATTCGGTCACTCATATTTCCAAATAAAACATTAATGATTGTATAACCTAAATTATTTTCTTACTTACTGACATGTTAACAGAACTGTCACTACAATGAAATTGAAGGACCGTAATTCAAAACGCAAATTTTCGCTAAATGAACAATGACAAGGGCAAATCTATATTCTCCCTATAAGAAGGGGCACCAAAAAAGGATTCGATTAGATACAAGTAAATGTGAAGTGAAATAAAAATGATTCATCATGTTCAACCACGAACAACTAAAAGATTGGAAACGACATAGACAAATTACTATATATAGGAGGAGCTGCGTTCTTTACAAAAGATATTTTGTGCGCCGTTAAACTCCTTTCGAATGCTCTGATTCGTATCAATTAAATCCGGAAAAAGTAACAGAGTGAAATGTCACACCTTTCTCTGTCGCGATGAGTTTACAGTTAATTAAACAATGTCTATCCTAATTAACACTAGCCTAAATTTAGTTAAAATGTTTTTGTCAGCGCCACGAAGAATTGACTTCGAAAGAATTTTGTGAAACGTTTTGAAAGGTATAGGCATAAATAGATACTTTTATTCCTTAATGATAATGAAATGCACAGCTATAATAAATGTCATATTTGTACATGTTTTTGTATTGTTGTTGCTGTTGTTATTATGAAAATACAAAATCAAGTTGTGTTTGGCCGGTGGTATCATCTTAAGGAAGTGGAGTTTAAATATTTTAGTAATTTTTAGTAATTATTGGTAAATTTTCAAACATATTTATTCCTATGGTGGTTATTTTTTCCAAATAGAATAATGACCCTCGAGTCAACATTCCAGCAGGGATCAATACGTATGTATGTTTTCTGTGTGTGTTTTTTGTTTTATTCTATACTGGTGCGGGCGTCATTATTATACATTGAAAGTAATCCTCAGTCATTGCTTCGTGGTGGTCATATTTCCTCAAATTTCAGATTCATTTATTGTTTGATTGTAATATGAGTAAAACAACTCCATTCTTTAGTGACCTAATTGCTGAAATAGACAACCATACCGTTTGAAAAATGAATTATAAAGATAAATCAAGGTGAATGATATATACCTGTACCGATCGATTGCTTTAATGTATTCCGCGATCGGTAAGTGAGCTGATCGGATATTAGGTGTATTCGGCAAGTCGATCTGTCATAGCCAACTGCTTCTAGTTCCGAGTTAAACATTATCTTCCTGAAATTTAATTATTTTCATACTAAAAAATCTTGTTCCCACGAAATCTCCAAACTATAGCAATAAATAGCGTGCAGCTGCGTCAAACGACCAGCATGCTTAACAAGAGCAGCAATAGTGAAGCCGCCTTTGTCGCCGAGGGTTCTTATATCTTAGCGCAAGCGCCAATACGTACTGTCTCTGAGTTTGAGCCCGAGTCATTTGACTGTTAATAGATAATAAGTGTCTTCCGTGACGCTCGTGTAAAATAAGAGCATCGCAACCCATGAGAATTGTGTTTTTCAGAAACAAGGTTTTCGCAGAACTCAATGTACAAGGGTTGGGATGAACCTACTCATGCAGGAATGCTGTGAAATAACTTTTTCCTCAGAAACCTTTTGGCAAATGCATGCACCTAAAAAAAATTAACGATCAGCCGTTGCAAGTCATGTTTAAATCATTGCGCTTTCTTCTTCTAACGATTATATACACGTATGATAATTAAAATGAAACTGTAAATGGTTTTGTCAAATAAATAATAATAAATATGATTTTTGCATGGTATGATTTATTTACGCTGTATAAAATGACAATCTTTAAATATAACCCCCGGATACATAATTCTCTATACATTAGCTCCTCAAAAAGGGAATAAGACTAAAAGTTTAAAAGGTTAATAAATTCAATCGATACATTTTGGCAACGGTGTTGTTATTCGAAAACATTCGCTTTTAAGTATATGTTTCCTGGATTAAAACAAATTGATTAAAATATAAATGCTATTATCAGGAGTGATCAGCATATACATGTATAAAAGGTGTATTATAGATATAAAATATATATAGTATATAAGGGTTTATTTGAACAGATGCTATATTGCTCTTGAAGTAAAGAACATTGTATGTATACATGTATATCTTATCCGACCAAAATGTATGTATCCAAAATCCATTACGAACTGAATTACATGTTTATAGCTATACGTAAATACCATTTTTTATTTAACAGCGAGCTTTACTTTTTTAATCGTGAAATATTCGTTAACTTGTTTACATATTTTCCCAAACATAAATTCGTTTCCCTTTTCTGTACAGTATGTTTTCGGTCTTACCTACATCGCAGTTTCACAGTTCAACGTTAGTCATTTACAATAAGTATACACATGTCTTAAAGTGTCAGAAGTGTCCTTCTTCTGCGAGGATGGAATAAGATGTAATACGATACCTGCTCTGACCATATTCTCATAGGACACTTGTTTAGGACATAACGACAATATTGTGACACTTACAAATGCCTAGAAAATAGCTGGTATACTCCAAACCCTTTTTTTTAAATTACAAATATTCCTTAATTCGGAAAAGAAGCATTTTACAGCGTAATTACCTTTTTTTGTAGAAGTATACTTTACATCACGTGCCGCTCACATGTAAATATTTTAAATGTAAAAACGTAGAGGCTATCAGTATCAACCCTCAATAATACAATATGAGTTGTTTTAGATATTGGCTGCGTAAACTTTTGCCGCAAAGATTCCTACACGCGTCTTCAACACTGTTCTTTACGGATAAGAATGCATCACATTTATACCAAGGTGTGTATATGTTTAATTCTCATGAATAATATCATCATTCCAAAAGTAATATGCTTATATAGAGGGTATACAGAACGAGTGAAGTCTTCCTCCTTGGTGTGTTCCTCGTAAAACTTAGAACCATAATGAATATTTACTGTGAACTGTTACACAACTTGTCATGTTCGTAAACATCTTTATCAGCTAGTACTATTGTAGTGTCAAATTGTCACTCAAATAATAATCTAAACAAGAACCCATCCTGCCAAACGAAGTCAAACGCCTTTCGGGTATCCTAACAACTAGCGTTCAGTTTGGAGCCCAACGACCTTGCAACATATACGATTCCTCTTTAGGTAAATGAGGTCATTAAGAATCCAAGAGCCAATGGAAAGCCACCTTGTTGGGAGATCTATACATTTTATGATAACGTGCTTTAATCGTTGTAATATAATGTTTGCAAATAGTTTTTGTAGAACTGATGACAATTTTATCGAGGTTTCATATGCGTTTGTTAATTCTCTTACACAATGTAATAATAAATCCCCTTTTCATCGCTTTTGGTATATATGCACAACGCAGCATTTCAAATAGGCAATCATGCAATCTTGCCATAAATCAAATGTTGTTATGCCGTCTCATCCAGTCCAGCGGCCTTCTCTTTAGGTAAAGCATTGTTTGCGGCAGTGTCATTCTCTGTGATTACTACAGCCTTATGTTCCGAAACGAGGTTGTCCATGGCGTTGTAATTGTCGACGGAACCTGATATTGCCAGTTTTTATTATAACCGGGATTCACAGAGGGTTGATACAAACGCCTTAAATATTAACGCCACCCATGAGTAATTTCCCCATGGCAACGTACCACAGTCCCGGTAAAATGAATACCAGACCCAATTGAATAACAGGATTTCCGTCTGTTATTTATCATTTTCCAAAACTGATATGAATATACTTCAGCTGATCTTTTCATATCATAATACAACCCTTCCGTATATCATATTCAAACATCACGCATGGTGAATTAGGATTCTTAGATTGGAAAGTTATAACAAAAATAGTGAAAAAAATTAGTTGCTTCATTTCGGTATAAAATGAAATATAGTTAAATTATTGGATGATTTGCATAAATTGCCAAGATTCTCATCATCCAATGTTGCTAACACTTGATACGCAAAGTCAACAATCAGGAAAGTGACAGTTACGGTGATATTTATTTGAATAAAACGTTCAATCACAGGCTTTGATATCAGAAATTTGTTGGAAAACGTCACAGCGAAATGATATTTTGCTGAATATGATTGATTTATGTTGCATAAATTGACAATTCCTTTAATCAGAATTCGGGAAAAACCAATTCTCACCAGAAAAAAAGGAAATTTGATCAAAAATGTTTTTTTATGTCAATCGATACATTTTGCAAACATTTTTAAATCTGAAAGTTATTCGCTTACGTCAATACGTTTCCGGCTGAGAATCTCCATTTGTTTTAATAGTTGAACCTTGTACTATTTGCAGTTTTCATGTTAACTTATTTTAAGTCTCTAAATTTATTAAAGGGACTGTACACCAAAAAAGGTTTTTTCTGTAACGAATCTCAGGACAATTATTTAATAGAATATTTTACTCTTTGATATCATAATTGTAAATTGAATACCAAAATGAAAATGAAAATCGAGTCGGAGACCGGGTTCGAAACGGGGTCGCCAAAATTGCAGTCCAGTGTTGTAGCCACCATGTTACGAAGGCTTACTTTTTACAGTGGGAATATTTCAGCAATATACCCAGCTTGGTAATATCACGTGATAACATCGACTAACCAATCACGCATAAACAATGATCTACTAGGTAGACATACCTAGTAATCTTTTTTAATGGAAAAATACCAAAAAACTGCGCAAAATAAATTAATTGTAAAATATGTGGTACCTCAGTTAGTAAGTTTCAATGCATTGTACACATCGATAATAAGTTTATGTCAGTTTTCGACAATTTTCTCTTTTTTTCGCTATTTCATCATACAGAGTACAGCCCCTTTAACTTGTTAAATAATTTCCAGCGGACCGTTCAGAAAAGGATTGTAGTCATAACGTATTTATCTTAAATCTGTTAAAACGTCACAAATGGCGATACATCGATTTTTTTCTTGAACTTCATTTTAAATGCTAGCTAAAGTGTAATTCACAGGAATATGTAGCAATATGATTAAACTATGACACTAATCTTACTTCAATGTACGCCTGAAATCGAGATCTTTACAGAAACGGCTCCCAGGTTTGGGTGTAAATTGTTTTCGCCCGATTGTTTCAGTTGTTTATATTTTCTTAAAAGACACGGTTGTTTTCGTCTTTAAAGATATATAATACCTGTGTGTAATGTTCATTTAAAAACGCCATGGACTACGTTACATAAGAGGATGGATAAAAATACGTGGACCTCCTTTACAACTTTACTTAGGTAATGATTTTATTACTGGCTCATAACAAATTAACCTGTAAGAGTCTGTTATCAAATGAGACTTGAATGTGCTAAAATATTTTTTCTTGCATTTTTTATTCGGATGTCGGTTTTATTTTCTTCCCAGGATTTTCTTTGCCTTTCCATCAAGCTTAGGTTTCCCTACATTGCTGCTGAGCACTTGAACATCGATCATTTAGCAGCTTTAATTTATCACAGTATCACAGACATGATAGGCAATTACAGAAAATGTACAAACGTCTAGAAAAAAAACTTACATTCTCTTTCTTTTGCGGAAATGTAATGAGATTTCTGCCCCAAGCATATTCTCATGGGACATTTATTTCGTATACGATTTCAAATCAATGTGACATTTACAATTTTCAAGGTTATAGCCGTTCTCATAAAACATCCATTGTCTGATTTTAAAATGCGCTCAAAGTTGGCAAAAAATATTTTATGGCGCATAAGCATTTTGACAGTGGGTTAAATATTTAACCTCATATAGTCTAATAACTTTAATATGTGTGTTTTCTTCGACAAAGATTCGACAGAAGTACACCGCGCAGTAAAATCGACAGAAACACACACTTAAATCAAAAGAAAGGGGTAAACCTAACAGTACAATCAACAGAACAAAGTACACCTCACAGTACAATCAACAGAACGAAGTACACATCACAGTACAATCAACAAAACGAAGTACAAATCACAGTACAATCGACAAAACGAAGTACACATCACAGAACAATCGACAGAACGAAGTACACATTACAGTACAATCAACAGAACGAAGTACACATCACAGTACAATCGACAGAACGAAGTACACCTCACAGTACAATCAACAGAACGAAGTACACATCACAGTACAATCGACAAAACGAGGTACACATCGCAGTGCAATCAACAGAACGAAGTACACATCACAGAACAGTCGACAAAACGAAGTACACATCCCAGTACAATAAACAAAACGAAGTATACCCCACAGTACAATCAACAGAACGAGTAAACATCACAGTACAGTCGACAAAACGAAGTACATATCACAGTACAATCAACAGAACGAAGTACACATCACAGAACAATCAACAGAACGAAGTACACATCGCAGTACAATCAACAGAACGAAGTACACATCACAGAACAGTCGACAAAACGAAGTACACATCACAGTACAATCAACAGAACGAAGTACACCTTACAGTACAATCGATAGAACGAAGTACAAATCACAGTACAATAAAAAGAACGAAGAACACCTCAGAGTACAATCAACAGAACGAAGTACACATCACAGTACAGTCAACAAAACGAAGTACACATTACAGTACAATCAACAGAACGAAGTACACATCACAGTACAATCGACAGAACGAAGTACACCTCACAGTACAATCAACAGAACGAAGTACACATCCCAGTACAATCGATAGAACGAAGTACACATCACATTACAATCGACAGAACGAAGTACACATCACAGTTCAATCAACAGAACGAAGTACACCTCACAGTACAATCAACAGAACGAAGTACACCTCACAGTACAATCAACAGAACGAAGTACACCTCACAGTACAATCGACAGAACGAAGTACACATCACAGTACAATCAACAGAACGAAGTACACCTCACAGTACAATCAACAGAACGAAGTACACATCGCAGTACAATCAACAGAACGAAGTACACATCACAGTACAGTCAACAGAACGAAGTACACCTCACAGTACAATCAACAGAACGAAGTACACCTCACAGTACAATCGATAGAACGAAGTACACATCACAGTACAATAAAAAGAACGAAGTACACCTCACAGTACAATCAACAGAACGAAGTACACATCACAGTACAGTCGACAAAACGAAGTAAACATTACAGTACAATCAACAGAACGAAGTACACCTTACAGTACAATCGATAGAACGAAGTACACATCACAGTACAATAAAAAGAACGAAGTATACCTCACAGTACAATCAACAGAACGAAGTACACATCACAGTACAATCAACAGAACGAAGTACACATCACAGTACAATCAACAGAACGAAGTACACCTCACAGTACAATCAACAGAACGAAGAACACATCACAGTACAATCAACAGAACGAAGTACACATCGCAGTACAATCAACAGAACGAAGTACACATCACAGTACAATCAACAGAACGAAGTACACATCACAGTACAATCAACAGAACGAAGTACACATCACAGTACAATCAACAGAACGAAGTACACATCACAGTACAATCAACAGAATGAAGTACACATCACAATACAATCAACAGAACGAAGTACACCTCACATTGCAATCAACAAAACGAAGTACACCCCACATCACATCAACAGAACAAAGTACACATCACAGTACAATCAACAGAGGGAGGTTCACATCACAGTACAATTGACAGAAGGAGGTACACCTCACATTACAATCAACAGAACGAAGAACACATCACAGTAAAATCAACAGAAGGAGGTACACCGCACATTACAATCAACAGAACGAAGAACACATTACAGTACAATCAACAGAACGAAGAACACATCACATTACAATCGACAGAACGAAGTACACATCACATTACAATCGACAGAACGAAGTACACATCACAGTACAATCGACAAAACGAAGTACACATCACAGTACAATCGACAGAACGAAGTACACATTACAGTACAATCAACAGAACGAAGAACACATCACATTACAATCGACAGAACGAAGTACACATCACATTAAAATCAACAGAACGAAGTACACATCACAGTTCAATCGACAAAACGAAGTACACATCACAGTACAATCGACAGAACGAAGTACACATCACATTACAATCGACAGAACGAAGTACACATCACATTACAATCGACAGAACGAAGTACACATCACAGTACAATCAACAGAACGAAGTACACATCACAGTACAATCGACAAAAAGAAGTACACATTACAGTACAATCAACAGAACGAAGTACACCTTACAGTACAATCGATAGAACGAAGTACACATCACAGTACAATCAACAGAACGAAGTACACCTTACAGTACAATCGATAGAACGAAGTACACATCACAGTACAATAAACAGAACAAAGTACACATCACAGTACAATCAACAGAACGAAGTACACATCACAGTACAATCAACAGAACGAAGTACACATCACAGAACAATCAACAGAACGAAGTACACCCCACATTACAATCAACAAAACGAAGTACACCCCACATTGCAATCGACAGAACGAAGTACACATCACAGTACAATCAACAGAACGAAGTACACCTTACAGTACAATCGATAGAACGAAGTACACATCACAGTACAATAAACATAACAAAGTACACATCACAGTACAATCAACAGAACGAAGTACACATCACAGTACAATCAACAGAACGAAGTACACATCACAGTACAATCAACAGAACGAAGTACACCCCACATTACAATCAACAAAACGAAGTACACCCCACATTGCAATCGACAGAACGAAGTACACATCACAGTACAATCAACAGAGGGAGGTACACATCACAGTACAATCGACAGAAGGAGGTACACCTCACATTACAATCGACAGAGCGAAGAACACATCACAGTACAATCAACAGAACGAGGTACACCTCACAGTACAATCAACAGAACGAAGTACACCTCACATTTCAATCTATAGAACGAAGTACACCTCACAGTGCAATCAACAGAACGAAGTACACCTCACATTACAATCGACAGAACGAA
The DNA here is from genome assembly GCF_026914265.1 of Mya arenaria. NCBI lineage: Eukaryota > Metazoa > Mollusca > Bivalvia > Myida > Myidae > Mya > Mya arenaria. Next base: position 52,163,312 of record NC_069138.1, read on the forward strand.
GTACACATCACAGTACAATCGACAGAAGGAGGTACAACTCACAGTACAATCAATAGAAGGAGGAACACCTACCAGTACAATCATTAGGAGGAGGGGCACATCAGAGTACGTTTGACAGAAGAAGGTACACATCATAGTACGTTCGACAGAACGAGGAGCACTTTACAGTTAAATCAACAGAAGGAGAAGCACATCACAGTACAGTCGACAGAAGGGATACATCCTACAGTACAATCAGTATAAGGAGGAACATCATACAGTACAATCAGCAGAAGGAGGACCATCTTACAGGACAATCAGCAGAAGGAGGATCATCTTACAGTAAAATCAGAAGAAGGAGGAACATCTTACAGCACAATCAGCAGAATGAGGAACATCTTTCAGTAAAATCAGCAGAAGGAAGAACATCTTACAGCACAATCAGCATAAGGATGAACATCTAACAGTACAATCACCAGAAGGGGGATCATCTAACAGTACAATCAGCAGAAGGAGGAACATCTTACAGTACAATCAGCAGAAGGAGGAACATCTTACAGTATAATCAGCAGAAGGAGGAACATCTTACAGTACAATTAGCAGAAGGAGGAACATATTACAGCACAATCAGCAGAAGGAGGAACATCTTTCAGTAAAATCAGCAGAAGGGGGAACATTTTACAGTAGAATCAGCAGAAGGAGGAACATCTTACAGTACAATCACCAGAAGTATGTATATCTTACAGTACAATCAGCAGAAGGAGGAACATCTTACAATACAATTACCAGAAGAATGAACATCTTACAGTACAATCACCAGAAGGAGGAATATCTTACAGTACAATCACCAGAAGGAGGAACATCTTACAGTACAATCGAAAGAAGGACGAACATCTTACAGTAAAATCAGCAAAAGAAGTACACCTCAGAGTACAATCGACAGAAGAAAGTACACATTAATTTCAATCAAAAGAAAGGAGTTACACCTCATATTTCAATCGACTGATGGAAGTATACCTTACAGTACAGTCGACAGAAGGAGGTATACTTCAAAGAAGGATGTACTGTATTACAGCTTATTATTGATACGTCACTGCGCAGATAACGCAGGTTATCAGATAGCTCCTTTTGGAACGCAGGATTCCGGCCAGTTTTTTAGACGTCTGTTGAACCGAATACTAACACGAAACAGTAACCAATATGACTTATGCATGGCCCTCAAGGGAAATTTTGATAGGAAAAAAGATAAATGTCACATATATACTTTCACAATTGGTAGTCAATTAAAGATTCCAGACAGACTATTTACTACTTCCTTCTTTGTGCAATTTGTACGGCAATACAATTTTAATTCAATGTCCTTTTTGTAATAGAGAGCACTTAATCGTCACTCAAAAGACACCGACACCCAATTAATTTTTATTTTATGTTATATAATAAAGACGGCATGATTTCCCAACAGTATCTTGTGTGATATAATAGTTTAAAGGTTATTCCGGATTAGTTGAAATATATACATGATTAGGAGTAGTTAACGTGTTGTTTTATGATGAAATTGTAGGAAATTGTAGGTAATTACAAGATGTTAACTATTGTTTAATTTAATAAGATACACATTGGGAATTGTTTTATCATTTAAATAGTACATTTAAGTATTGAAACGGGTTACACTGGTTCCTAATACAACTGAAGCAACATTTAAAACACAAGTTTATCACGAAAAGGATAGTCATTGTTTTCACAATTTTGATATTTGCAAAGTTATTTCAGATATTATAAAGAAAGTATATCATATGCTTAGAGAGATCATTAAGTTAAGAGAATTACTTAAGTTAGGTAAACATGGAATATGTTTTACGAATACCGCCCCAGGGAAGTAATTTTACAAGACTGCCTTTTTAACAGCAATGATATCTTTAATGAATATATTGATATGGAATCTTTTTTTAGCATGTCAACTGTTACCAGAATATTACAAAACAATGTATTTGATATAAGTTGACAACTAATCGGTCTTATCTGTGGTTCTAAATTAACACAAATCTACGCTATAATTGTGTTTATTGTATCAACATGAAAATACTGGAGAACGGGTCCAGCATGAAAAGTAACTGATTGCCTATCGTTTATGCATAATTCTTAGAAAATACCAAATGTTAAAATTGTCACTTTCACTCCAATGTAGATTATGAACAATTATGTGTAAAGTTGCATTGAAACCATGCAAAGTAGACAAAATGGGATTTTGTTTTCTATCTTCGGTTTAAAAATCTAATCTGTGATTTTGTATGCAAGAAATAACAGCAATTATCGTGTGAAAATGTGATTAAGCGCGATATACCGTAAGAACATAATCTACCTGTCAGACAGATAAACGTGTTTTAATTACTTTAGGAGAGACATTGCTAATGGCCCATTTACATTTCAACTTAACTCTAATATTCCCTTTTGTACATAAACAAACTATGAGTTCTCAATAAGCATGTATATTACAAAAAAAACATCATGAGAAGGTATGTTGAGAACTTGAAAATCATAGAAAAATATGTGACATGAGGAAGTAATTCCATTTAACTATTACACCATTGGTTGAATGCCATTATTTGAAATTGGTGCTTCACACGTTTCACCTCAACGTGCAATCTCATTTTATGTATGACTACCACATCAGCCGCATTACTAATCGTTATTACTACTAACTACTGAAGAAATTACCCACTAAACAAACCCTTGAAAAACATGACAATACTCTCTTGATTGACAACAAGTGTTCGGGTAATTACCGCTCAGAGACAATTAATCAAATAATTTTGTTTTGTAAACCAAATGTTTTTTATCCCCCGTAAACAATGGCAATGTACATAACAGAATCATGACGCCTTTTAAAAACAAACACGTAACAAATGAGGTGCAATTAATTTGTATAGAATAACGTGCATAATAAATATTTTCACAATTAACTTTTATTTTCTGTTAAAAAGAACGTAAATTATAACACTACAATGTCTTAAACGTTAACCTTCAAACACCCTTTAATTTCGATTTTCACATAACTGTTCAGTTGCATAGTGTTCCACAGGGATTCTGAACATAAGAAATGCTGTGTGTTTACATTAATGGATAAATGTTTGTTCAGACATTTTGTTAAAGTTCTCTGGGAGACCCAACGCATTAGGTATCATTTGATTCGGTGTTTGAATGCGTTGTCTGACTAGTCACTTTGCCGGTTCCCAGCCAGGTACCGAATATCGTAGGGACAAAGACAGGACATCGGACTAGTGCCAGCCGTATACCAGCTGATGAGGGGGTCACAAATTCGACTCATTCAAGGAATTTCGGCCGATCTCCGTTGGCAACCCCGGGCCTTGTCATGGCACTCTGCTGGACATTTTAAAATTGTGACTTTAACCGCCCTATTGCGCGATTTTTCTCCGACCTCTACACGCTGATCGATACCGCCGCATAGCCTCTGCTTTAATTGTGACTAAATTTCATACACCGGAATATATTAAATACATAACTGAAACTAACGGAACAATTCACTCGTAGCTTTGTTTCAGAAGGTAATGGAAACGAAAGGAACAAGTATCAGCCGCAAACTTTTGTTAAATTGCCTGTTCCAATATAATGATAAACTTTTACAAGATATAGCTCCTAACAGCTAATAGTCTTGTAAGGCCTGCAGGCGGTCATTCGCGAGTAAATATTTGAAAACTAGATCAAAATACCTGACGATTTTTTTTAAATCATTTGCCTTATCAAGCGTTTGTCCGAAAATATAGGAATACAAGCTTTCGCATTCTTCCTCTCGCGAACAATGGAACATTATATTTCCGTAACATTGATCCTCCTTCTAAATTTAGATGAAACATTAGTTATAACAATGTATCCAATTTGCTATTCTTACAATGTTTCTTTTTAACTCAACTGTTGTCACAACCATCTAACAGTATTCTCAAAACTTCTGTAGAGGCCCGTTTCCATAACGATCTTATAAATCGCATTACCTTAGTGTTAAAGTTTTATTTATTCTGCTATATATCTGTGTAAATTAAACTTGAATTAAGCCAGATTTCACATGAACACAAAGTTGAAGAAATAAAGCCCAATCAATAATTTGCCATTTGTGATGTTGAAACAGATTTAAGATTATTGAAGTTACGACCAAAATTCTCTAAGAAACGGGCCCCAGGGGGTAATGTAGGAGACGCTTTTCTAAAACAAGTTCGTACTTAATTAATAATCATAGCGTATATTGCAGATATGATTAAATTGGAAACAGAATAGAATATGACTCACAGATATATCTTATGTGTGCGCGTAGATGAAGTGTGTTTGTTTGATATTTCCTGTCATCGATGTGTTTACACAATTTGCTAAGTAGATCTCGAATTGTGTGTTACTTTGACGATGTTTGCATTGACTGGATTTACTTACTTCTGGAAAGGAGGTTCTGATAATATTTACTTAATTTCATTAAGACGAATAGTTGTTTGAGTCGTATCCTGACAGTGATATACCAATTCGTAAATTATTGTTGTCGTCTGCTTATTTCAATAAATAATGAAAACTACAGAGACCAACATTACAACCAGAAACTTATTGTTACATCATATGATGGATACTTGTTGATTTCAGTATAAAAATGTATTTTATTTCACGAGAGCGACAAAGAAAAAGATAGTTTTGACATACAGTTCTTCTATGATCACTAGTGAAATTAAATGCGATGTTACTTTGAAATCAACAGGTTTTTTGTTTCATGTATGGTTAATTTTCGAGTTTATTGGTGTTTTGATTATTTTTTCATACTCCCTACTTTAATAGAGTGCTTTCAACGCCGTTACCTGTGGGACACCGAATAAGTAAAGTTTTGACATCTGATGATGAAAGTGTGAGTTTTATTTCGGCCCGAGGAGAAATAGTACATAATACACAATAACACAACATAACATGATGTCTCCGATGATAATATGGCGATTTGGAAACATTTTGATGCATCCATATTCAAAACATTGAACGTTAGATCACTCCCTAAGCAGTACGTACATATTGAGCACAAACGTATAATTATAAACTTCACTTTGAAAATACGTTTTAGTATAATATGAACATCGGCAAAGGACATATCTGTAAACATCCTTACTTCGTTTAGACCAGAAGTTGCTAATATTTTCATTTACGTAACAAAAAGTAGTTTGCCATGCTTTTCTTAAAAAAATACATTCAATGAAAACTCTTTAAATTGAAATAATTAAAAAATATACCAAAGCAAAATAGTCAGCGTAGTTATAGGAGATTTAAGATGTTTGTAGAAATTGGGGCTAATTGGAAAATTTTCAACGATGTGTTTTATTCAGATTTCATTTAGTTTTTTTTTTTATCATTGTAAAGAAAAAACACATAAAGTTACGCAAAATATTATGTACAGGGTAAAAAAGGTTTGTTTTTGTATTATTAAAAAGAAATAGCATCATTCTTAAAGCCATAATTAGTTGTGTTCATAGTTTATACTGAATTAATACAAACCGTGAGGAACTTTTCTATTCACATAAAAGTAAGTAGGAAAATATTGTTATTCGCTGGACCTCTGAAATTCGAAAATGAATGTTCATATTAAGACTAAGACAGAACAAACTGTCAATCCTCACTGCCATTATATATCTTGGATCTACTTTGGGTCATATACTCTTTCCATAGTAAACGGATCGTTTCCACTTTTTGGTGGGGCTGTATTAACAGGAGGCTTGTAATCGAGTAATTACGTGGTAACCAAATAAGAACGGTGATCAATATAGCGGTCCCACGTGTCGTACAAGATATCTTAATCTTATTAACTTATAGCCGTTGTGTGGGCGTCAAGAAATAGCAAACAGACGCTTTATGGTCGATCAGGATATGTTTTAATGACGTTATCACCTTGCGTTATCTCATTATTTGACGCGTCATCCTCACTGAAATCACTAAATCAATGGAATTTGCATATTTTCTCCTGCTTAAACTGAATGGAAGTTTCACCAGAGAACGGTTATTTCTTACTTAGAACAGAATAAACGGTAAAAGTATACTCAACATTTAGTTTACATAAGTTGATGCAAAATGCAATGTTATCATTGGAGAGAAGTAATCTGCCTGAATATGCAAATCTAATCTCTTTACAATTTGTTTTGATTTTAAACACAATGTAAGTTTTGGAAGGGAAAAGAAAATAGGGAAAGTCAGACTCGAACAGGACAAAAATAGCTATGTGTGGTTATTTTGTTGACAATTCATCGCTGGAATCCCCTATTAATGCATATACACATGTATATAGAGAACCATAAATAGCCATCTGAGTTAATATTGTCCAAACGTTAGTGGTGAAGTCGCCTTATATAATCAGAAATAGAAATAAAAAAATATTGGTCTGAAAGCTTATTCCAATTTTCTTTCCCCCAATTGCATTTACTGCATCCTTAATGTAAAAGCTGACACTTGTTGAAACATTTGCCTGAGTGACACATGCTTAATCGTGGGCTGGTTAGAGAAACGAACAGGTTTTAGACACGAATTAGACATCTCGAATTCACCGAATTTCTCAGTAGGATCGGCTGGGTAGAAATTACGTTTTGCTCTTATCTTATGTGAAAAACCTGTTGTTTCAGAAAGCACAATGGTACGACGAAAGCAGCTGGTAATCTTCCATCAACCAATATAAAGGTGAGCTTCAATCTTAAAAAATATTTTCGTTATTTGCATGCCTTTTTGTCATCGCACAAATACATACATTTTTAGTTTCTAGTAGTATGCCGTAATAAAAATTAAAACATTTATGAAAATAGAACTTAATTCTAAGAAAAAGAAATAAGATTGCAATATAATACTTATCTTCCACTACATGTATGATACATATAACAAAGGAATATTGGGGGTTTTCATGTAACTTCTATTTTAACATTGTCGGTTTGCATTAGCATACGACATGCCAATAAACTCAATACACATACATATACACTCAGCATGATCATTCCTGGGCAGACATTTAAAGAAACGTTTTGTCCTTAAAAATTAAAAAGGTATTAGTTTGTTATGAGGAGTAAATCATGCAAACTGTTACCTGTTTAATAAGCAGAGTAGGTAAAGCGAGATAAAGAATGTTTCAAGCCTTTTCAATCTCAAATGCTTCAATATTTTCTAACAGACAATGGTAACTGTGTATGACGAAATATGTCTGGAAATGAAATCCCGCTTCGTAGGATTATGCCGTTACATAGTTTCCTATTAATGAAATATTGAACTTACTGATTTATTTCATATTTCATATATTTTAAATGTGTTTTGAAAAAAATGCAATTATATTATCTACAATGGTCATTACCTGTTTTCAGAATCCTTACGTTCTGAAATGACAATGCCCGACAAATATTATCATGCTATATGTGCTTATTTACGACAAAGAATTAAAGCTATCTACACAAATTAAAAAGTACAACTGAACCTTATTTTGACAACTACTTATTACAGTCATTATTATTATTATTAGTAGTAGTAGTAGTAGTAGAAGTAGTAGTAGTAGTAGTAGTAGTAGTAGTAGTTGTAGTAATAGTAGTAGTAGTAGTAGTAGTAGTAGTAGTAGTAGTAGTAGTAGTAGTAGTAGTAGTAGTAGCAGTAGTAGTAGTAGTAGTAGTAGTATTGCTGTAAAGAGACAATTTTTGAGTTGAATACAAGGCGCTTTTCAGTATAAAACATTATCATTGGCCGGTAGTTTTGTCGTAACCAAGACTCTGTTCTGTATGTTACGAAATGTACTAATAAACTGAGCATTTTGCGTTTCTATACGCGCTGTAGTTTCTTCCCTAGGACTTGGCCATCGGTTTTGCCCTATTAAACTATGAAATGGGTGTTAAACGACACTTGACATTTCAACTGTGGCGTAAGCGAAATTCAGTAACAAACATGGGTTTTCATAAGAGTTTGTCCCCCAAAAGGATTTATCATCAATAAACCAAGAAACTAGAATTGTGTCCATTGGACACGAATGACCCCACCTGCCTCAAATGACACAAGAAATACTCACACCAGTTCTAATTTATTTCTAACTCATATTTGCAAAAACAAAGTTAACAATTCTGTAACCTGTTTTTTTTTCTGAATCATTGGCATGTTCATAGAACTGTCTCTACCATGAACTATACGGATCATAATTCAAAATGCCAATATTTCACTAAATGAAGTATCATATCTCTTTCATTATTATGTGCAGCTGCAAACAAAACTCCAGGCTCACAACTAATTCACTCCAACACTATTACATTAAGGTTTCATGACTTATAGTTTTTGAGTTTTGAATGTCACAAGTTCGAAAATGCTATAAAAGGGCTATAACTGTCTTCTAAGTATGTGTAGCTGCAAACGAAACCCCAGGTGCACAAAGTCCTGATCTCAACAACAACTTTCTTAGGATTAAAGTCTCTATGTCAAATTGTTTTGGAGTTTTGAATGCCACAAGTTCGTATCTTCATACGGACAGAATAATAGACGGAAGCACAGACAGATGGACAAGGATAAATGTATATTCTCCCAATAAAAAGAGGCACAACAAATTGGATTCGATAGATACAAATAAGATGAATCACCATGTTCAACCACAAACTCCTAAAAGATTGGAAACGACAAAGACAAATTAGGAGGGACTGCATTCTTTACACAAAATATTTTGTGCGCCGCTGAGCTCCTTTCTAATGCCCGGGCCCCAATTTCTCGAAACTTCTTAAGCTTAACAGGCTTAAGTCGCTTATTTCAATTAGCCAAAATACATACTAATAATGAATTTTGATAAATGAAAAATGGTTTCTTCTAATAAGCATACAGATATTTCTTATACAATTTATAAAAAATCTTAAAGAAATAAATATAACGCATATTATAGAACAACAAAAATAGCGAGTTTAGCTTAATCCTGTTATCAGGGACTTAAGAAGTTTCGAGAAATTGGAGCCTGATTCGCATCAATTAAATCAAGAACAACTAACATACTGAAATGTCATACATTTCTCTGTCGCGATGAGTTAGTAGTTAATTAAGCGAAACTCTATCCCAATATACACTAGCCTGAAATAAGTCAAAATATTCTTGTCAGAACGACATATGTTTGAAGTTGAGCGAATTTTTGAAAACGTTTCGATACGTAAATACATAGATATATACTTTTACTCCTTTATGATAATGAAAAAAACAGCAACAATAAATGACATAGTTTTATGTGTTGTTGTTGCTTTTTTTGCTGTAGTTACAAAACAAGTAGTATTTGGTCAGTGGTATTATCTTTAAGGAAGTGCAGTTAAAAAGAGTTATATTTATTGGTATATTTTCTAAGATATTTATTCCTTGGGTGATAATTTTTTCCATATAGGAGTATGACCCTACGTGATCTAGTGTTTATGTTTTCTCTGTGTGTTTTATAAATTTTGTAAGCAAAATGCACAAGTAAGATACATGTTCATTGACCTACTGATGAATAAAAAATGTCTCACACTTTAGTCTGATATAACATGATTGATAAAAGTAAGGGACATGCTAGTTTTAAATTGCATTCAAAATCAACCATGTGTCTTCTCAGCCAAATAACAGATGAAATGTCTAATAATATACAAAAAAATGCTCATGTCTTCTTTGAATAAGAAAGAAAAACATGTTAAAAAATAGTTTCCAACACTTATGTTGTTTCATCTATCGTTGACTCTAAAAATGTCTCACCATCAAAGTTTGAGACAACACTTAAATCAAGAGGCTAAAACGTTTCGTTGTGTGCTAAATGTTAACTCTGGAAATGGAAACGCTCTTTAGAGAAGCCATATCTATTTCCAAGCCTATACGCAACTCCATTACAGAAGGCATTTACGTGCAATAAACGGACAGTATTATCTTATCCTTACCATTAATTCAATACAAACAATACACTGTGGTTGAAGGAATCCCCGACAATGTTACATTTGCGTTAATATTCTGTTAAATACATGCGGTTTCGCGTATGCTTAAATCCTTGCCCTCATCCCACCCTCTTTCATGCCCCCCCCCCCCCCCAAAAAAAAATAAATAAAAAAATCCCTATCTATAAGTGGTTGTATATATTTTGTGGCAGTTATTGTATACTTCATTTTTGCCGTATTGCTCTTTTTCTGGTTTTGCACCATGCACGAACGTAAGTTCGGTTATAAAGACAAAGTTACACCAACACAAAACAAATAGACGATGGCGCCGTGAATACGGAGTTACTTATCACGTCGCATTATTAAACGCAAATAACGCAATTGCAAAGACATCTGAAGAAACACCTGCTGACAATAACCAAATATTTGATCGTCTGCAAGAGTTTAAGGCAATGGCAACACTTGGAGGAACGCAGTCACATACTTTCATTCCTCAAAATATATTGGTCCCTGCAATTATTCATTGCACGTTATGTTTACGACGTAATGTAACGCCTTTCTTCTAACCAATACATTCGTACGATGTTAAAATAAAAAAGCCCATTACATAAATATTTATATTTTGAATGTATCAATAATAATCATGGTCTTATTAAATAAATTAAAATTATGTTGTGTAAAAAAGGATGTCGAAATGAAGATGAGCAAACCGAAATTCATATGTTTCAATTATTAGACTACGTCATATAAACATTCAGTGGAATTGACAGTTCCTGCGATATCTATTTAAATAAGAAGTTCGATCACATGCCTTTATACCAGATATGTGTCGGAAAACGTCTCAGAACATGATTTTTGGCATCGAATGATTGATTTATGTTGTATTAAGTGACAATTATTTTAATCAAAACTCCGGAGAAATATTTCCCTTAACATAAGTTTCTCAAAACAGGGAATGGAAATTTGATCTAAAAGGTTATTGATTGCAATTGATACATTTTGGCAGACTTTTTCAAAACCGGAAAGCAGTCGCTTACTATTACAAATAATGTATAGGTTTTCTTGGATTCAAACAAACTGATCAAAGCATGATTATTTAAATGTATGAATGAACTACTTTGAGAGAAGAACAATCTTTAAGATGCTCATTTTCTCCGAAATAATATTTACCACAATTAATAGTATTCCAAAAGGGATGAATAAATGTCGAAAACAATGGTTCATATGAAAGAAATGAGCATAAAATTTGATATTTCTACGTAATCAGACTTTTGTAACAGTTAATATTTTAGCATTTACCAATCATTTAATATTGTTGCGCTTTCTGCTATTAAATACACGGTTACAATCTTGTTATTAGTAATAAATATTTTCCATAGATGCATTATTCAGTAAGTAGTTAATGGTTTATCAGTCAAAGTGGATGTTTGTTAAACATCTTTATGTATTTATTTTAAATAAGGGTGTCAGTTGATCATTTAATTATGAATTCAGACATATTCCGCGTTTCTATGTTTGCAGATGTGTTAAGTCAAAAAATCCTGGAGTGCTCGATCGTAGACCCAAGTAAGTATTATTTAGTTTACGTTCCGCTTGACTAAGGAGTTACCAGCCATGTACAATGCCCAACGGGAAGACCGAATTTGTTTGCATTGTTTCACACACTTAAATGTGCTAGACATTGAAAATGAATTCCATATTTTTTTTTGATATTCCTAAATAACAGGATATTAGGACAAATCTTTTTTTTAATAGGTATCGTGGTCAGAGATGTCAGAATTTCATTGTATCCTCTAATGAATAACTACAAGACGTGTACGATTAAACAGGTAGCAACCTTTGTTTCACAAATAATGGCTGCGTTTGAAAATAGATAAAACAGTCAAGAAAGTAGGGTGGCACTATTATAACATTATTCTTAACATTTTTATGCTGTACGCAGTTTTTACATACAAAATATTTATATGTGACAGACACTTGATACAAAGGTTATTACGCCGTTAATTGCATTCCAAATTTCAGGTATATTTATTATTCAGAAAATGAGTTTTGGAGAAGACCAGCTATTATCTAGACATTTGTAAGTGTCACAAGATTGTCATTATGTCCTTAATGATTGCCCTATGAGAATATTGTTTGAGCAAAAATCTCATTACATCCCCGCCAAAGGACAAAATCGACACTTTTGGTAGACATGTGTACCATTTTGCTATTGTCTAATGTGTCGATGACAATTTCTAGAAGCTGCTCAACGATTAGTGTTGAAATTCGCAGCTGCGATGTTGGGGTTAAAAGCGAAACATATACTTTTAAATTAAATAAAAACGATCAGTATTTTGGAGAAAATGTGAGGATAACTGAACGAAAAATTCACGATTAAAAGTTAAAAGTTTTTGTTTAAGTAAAAAAGGTATTTACGTTAAGCTAAAATAAAAGGGCAAGAAAGCGTTTGTTCAAATTAGCGTAAGATTTATACATGTCAATTCAACTCAACGTAACTCAAAGTAATTGTGAATAATGGCCTCCGGCCTAGAATACAGCATAAACAATGTTAACAATAACTCCTTAGTTCAGCAAAATGCAAACTGAATAATGCTTCATTAGGTCTACGAGCGATATTTTGATCAGTTTGTTTGAATCCAGGACAACATAATTATTAACCTTTTAAACAAATTTCCATTCCCTAATTTGAGGATATAATGTTAAGAGAAATATTTCTCCGGAGTTTTGAATAAAATAAGTGTAACTTAATACAACATTAATCAATCCTACGAAGCCAAAAAATATTCTTTGAAACGTTTGCCGACACATGTCTGGTATTAAGGCATGTAATTAAACTGTTTATTAAAAAAAAGATATCGCAGGAACTGTAATTTTCATCGAATGTGTATATGGCGTCGTCTTATATTTGAAACACATGAATTTCGTGTTATTGTTCATCGGTGTCGCGGCAACCTGTTTCTCTCAAATGATTTTTATTACATATATTCAGAAAATAAATATTTATGTTATGATATTTTTAATTTAACATCGTACGTATATATAAGTTAGAAGAAAAGCATTATATAACGTCGTATACATGACGTGCAATGAATAAGTGCAGGCGCCAATGGATTTGAGGAAGAAAGGCATTTCACTACATTCTTGACTACCATCTCTTGCAGACGATCAAATAGTTGGTTATCGACACAAGAATTTACTTCAGATGTCTTTGCAATTGCGTTATTTTCATTTAATAACACAACATGATGACTCCGTGTTCACGTCTATATTTTTGTGTTGTGGTCACTTTGTCTTTATGTCCAAACCAGAAATGGAACACACTAACGTCAAACGAAGTATACAATAATTGCCTCAAAATATATACAACCTTTATTAATAAAAAGATTAATAAACACTGTTTTAGAGTAGAACATGAAAGAGGGTGTTGAGGTGAGGGCGAGGATTTAAGACCAATCATAAGAGATACCGTATGTATTCAACAAAATATTGACACAAATGTGCATTGCCGGCAAACCCTTCCAGCAGGATATATTGAGGGTATTAAATTAATGGTAAGGATAAGAGAATACTTTTTACTTTAGTGCGCATAAATGCCGTCTGTAATGGAATTGCGTATTGGTTTGGAAATAGATATGGCTTCTCTAAAGAGCTTTCCATTACTGGAGTTAATTTTTTACCCACAAATAAACGTTAATATCTCGTTTTAGCATCGCGATTTAAGTCTTGTGTCAAACCATGAGGGTGAGACATTTTTAGATTCATCGATATGTATTTTACATATAGTTTCTTACAAAATTTAATTGCTTAGGCGTATTAAAACACATTACCAAAATATCAATAAATAAATATGCGGTATACTTGTAACATGGCATTTTATTTAAGGAAAACATGATTATTTGTTTAAGATCATTAGAAAGTCCATCTTTTTGTTTTGCCGAAATGAACTATGCTCGATTTTGAATACAATTGAAAATGTGCCCATTGTTTTTTTGTTTTTTGTTTTTCATTTATGATTATAAGGGCAAATTATACTAGACATAACAATATTTCTCACGACCAAGATAAGTAGATCCAAATATTGGACATGCTGGCCACGAAAAAATAAGTTAAAATACAATTTAACTATATTTTGTTTAACTTAGGTTGGAGGAAAAACATCTACCATTGCCGTTCGTGTAAGATAGGTTCATTTAAACCCTTGAATACAGGGTGTTCAGCGAAAAATCAGTAAACATCGTTTCAATATCGTTTCCGCAAAAGACCATACGCACGGGTTGGGATGCACCTATCTTAAATGACCGGCCATGGAAAACATTTATAATCTATACACAGTCAAATAACTCGGTCTTTAACTCATACTAACATCGTTAGTAAAATTTGGCCTCAACGCTAAGAAATCAGTTGAAAACTTTCGACGACAAAGGCGGCTTCAATCTTGCTGATGATGCTAAACATGCTGGTCATATGACACAGCTCCACGCTATTCATTGCTATAATATCGCGATTTCGTTGAAACAATATATTTTAAGTTTCAAAATGATTAAATTCCAGGAACATATTGTTATGCTCGGAGCTAGAAGCAGCTGGCTATGACAAGTTGACCTGCCGACTACATGTTATGTCCGATTATCTCACTTATTATTCGCGGAATACATAAAAAAATGGGTACAGGTATCCATCATGTACTGGGATTTATCTTAAAATTGTATTTTCAAACACATATGGGTCTCTTTTTTAGCAATAAAATTTACACTACAGACGTAGTATTTCTAAGAAAGTATTGTACAATTTGATGATTCGCTGTTATGAAAAAACACCCCCTATAAAACATATGACGCCCCAGTATAGAAAAAGAACACATAGAAAACATACATCAGTCACGTAGAGTAGTGATCCCCGACAGAATGTTCGCCCTATTTGGAAAAAAACACCCTAGGAATAAATCTTAGAAAAATACCAATAATTACTAAATATTACTAAACGCTTCTTAACGGCACTTCCTTACAGACGATACCATCGGCCGAACACAACTTGTTCCGTACTTCCATAATTACAACAACAGCAACAATATCACGTATTTCTTTTAAAAAATTAATTTATTGTTGTTATTATTTTCATTATCATTGTCAATGGAAAACTTTGTTAACTATAGTAAAATGTGGAAGCTAGATATAAATGAAGTTAAAACGAAGATATTAGTATTTGGTGATAGAGCAAGAAAGGATAGAAATATTACAGTGTTAGGTCAAAGGTTTGCAGTTACCAATTAATTGCCAATTGAAATTGTTTGATAATACTGTTTCACCAATTTTGTTATATGGTTGTGAAGGGTGGGATTTGGAGACCTTAGCACAATTGAAAAAATTCAAACTGATTGTATGAAGCATATTTTAAAAGTAAAGAAAGGCACACCTCATGTTATGCTGTATGGCGACTTAGGTAGATTCCCACTCAGTAATTTAATTAAGAAACGTATTATAGGATTTTGGTATAAACTTACTCACAATAACTACAATTTATCGCCGTTATTGTAAAACTACTTTATAATGAGTCAATTAGAAAAATAGGCATTATATGTGGCTAGACAATGTTAAGAATATTTTTGATGAATGTGGCCTTTGTTTAATATGGCAAAACCAGTGCTTTGACGGTACAAAGGAATATTTGTTTAATCTTGTTGAAAATTCGCTAAATGATCAATACAAGCAATCTTGGAATAGTACTGTAAATGAGTCTCCAAAATGTTACAAATATAGGATTTACAAAACGGATCATAAGTTTGAAGATTTTTATGGTTTAATTCCAGAAATGTTTATCCAGCCGCTCATAAATTTCAGACTTTGCAATTATTATTTGCCCGTTGAGACGGGTCGCTGGCATGGTATTCAAAGAAATGACCGAAAATGTACACTATGTAACTTAAATGACATTGGCGATGAATTTCATTACATTCTGAAATGCACCCACTTTGCAAATGAAAGAAGAAAATATTTACCAGCTATTCATAGAAATGATGCCAATATAATATCTTTTCAAAGGATAATGTGTGAGAATGATTGTGAAAAGCTAATACTCACACGCAAATTCATATCTGTTGTGTTTAAAACATTGCGAAACCCACATGACAATATACCCTAATATTTTAAAGATGAATAGTTCGGCTATAACTTATTACGGTTAAGTGTATCTAATGTCTTCAAAATTCAAATAAATTATGCTTTAACATCTGACCCCAAAAACCTGGTTCATTAATTTATTTATTTTTATATTATAATTATGTTATATTATAATATAATGTCTACCTCTATTTACATGTATAATAGTGTTGAGCGTAATAAAAAAAAATATTAAAGAACAAATTTTCTGTTTATGTCTATATGTTTCGAGACGTTTCAGAAAAATCGTTCGATCTCAATTCTATGTGGCGCTGACAAGAATAGCCCGACTAATTTCAGGCTCGTGTCAAAGGGGATAGAGTTTCGGTTAATTAGCTATAAACTCATTACGACAGAGATATGTGTGACATTTTACTCTGTTTCTTTTTCTCAATTGAATTGGTGTAAAATCAGAGCATTCGAATGGAACTCTACTGCGCACAGAAGAAAATCGTTCTTTTTGTTAAAGTATGCAGATTCCCCTAATTGTTTCTATGTCGTTTCCAATATTTTAGTAGTTTGAGGTTGATCATGATGTTCCTATGCTTTTGTTTTATTTCCAATTTTCTTGTTTCTATCTAATTTTTGTTTTGTTAGAATATGATTTGCCCCTGTACGTCTGTCCGCCGGTCAGGCCGTGTGTTTGTCCGTGATTCCGTCCGTATGAATATGTGAACTTGTGGCATTAAAACTCCAAAATATTGTTAAGATCAAGACGTTGTGCACCTGGGTTTTTGTTTTGTTTGCAGTACCAAATATTGACTTTTTCGAACTTTGCCATTTAAAACTAAAAAAGTTATATGTCATGAAACCTTAAGGTAATGCTGTTGGAGTGAATACGTTGAGAACCTGGGGTATGAGATATGGTCCTTCGTTTAGCGAAAATGAGCATTTAGAATTATGGTCCTTCAATTTCATGGAAGTGACAGTTTTATTAAGGTTAGGTTAGGGTTACTAGGAATAATGATGGAGTAACGATTGAGTATTTAGTAGAAGATTTAACGAACAATTTAAAAATTCTTGTCCTTTTGTACGCCGATGATAAAATTATACTGGCCAGATCACAAAACGATTTTCAGAAATGCCTTAGTGATTTTAACGAATATTGTCAGCATTGGAAGCTCGAGGTCAACATAAACAAAACAAAGGTCATGATATTTGGGGCGAACAGAAGATCGTGGAGACGTTATAGATTTACACTGAACAACGAAGAGCTAGAAATCGTTGATAACTATAAGTATTTAGGAATGGTATTTAGACCAACTGGGAAATTTAATAAAGCCAAAGAACATTTAGCCCAACAAGAAAAAAAGGCTCTTCATTTCCTATACAGAAGAATTAATAAACTTGACTTACCAATTGATCTTCAACTTAAACTATTTGATCATAATATTGTTCCTATATTAACTTACTCTTGTGAAATCCTAGGATTTGAGAATACCGAAATTTATGAAAAAATTCATCTAGATTTTTTTAAGGATTAACAAATTCAAGGAAAAGTACACCTGCATATATATTATATGGCGAGCTTGGCAGAGAACCGCTTAAAATTACAATTCAAAATAGAATGTTTGCTTATTGGAGCAAACTAGTACTATTTGAGGACTTATATGCATCAATTGTTTACCGCTCGATGCGACAAAGTAACCTAAATTTTAAATGGCTTAATAATATAAAGTTTATTTTGACTCCACTGGTAATTCAAATTTGTTCGAAAATCAAATAAACGTAAATGTAAAGTTCACAAGTTATAGTATAACGAAAATATTAAAAGACCAGTACTTACAATTTTGGCACGAAAAAATGAGATCGTCCAATAAAGGAATATTTTATAATAGCTTTAAGCAAACGATTACACAAGAGAAGCATTTAACTATCTTTCGACTAAATCATGCTTTAAATTTATACAAACTTAGATCATGTAATTTTAAATTTCCAGTTGAAACTTTAGCATGGCAAGGAATAGAATACGCGCACAGGCAGTGTCCGCTCTGTCAGTCAGACATTGGCGACAGCTACCATTACATATTAACGTGCACAATTTTCCAGGATCAAAGAAAAAGCTTCATTTCACGATATTATTGGCAGCATCCAAATATGATAAAATATAGCGAGCTCCTAAGTACAAGTAATAAAAAAAACTCTCGTTAATCTGTCAAAGTTCGCCAGATATCTGATGAATCACGTGAAATTTTAACAATTATTAATTACTTCTTCTTACCTCCAGGCTTATATTCCAAATCACGCAGCGATCATTATCTCTACAAAGTCCATTATTCATAACTAGTTAAATCTAAATAATGTCATATTAAATTTGTAGCAAGTCCAAGACCACTTGCACCATTCATAAATTTCTGCACGTGCTTTTTGTACCGTTAGTCAACGAAACGAGGCGAATTTCCATTCATAAAATATCCCGAGTTTAAGGGACTTGTTTTTACTACAGATCTGTAAGTATACATGCCAAATTTTAAGCTGTACAACTTTGTATTACATTGATTTCCTTAATCATGCCTGTTAGCGATTTGTCACTGTACCCGGTGGTAAAATTGCCTCAATTGTTATTTTCCGTCATGTTGTTTACCCAATTGCCTGTATATGTTATTACATGTCTTTGTAACGATATGTTACCGTGACAAAATAAAAAGTGAATGTGTGTGTTTGTGTGTGTGTGTGTGTGTGGTAATTAACGTGTCAAAAATTCAGGTTATACAATTGTTAGCATTTTTTTAGTTTGAAAATATAAGTGACCGAATTAAATTATATGCAAAGATTTTTATTTTGGTTGGAGATAAATTGGAACTGGCATGAACATTTCCTGTGTCACGTGATGCAAGAGGGGGCATTCGTGTCCATTGGACACAATTCTGATGTCTTGATGTTTTGATTATTAAACCCTTTTGAGGACGAACTCCTCTGAAAACTTATGTTTATTACTGCGAAACTGAACTGTCAACTGACTAGTTCTCATTCCCACCCATTTCATACGGCAAAACCAAAAGCCAGTACCAAGGGAAGTAACTGCAATTAAAAAATGTATTTTCAAAACGCACTTAAAATAATAATTAATAATATGAAATATGACATAAATCGGTAAGGTCAATACATCATTAGCTGTATCCAGGCATAATCGTACGTTGAGGTTTTTTCTGACTTATTTTGTCATACACAGTTACAATTGTACGCTAGAAAATGTTGAAGCATTTGTGATTGAAAAGGTTTCAAACATAATTTCGTTGCATTTTGTACTCTACATATGTTTTATTAGACCATTGCCACTAAACCGGGTTTATGTTTAAAGTTTTTGCTACTGAGCATGTTTCTGTAGCTTTTTGCATATATATTGTAACTGTTGCTCTCTGTGGATACCTGTTTATCTGGCCTAGGCGTTACAGTCGGTGTATTGCACATTATTTAACACACCTCAAACGGTTGACAAATAGTTCAAACTATTTCTATACTTTGCTCCTAATTACAAACTAATAACTTATCGTATAGAACAAGACGCTTCATAAAATGTGTGCCATCTTATAACACGGACTAATGATAAATGCAAAACACAAGCTGTGTTTGTTTCACAAATGAAAATTTACTATACGCCTCATAAAAGTAATATACCCAAAGGCCTTAAATTATGTTGGATGCAAAATTTGCTTTACCTTCTCGCATGACATAAACACATTACATTTGAAACATTGTCAAGCAATCCCTGGTGATGTGGATCGAAATGTTGACATCTTGCGAACCGTTGGAATGACTACAGTAGTACAGTAATAGAGTAATAGCGCAGTAATTAGTCATGATCTAGTTGCACTGATATGCTTTGTGTAAATGAGTCATGATAACGTAAACCGACACTGTTTAAGCAGACAGCCAGACACACATATATCATACATGTTATTGAAAATATTTATAACATTTCTTTTTTGTTAAAAATTGAGTTCTTTTTTTTTCATAAATGTTTTTAATATTACAGCACATCACTGGAAACTAGAAATGTTTTTATTTGTGCGATGTGAAAAACGCAAACATCGAAAATAAGTAATAAGAGTGGAGCTCACCTTTATATTGGTTGATGGAAGAATACCAGCTGCTTTCCTCATACCATAGTGCTTTCTGAAACAATAGGAATTGTCGAAACTTCCTTTTCAGATAAGAGCAAAACGCAATTTCTACCCAGTCGATCCTAGTTAAAAGAAATTCTGTGAATTCGAAATATCGAATTCATGTCCAAAACCTGTTTGATCTCTTACCAGCCCACTTCTGAATATGTGTCATTCAGGCAAATGTTTCAGTGTCAGCTTTTACATTAATGGTGACGTAAATGGAATTGGGGGAGAGAAAATTGAAATAAGCTTTCAGACCAATACTATTTTATTTCTTTTCCTGATTATATAAGACAAATCAGGCATCTTCACCATTAACGCTTGAAACATTAACTCAGATGGCTATTTATCGTTTTCTATATGCATGTGTATGCAGTAATAGGGGATTCAAGCGATGAGTTGTCAACACATTAAACACACATAGCTATTTTTGTATTGTTTGAGTCGGACGTTCTCTATTTTATATCCTACAAAACGAATTACATTTTTTTAAACAAAACAAATTGTATAGAGATTATATTTTTATATTCAGGAATATATGTTCTATTCCCCAGTGATAATATTGCAATTTGCATCAACTTTTGCAAACTAAATGTTGAGTAAAACTTAAACCGATCATTCTGTTACGAGTAAAAAATAATCATTCTCTGTCGACAAATCCGTTCATTTAAAGCAGGAGAAATTATGCAAATACTATTAATTTCCTTTACTCTATTTTAGAGAATTTGTTGCGTTAAATAATGATGTAACTGTCATCCGTATTCCCTTTAGACCTGTCCGAATTGAATTCATCGCTTTTACTGTCATATACGATAACATTCCGCACTGCCAAGCATATATACGTTTCCTTTTAGCGAAAGTCATATTTAAACAAACACGATCCTCCAAAATTTTAGCAACCTTAAAATGGCGGGAGATATGTCATTTGTTCACGTATTTTCAAGAATCAGGAAGACTTTAGTGAAATAATAATAATAATAATAATAATAATAATAACAACTTTATTTAACGAAGGTTACATACTAAGTGTACAATCATTACAGACATACTACTTATTTCCAGCATGGCCTTCACACAAAAAGTATTACAAAAACACATGTACTATACATATTAAGCAACATACAAAACATACAATCACACTATCACTATCATACATTTCTTCGACAAACACAACTCAGTTTAATATGATGATTATAAATTACAATAATTTCATACTGTAAATAATGTAGATATATTCAGTAAAACCACATTCAATCAATATATTTACATATTTGGTAGTATCCATTACAAGTTGTTGCAAGAATGTCATATACGTACATTAACACAATTCATGTAAACAATGAACTATTTATTATAATGTGATTTAAATAAAGTGTCAAGATTTTTTGTTCATGTGATAAAATTATTTTGCCAATAAGTAGCCTTTTAATGCATGTTTAAAGGCTGGTAGCTTATCTTGACATTTAATGTATGTAGGAAGATTATTCCAAATTTTCATTGCTTTATAGGCAAATGTATTTTTGATATAGTTTGTTCTAGGTTTTACAACAAAAAGATCCTTATTTTCTGAAGAACGCAAGTTATAGTGCTCATTTTTGGCAAATGTTAACAATTCTGTGAAGTACGAAGAAGTCAAACAATTCATGCTTTTGAAAACAAGTAATGAGAGATGATAATAGCACCTGTCTTCAAAAGATAGCAACCCAGACTGTTTGAACATGTTTCCACAGTGGCTAGTTCCCGACTTCATTATTAGCTTAATCGCTCTTTTCTGAATGTTAGTGATTTTTGTGGTATCTGAGGAATGTGTAAGTCCCCAGACACTACAACAGTACTCCATGTTTGACATGATATATGCATTATAATACAATGATTTCATCTCGTCTGTTAAATAATATGCTATTCTTCTTAAAAGTGCCAATTTTGAATTAAGCTTATTCACTACAGTCTTAACATGTGTATGCCATGACAATGTCTGATCAACATGCACCCCGAGGACCTTTTGACATTTCACGTTTTCTACTGACAATCCATCTATTGATAGTTCAAGTTGCAATGCATGTTTTGCCTTATAATTAGTACATAGAATCATACATTTGGATTTGATGGATGGATTGACATATTATTTGTCTCACACCAACAGCTCACACTATTAAGACTTTTTTGTAGATCTGACTGAATGCTCAATATACTTGGACCTATTTTGTATAACGTGGAATCATCTGCATATAAGTCAATACATGAATTGGAAGAAATTAAAGGCATATCATTGATGTATATTAGAAAAAGTAAGGGACCGAGTATTGATCCTTGAGGGACACCCGACATAGTTTTCATTTTCTCTGAATTTATGTTGTTCCCTTTCACAAATTGCATCCTGTTAGTCAGATAGGACCTAAATAACTTCATAGACCTTTCTGTGAAATGATAAAGTTTAAGTTTGTGTAAGGGTATTTCATGGTCGACTAAGTCAAATGCTTTTCGGAGATCGAGATAAATGGCCCCTACACAATCACCACTGTCTATACCCTTCAACCAAGTATCTATAAGATGGGTTAATGCAGTCTGACATGAGTGATTTGGACGGAAACCCCACTGATTTTTGTGTATAATATCCGTTCTCTTAAAAAACATTTGCAACTGAGACGCAATATGTCGTTCAAATATCTTTGATAAAGTATTGAGAATGGATATAGGGCGATAGTTTCCCGGTTCGTATTTATTTCCTGATTTGTGTATCGGGACAACAGAAGCTTCTTTCAATTTGTCAGGAAATATACCGCTTTCTATACTGTTATTGATGATGGAAGCTATTGTAGATGTTATGTAATCGCCACAATAGCGTAAAATGTTTGGTCCTATTCCATCAGGACCAGTGGACTTTGAAATGTCAAGTTTATCAATGATGTGCTTTACATCAAGGGCTGTAATATTTTCCACATTAAACTGATGATGTCGCAATTTTTCATCCAGATATTTCTGCAGAGTAGAAAAATGTTCCTTAGCAAATGGTTTTCTCTTAATTATATTAGATATATTGGTGAAGTGAGAATTTAAGGCTTCCAATATTTCCACTGTACCCTCAATATCTTTTTCATTTATTAAAAGTTTATTTGGAATACTAAATTGGTGTGCTTTGTTGTTATTTGTGATATCATTCAGGTTTTGCCAAAATAATGGTAAGAGCCTCGTTTTGAAATCTGTTTTCATGAAGCCGGTGTTTTAGATATTTTTTACAATCGAAAAACACGGTTTAGGTTAGAGAGCGTAAAATGTCGACTGCCGTCGCCTATGGCGCTCTACCTCGTACGCTGTCGACTGGAGTTTCCAGCGGCGCCGAAACGTGTAAGGGAGAAGGCTACATTCCACTAAACAAATGGGCGCTCGTTTAAGATGGTGCGGGCGCAAGTGATACAAAAAATTAAAAATTGTCTTTCTGAAGAAATAGGTGCGGGAAATCCGATAAAAAAGATATGAATTTGGTGAGGTCTTATTCCGTTTTTTAAACGTTTTCTTGAACTTGAAGCTGAATGTTCGAACATTTGCTTCCGTACGAAACATATTACCGAGGAAAACAACTGCTCGAACATAAGTTCGATGTAATATCATCTATCATATATCGTTATAAACCGTCTGTTTTTGTAGAACGCACCGCCCGAAAATTATTTGAGAATTTTCTAAACCTTACCCGCCTAAAAGCTTGTCAACAACCAGACGTGGTCTTCACTCTTTATCTGGGGAAACGAACCGTCTTCAGGCAAATCATGCTCATCTCTGACAGTGAGTTATGACTGAATACCCGTGTATCATAGAGCAAACTCAACAACTTGGAATGCTTTTTAAAGTCAAATGTGTATTCACATTTGTTTTATTTACACGTTCGACGTTTCCGAGTTTTCATTCAGTAAATGATGACCAGTCTTATTTTTGTCATGAAATCATGCCCTGTTCAATTTAAAAATACTTACGTTGTATTAGCTGTTAGCATTTGGAACATAGATGCATTCATAAATGTTCATTGATGAAGGGTCATAAAAGGTTTGCACTGAAACAATAGTAAATAATTAACTTGAAAAAAAATATACTCGATAACGATTTATCAGCGGGTGGAAATAAAATTCACACTTTCGTCATCAGCCGTCAAAACTTTACTTAGGGGGCGTCCTATAGGTAGTTGCGTTGAAAGCACTCTTTTAAAGAAGGGGGTATTAAATAAATATATTAAAATACCAGTAAAGTCCAAAATTAAGCATAAAAATCTCTTGAAAAGGGAAGATCGTACTTAATTTCACTAGTAATCATAAAAGAACTGTATTTTCAAATATAAGTTTTTTTTTGTCGCTCTCGTATTATAAAATACTATCTAATACTGAAATCAACAGGTATCCATTACATCATGTAACAATAAGTTTCTGGTTGCAATGCTGGTCTCTGTAGTTTCCATTACATTATGAAACAAGCAGACGACTAGAATAATTAAAGAATTGGCATATCACTGCCAGGACACGGCTCAAACAATGATTCATCTTAATCAAATGAAAGTATATATGATCAGAACCTGCTTTCCAGAAAAAGAAATTAAATCAAAGTCAACACGCCCAAAGCAACACGCTCAATTCAAGATCTAATTAGCAAATTGTTTGAAACATATCAGTGGAAGGGAATATCAAACAAGCACTTTTCATCTGCGCACACACTTAAGATATATCTGTGAGTCATATTCTGTTTTATTTCTTTTATAATCATATCTACAATATACGCAATGATAATCAATTAAGTACGAACTTGTTTTAGGGAAGCGTCTCCTACAATGCCCCCGGGACCCGTTTCTTAGAGGAGTTTAGTCGTAACCTCAAGAATCTGAAATCTGTTTCAACATCACAAATGGCAACACATTGATTAGGCTCTATTTCTTCAACTTCGTGTTCATGTGGTATACTGGCTTAGGTTTAATTAACGCAGATATATAGCAAAATAAAATAAAATATAACATTGCCAAATTATAATTTATAATCGCTATGGGCCCCTGCAACTGCTTTGGGAATACTGTTAGATGGTTGTAACAAGAGTTGAGTGAAATAGAACATTAAATAACAAAAACAATGGAAAACAATGATTATCGTGTCATCTCAATGTAGGAGATGGATCAATGTTACTAACATATATTGCTATATTGTATGCAAGTGGAAGAATACTCAAGCTTGTCTTTGTATATATTTTCGGACGAAACGCTTGGTAAGGAATTCATCAAGTATAATATAGTAGTAAATTTATAAAATATATACCCGAGAATGACCGCTTACAGGTCTTGCAAAACGCGTTGCCTGACCTAGATACGATGACTTGGAGCTATTCTTTGTAAAAATTGAAATCGCTTTATTGGAACAGGTATTTTAACAGAAGTATGCGGTTGTTGTTGTATAGGGCGGTAAAACTCACAATTTAAAATGCTCCGCACACTGCCATGACGAGGCCCGGTGTCGCCGCCGGGGATCGGCCGACATTTCTGGAAATAATATCGAATACTTACCCGTTTATCGTCCGGTGTCCGGCACGCACTATCCCGATGTTCTGTCCAGTGCCTGTGATACTCCTGTGGAACTTGGCAGGGTACCGGCCAAGTGGCTAGTCAGACAACGCATTGAAATGCCGACTCGATATTAACCTAACATATTGGGTCACCCAATAAACATTTACAAAAGGTCTCAACGAAACATCAATCCTCACATCGAGGGGTGAAAGCGAAAAGGTTCTATCTGCTTCTTTATTTAATGTCACTTAGAACCTTTTCGCATTCACCCGTCGACATGGATAGTACAAAACATGTCTTATGTTAAGAATCCCAGCGGGAACACTATGCAATTCAACAGTTATGTTTGGATCGAAATAACAGGGAATTGGAAAGTTTTCGTGTACAATAGTGTAGTGTTATTGCCTTATAATAAAAGTTAATTGTAAAATTCCAGTTGCTATAGTGAGTAGTAAGTTAATTGTCTTATACAAATTAATTGCACCACCTTTGGTAGGTTTTTATTTCTGGGAGGCGTCATGATTCTGTTAGTATAATTGGCACGTAATGTGAGAGCAAATATTGTTTTAAGAGGATCAAGAATATTTGGTTTTAAAAATACAATGAACGGTTTTATTGTCTTTGTGTGGTAGTAAGTCTAAAACTTGTTGTTAATCAGCTGTATGTTGATGTACTGGCAACTTCGATGGTTTATTAAGTGGGTAATTAGTAGTAATAACGATCATTAATGCAGCTGATATGGTAGGAATTCACATAATGAGATTGTACGTTTATGTGAAACGTGTGAAGCACCAATAGCAAAAATGGCATTAAACCAATGGTAAAATTATTATATGGAATTGCTTACCTCTTGTCACATAGCTTTCCTATTATACTATACACTTACCTTTTTATTATTCTTTCCAGCCTAATTAACAACGGTTACCCATATTTTGTTTATTTATAAAAAGGACTAATAGAGTTAAGTTGAAATGTAAATGGGTCATTTGCAACGTGTCTTCTAAAATAATTTAAACACGTTTATCTGTCTGACAGGTACATTTAGTTCGCACGATATATCGTGCGTAATCACATTATCACACGATGATTGTGGTTATTTCTTGCACACAAATACACAGATTAGATTGTTTAAACCTACATCAGAAAACATACATCTTTTGAACATTTTGTCGTACGTAATGACATTATCACACGATGATTGCGGTTTTTTCTTGCACACAAATACACAGATTAGATTGTTTAAACCTTAATGAGAAAACATACATCTTTTGAACATTTTGTCTACCTTTCATGGTTTTCAATAAAATTTTACACATAATTGTTCACAAACTACATTGACTATTTAACATTTGATATGTTCTTCGAATTATGTATAAACATTCTTTTTTTTACCGGACCTGTTTCCAAGTAGTTTTATTTTGATAAAATATTCAAATCTATAGCATAGATTTGTTAAAATTTATAACCACAGAAAATACCATTTAGGGCCTATTTCGTTGGTTATAAACTAAATTGGGGTAAATATCGGTTTCACGAACTGTGTATTTGTTATAACAGTTTCAAACTAGTTTTATCATTTGTTTTAAGAAAACCGCAACTGGTTTTTGAAACTATCGAAACCCCCTTAGGCCTCTGGAGGCAGTTTGATCGGTTCGTTCCATTCGAAATCTAGTTCACTTAAAATAACAGTGATTCAGCACGTGTACTGAAACACCATTTATGTTAAACAGCCATACGACTATTTGCGTTATCATTGTATCTGCCTTATTATTGTTAAGAAGAAATTCAAAAATGATGACGACATGCAGAAACTCGGCCAAACTGTACATTTGTTACTTCAAGCAAAACAGCTTTCCAAACCGCAAAAAACTCATTTGGTGTTTGGTATCAACAAAAAAAATGGTAAAACTACTGATCTAAGACATCCCGTTAACATTATTATATATGGAGGTTGTTCGTATTTGCATCTTCTAGAAGCTATATTGATGTTGTGAATTTCACAAACATCAATTTTCTATCATGATAAACATATCGTGTTCCAAACGCTGTTGCCGTGGTATCATCAACCTATATAGCCAGTTACAATTAAATGCATGGTTTGAATAATATAACAATTCCCAATGTGTATTTTTATTAAACTATTATACACATATTGTAAGTATCTGCAATTTCCTGATATTTTATCCTAAAACAATACGTTAATCACCCCTAATCTTGTAAACTTTCAACTAATCTGGAATAACCTTCAACCTATTATATCACACAAGATACGTTTCGGAAATCATGCCGTCTGTATTATTTTACATAGACATATGATATTTAGTGATTAATTTGGTGTCGGTGTTTTTTGAGTTTAGATTATGTCTCCATTACAAAAAGGGACATTGCATTACAAATGCATAGCCTTCCAGGGGCGTAGCTAGGGCCTAAAAAACGTGTAGGCCCGATGAGTCTATGTGATTTTTGGGACTTTTATATGCACGCACATTACCCACACTCAATTAAACTTGCAATGATTACAATAAAACCAAGTAATACACTCAGCACGTAGTTTGAATAAACAAAAAACTGCCAGGGTTAAAATTAAACAAACTTTTATTCAAAGTGTTTGGGCAGTTATTAGTTTTTATTGCATTTTCATTGTTTGTGGTTATTTGATTTTTATCATTTTTCTAAAGATGTAGACCCAGGTCTGCAATGCCTATATATAGCTACGCCACTGCCTTCCAAATAGAAGGAAGTAGTAAATAGTCGGTCTGGAATCTCTAATTGACTTCTATTTGTTAAAGTATATATGTGACATTTACTTAAGTTCCTATTACAATTTCCCTTGAGGGCCATGCATTCGTTAGATTGGTTGCTGTAGGCGTTTCGTACATGTATTCTTTGCAACAGACGTCTCAAAAAACTGGCCGATATCTAAAGAAAAGGAAAGTTTATATTTTTCCTAGACATTTGTACATTTTCAGTAATTGCCTATCATGTCTGTGATACTTCTTAAATTAAAGCTGCTAAATGATCGATGTTCAAGTGCTCAGCAGCAATGTGGGGAAACCTAAGCTTGATGTAGAGGCAAAGAGAATGCTGTGAAGAAAATAAAACCGAAAGCATCCGACAACAACAAAAAAATGCAATATCTTTTTAACACATGTATGTCTCATTTGATAACAAACGCAGTTTGAAATGTTTCGTGTCAATTAAGAATACATAACATAAATAATTTCAAAGTTATGTAACGGAGGTCCAAGTATTTTTATTCCTCCTCGTATGTCTTTTAGGAAGAAGTCCATTGCTTTTTTCGAATGAACTTTATTCACAGGTTTTATATATCTTTAAAGACAAAAACCGTGTCTATTAAGAAAATCTAAACAATTGAAGCCATCGTTTCTCGAATGGTCTAAAACATGTTGTGTATAGTGTATATGCATGCATTTGTAAGGCGAAAACTATTTGCACCCAAAACCTCGAGGAGGTTTCAATAATACAATAGTCAATTGTAACCACGATCCCAGGTCCGGAAAAATAGAGGGGACTTTGTCTTGAGGTCCAGGCAATCCAAGGTAGAAAACAAATGCTTGTTAAATTCCCGCCAAATGCCCGCGTACTCCGGGGTCATCCTAGGTAAGGCCAATTCCCCGCTTTTGTCGGTTCAAACATAAAACCAGCGCATTAACTCGGCACTGCGGGGCCACCATGAAGATAAAAAACATGGCCCATTTCACTCGCCTGGAGGTCCATGGTTACAATTGAATAGTGCATAAAGATTTCGATTTCAATCGTTAATTGAAATAATCTTAATGTCATAGTTTAATCATATTGGTACATAATTCAGTGAATTGAACTTAAGCCAGCATTTAAAACGAAGTTAAAGAAAAGAATCGATGTATTGCCATGTGTGTCCTTGAAACAGACTTAAGATAATTATGTTACGAGTAAAATCCTTTATAGAAACGGTCCCCTGGAATTTATTTTACAAGTTAATAAGTTAAGCGAATTAGTTTGCAAATGAAAACTGCAAATATCATAAAGCTTAAATCTTAAAAACAAATGAGAACTGAAAATTCTTGTGTGGAGATTCTCAGCCCGGAAACGTATTAACGTAAGCGAATAATTTTCAGATTGAAAAATGTTTGCAAAATGTATCGATTGCAAAGAATAACATTTTCGATCAAATTTCCATTTTTCTGTGGAGAATTGGTCTCTCCCGAATTCTGATTAAAGGAATTGTCAATTTATGCAACATAAATCAATCATATTCAGCCAAATATCACTTCTCTGTGACGTTTTCCAACAAATTTCTGATATCAAAGCCTGTGATTGAACATCTTATTCAAATAAATATCACCGGAACTGTCATTTTCCTGATTGTTGACTTTCCGTATTCAAGGGATGGCAACATAAGATGATGAGGTTCTAGGCAATTTATGCAAATCATCCAATAATTTAACTGTATTTCATTTTATACCGATATGAAGCGTACTTAATTGTTTCTTTTTCTATTAGTTTCCAATCTACGAATTCTAATTCATTATGCGTTGTGTTTCCAAATATAATATACGGAAGGGTTGTATTATGATATTGAAAGATCGGCTGAAATATATTCGTATCAGTTTTGGCAAATGATAATTAACAGACGGAAATCCTGTAATAGAACTTGGTCTGGTATTAATGTTTACTGGTTTTGTGAGCTAGAAACAGCTGGCTAAGACATGTCAACCTGCCGAAAACTCTTGACATCCGATCATCTCACTTATTATTCGCAAAATACATAAATAAATGGTATCTGTATTCATCATTGACCGTGTTTTATCTTAATTTTTTATTTTAAAACGGGTGTCTATTTCAGCAATTGAATTTACACTACTTGGCAAAGATGTAGTGATTCTAAAAATATATGATGCATAAAGAACGAAGTATTTCTACTCCTAATACAATTAGCCAACACTAAAAAATGAACAATTCAATGGACCGGTGTTATGAAATATAATGACCCCATACAATAATGAATAAGCGTAATTTTATATAGGAAATTGACGCCTCCTTAACCAGAATACAAAAAAACACACATAGAAAAATGACCACCTTATACATAGAATAGTGACCGCCACGAGAATACTACTGTGAGGGTCATACACCTATATGGAAAAAATGATCCCATCGACCAAGAAATAAATATCTTAGAAAATATACTAATAATAACTAAATATTACTAAACCTTTTTAAACTGCACTTCCTTAAAGATGATACCACTGGCCAAACACAACCTGTTTTGTACTTCCATAATAGCAACAACAGCAACAGAACACGTAATAATATGTATTTTTTTTTTGCTATTGTGTATTTTATTACCATTAAGGAAATAACAGTATATATTTATGTCTATACGTTTAGAGACGTTTCACACAATTCGTTCGACGTCAATTATATGTGGCACTGACAAGGATAGTTCGGCTTATTTTAGGCGAGGGTCAATTGGGACTGGGTGTCGCTTAATAAACTATAAACTCATCGCGACAGGGAAATTTGAAAAGGAACTCTACGGCGCACAGAGGAAAAGAATGTTAAGAATGCAGTTCCTCTTAATGTGTCTATGTCGTTTCCAATCTTCTAATAGTTTGTGGTTGAACATGATGATTCATTTTCATTTCCTTTTGTTAACTTCCCATTTATTGTGTCCATTTTTGTGTGCCTACCCAGAATATAGATTTGCCCTTGTCCGTCTGTCCGCCGCCCGTGTGTCCTTGAATCCGTCCGTATGAATATGCGAACTTCAAAACAAGTTAACCTAGAGACATTTAACCTTAGGAAGATGTTGTTGAGATGATGAAGTTTTTCACCTGGGGTTTTGTTTGTAGGTGCAAATAGTTCGTGGACAGTTATGGCCTTTCAATTACCAATCATTTGCATTTTTTAACTTGTAAGATTCAAAACACAAAAACTATTTGTCATGAAACCTTAAGGTAATATTGTTGGAATGAATGAGATGTACGCCTGGAAGCCTGGGGTTTTGTTTGCAGCTGCAAATAGTTAGGAGAGAGATATTTGATATAACCAACACTGAAGTGATTAAGATAAAATTCGGCCATTTTTGGCAGGTTCATGATACTAGTCTTTAACAGAGGCATCGCAACTTCTGATCAATTTCCGTTTTGGTTCTAATTTTGAAACCAAATATAGTTACCGAAATTGTGCGTGTAACGGCGTTTTTAGCCGACTATATGTGTGTATGTGTTGACGTATTTCTACTAGTGTTTGGACTAACTGGTAAGAGTGTTGTAGTTGTTAAATGCCGTTTTGAATAGTATTTACATGCGTATGTTTCGCATGTATATCGAGTTTATTCATGTTTTATTCATTTTTCGTAAAATGTGATGATACCAATCTGCTCCTTATTATAACCTTAATGGGTATTTAGCTTTGCTGGCACGTAAAATATGTTACGTGCATTGCTGATGATTTATATCCCAACGCGTGAAAAACAGCCAAAATGTGGCTTTGCATCATACATGATGGTGTCCGTGTTGCAATATTTCGTAGCACTTCAATTTTGTAAGGAAAACCTACATGTAAATACATGTTGTTTCATCGATCGTTGATAATAAAAATTCTTACCCTTAAATTTTGACACAACACTTAAATCAAGAAGCTAAAACGAGACATTAACGTTTCGTTGTGGGCTTAATGTTAACTCTGGTAAAGGAAACCCTCTTCAGAGAAGCTGTATCTATTTCCAAGACAATGCGTAATTCCATTACAGACGTCATTTATGTACAATAATGGGACACTATTCTCATTTTCCTTACCATTAATTTTATACACACAATACATTCTGCTTTAAGGATTTGCCAACAATGTTACATATGTGTTAATATTCTGATAAATGCATAATGCTTAAACCAAAACTTTCAGCCCCGCCCTAGCCCCAAAAATTTGGTTATTGAAATTCCCATATCAATGAAAGTTGTATATATTTTGTGTTAGTTATTGTATATGTCGTTTACCGTTGGTGTGTTCTAGCTGTGTATAGGTTTGCACAATACACGAACAAATTATGGTCACAACACAAATTATATAGACGATGACGTGATGGATCCGGAACAAGTTGCGTTATTAAATGTAATACTATACTAATTATTTGCCTTTATTA
This sequence comes from Mya arenaria, assembly GCF_026914265.1. Lineage (NCBI taxonomy): Eukaryota > Metazoa > Mollusca > Bivalvia > Myida > Myidae > Mya > Mya arenaria. The sequence continues at coordinate 52,196,140 of NC_069138.1, forward strand.
ATTAAAAATTGTAAAACGTAAATTTAAGCCAGAAAAAATCTCATTTCTAGCGTTTCACGTATACGACAACCATACATTTCGTTTAAATTCAGTTAAAATTCATTGAAGCAAAAAGAAAGTATGTCCTGTCCAGCTTAGACATTTAACTCATTTTGAAGTATAGCGTCGATATTGTTCATGTATTCGATTTGCATCAGCACGGAAGCTAGAACAAGTAGTTTTTAAATTCTTTCTTCCGACATGCAGATATTGAACTGAGTTGAAGGTATAACTACTAATTAATTGCATTACTCAAACTTGAACACCTTAACCTTAAAGGCCTAGTTTAAGCCTTCTATAAGTGAACCCCCCCCCCCCAATATGTGGACAGTACACAATCTCAGTGTATTGATCTTAATCTACTTGCCTTGATCCCTCTTATCAGATGACCTATCTGAGTATCCTGCTGTGCAGTTTTGGAGGTTTAAGTACTGAAATGGATCCTAAATGTCCCTTGGTCAATAAACGAAATACACAGGTAATTGGCCCCTACTGTGACACAAGTGCAATTAGCAGGAGATGCACAGCCCGGGATTATCATGCCAAACATTCCTTAAACTATGTATTTAAGTAGCATTCTCAATCTTAAATATATATATATATATATATATATATATATATATATATATATATATATATATATATATATATTTCATATTCTGGAACCATATCGGGGCACTTGGCATATAGTTATAACGTATATAAACACATAAAACGCAACTGCATACACAGCCATCGGAACATCATCAGCTACAGACAGCTACAGACACATGACTTTTAAAAAATGCAGATGTAGCTGCCAAAGAAAAATGTGGCTAGCATAGCAGGCAAGTATATAACCAAACAAAACACCATAAACGGTATCCACAACTTGAAATGCAGTTCTTAATAACGAAAGGTATGTGTTCCTTCAGGCGAAGATTTAAATTAGATATATCATTTATGTTGTTTTTAAATATGCTACAAATAATTAAAACTCGGGAAAATTATTACGTGTACCCAACACTTGTTCAACCTTCTAACGTATATTTACCGCCTTCACCCATCCATTCAAGTACGCCCTTACAAGATAAAAATCGTGTTCTTCCTTCGCACTACTATTCTGGATCTAGAAATATCTCAGGTCAACATGCTTGTCTTGGCATGCACTGTAGACTCAAACGAGAACACCTGTTTTAAGATAACTATCATTAATTTTTCGCAGATCCATTGATTGTTGTATGTTAAACTACGACAATCTCTGCCTAAAAATATCAATCCTTTGGCAGACGTTTATGTTTAACTCCTACCGTTCGGCGTAACAAATTCTACACTGGTGAACTTTAAAAACGTCGCTGATTACTTTGAGTGGCTATACACCCTCAATATGTTCTGCCTCCTGCCACATCTTCCTCATTCATCTCCTTTGCATCTGTTTTTAACCTTTCTTAACATTTGACTAGCTTTGTCGAGTTCCTCGGTGCTAAGTTTTGTTTGCTATCACTTTACAACGAATAACTGACATAGAATTAGAATACGTTTTAAACTGATTCCAGAGTATATGATATTTCCTATACGGACGTCCATCTTGGTAAATTTTAAGTTGTATACCTAACTTAATAATACGTTGGTCCTAATCTATCTCAATGTTTATAGTAATGTAATATTGTAAATAAATTTCACTGAAATGGACTGCTGTATTGCTGATATGTGTAGTTTCATTGTCAACGCATTGTAATGCTATGTAAGTCATGTGTAGTTTCATTGTCAACGCATTGTAATGCTATGTAAGTCATGTGTAGTTTCATTGTCAACGCATTGTAATGCTATGTAAGTCATGTGTAGTTTCATTGTCAACGCATTGTAATGCTATGTAAGTCATGTGTAGTTTCATTGTCAACGCATTGTAATGCTATGTAAGTCATGAAGTTAGTAAAGGACTTAGTGGTCCACATAAACCGACTATTTGATCGTCTGCAAGAGATGGAGGACAATACATCTCATACAACCGAGAAACGAATACAGCCAAATATCATTTTCTCAAATGGTATTGGGTACTGGATTCAATTGAAAATGAAATAGCAATAATCCATTGCACTGCATGTGTACGACGTCGTGCAAAGGTTCCTTCTTACGAATGTATAAGTATGATGATAAAATGAATAAAATAACACATATATATGTATAGTAAGTCATGGTTTTGTGAATGAAGATTAAAAACTGTTGAGACGAGGATGTTGCCTATATACCGAGAGACAAACTTGACAATATCTTCAATTAAAATTTAAAAAAAACACCATTACATTACATGAAACGGTCGTACGGTTAAAATACATTCAACACGAATATGTTAGGTGCATGAAGACCTCCCGACCCCCTTGTTTGTACCTAGAAACATAATTAAAGGATTTAAATATGACCTGAGGTAAGTGTAACGTTAAAGTATCAATTTATAAAATATATCATATTCTTTAAATATTTCTCAATACTGAATATTAATTCCACAGAAGTATGTCAATTAAATGTACAGGCGAGTAACCTGTACAATGACAAAGTCATTTCAGCATATACAGTAGTGATAACAGTGTGAATAGTAAATTAATATATTTTTTTATATTTTAACCGACTAAAAAGAATTGCCCGCAACTAAGAAACACACTCTTTAAAGTTGGTTTACATGTAGGCTACAACTACTAGAATGGTTAGCTTAAACCGGCCGAAATTGTTATACTATTTAAAGACGCTATAAAAGCATTCGATTCAGGGGAAATGACAGTTCCGTTAATACATATTGGAATAAGATGTTCAATCACATGCCTTAATACCAGATATGTGTTGGATAATGTCTCAGGGAAATGATCTTTGGCTGTATATGATTGATTTATTTGGTATAAGGTGTCAATTCTTTTAATCAAAACACCCTGAGATATAACTCCCCAAACCAGGGAATGGCAATCTGATCATGAAAGTTATTAATTGCAATCGATACATTTTGGCAAATATTGTTGCTTTTTATCTAACTCAACAAAGACTCATGGTGGCTAACCGACGCTGCTCGATTGTATACCTAAGAAAGTATTAGTAATGGTGTGGACTATATAGGAATCACATGTCCCGTCCGTTCGTCCGGCCGTCTGTTTGTTCGTCCTGGATCATCGGGACAAGTATACTTTTCTCGATTACTGCATACGTTTTTGGGGTATTGACTTTAAACTTTGTATGACACTTATTGACTTTGTTGAAGCAAAGTTATATGCAAATGAATCATTAGTTTGTTGCCCCTTGATAATTTGTATGCATATTGTTTTAATTCTCTCAAACGGGCAAACTACACCTACAACTAAAGCTCATTGAGAGATGTGCAGTGCACAGGAAACATAACTCTGGTTCCATTCTAATTGCCCTTTGTTTATTTTCACACTTCCTTTTTTGTCAGTAGCATAACTTGAAAAGTCTTTTAGGCATTTACTACAAACTTCATATAACAATAATTCTCATTCGGGAAAAGTGCAGTGCATATGAACAATACTGAACTCTTGGTGCCGTATTTTTTAATAATTGTTCATTGTTGTTCATTGTTTTATTGTGATCCTTAAGCGTAAGGCAGCGTTGATTTTGTTCTTAATTCGGCGGGGGATATGGCTGTCTGTGTTTTACCTCCCTCCTTCATTGAATATCCTTTTCAGGTATTGACTTCAACTATACAAAAGAAACCTTATTTTGTGTTTGGTCGACTCAATTAAAAAAACATGCCAAAATCCAAATACTTATGTGAAAAACTACATAAACAAGCTCAGTAGCCGACTCAAATAAAAAATATCATGCCTAAATCCAAAGATGTTTAAGTCCTTTTTCTATTAATATGGCGGTGTGTGACTTTCTGACTTCCGTGCATAACTTTATATGTTTTTGAGGTATTGACTTCAGTTGCAGAAAAACATATTTTGTTTGTCTTAAGTCAACTCAATTCATTAGTTCATGCCTTATTTCACAAATGTTATATTCCTTATTTATATTAATAATTATTAGTAGGACCATTTAATTAATTTGCCTCCTCGCCGGCATAGCGCATTCAATGGGCATACATAACTCCCAGCGTTACTTCATATTACAAGGAGGTGGTGTACTCGGTGTATTAATTACATCCTGTGGTAACTCTAGTATATGTTGCATTTCGCTTAAGTGTTACCAGCCCTAGATTAATCCAATATTCACGTATAGGTGTCAGGGTTTATTAGACCTTTAAACTAAAGATCCATCTTTCTATTTTTGTATAATTTCAAATTACCGTTAAATTCAGATTAAAAAAATATTCGAATTATAGTATGCATTTATTTCATATTGTAATACCAGTTGTGTTTGCTTAGATATTAAGATTATAGAAGTTGTCCGTCATTTTATGTGATTATACTGTCATCTTGATAAGCATTTATCATCTTACCAACGTTGACGAACGGAACCCTAAAGAAGTGTCATCGTCGGCGCGCGATATATTAACTTCCGCCCCGTTAGCTTAATGGTAGACCGTACGCTTCTGCAGTGGAAGCTCTATAATATTTTAGAATTTGGAGTACCCAATACTGTCTTCCACATATCGGTGCTTTCCACGGGGTATGTGGACGAACTAAGCGGTCTCTTAGAAAAGGTGGACGGGTATCGTGTATCTCACTCTCTTTGCTCATCTCTACTAATAGTTTTGGAAACCGCACTCACTTTAATCTGACGTCACTTATGGCACTTTTAACACTTTTAATCGGGATGGCGTCACGACGGGGTAAAGCGATAGAGCAGTCACAGAGCGTGAATAAACCTTTGTAAACATTAAGAAACAACTCATTCCGACATTACGATATTATAACTTTCTGCACTTATAGGACCAATGCTCGTTCGGGCAGGATGTTTCGACTGGAGCGAGTCGGATGTAATATGCAACGTTCGATTTTAACAAATAAAAGAATTTATGATTTTTAAAGCAAAGAGATAATACTGTACTGTGTACATTCTATGTTATAATATGTTATAATAGTCACCATTTAAAACATCGAAACTCATGTGGACTAGTGTTGTTTCATTCCTTATGAGGATAGTCCGGACTAAATGTTCACCGGATTATCACTTTCATAGGACTATACATCATGTTCTCGTTGAGAGCTATTGAGGGTTACCGTAGTGATAATTGGCCCGTACGATTGTATATCATTTGGAACACCTCAGCCATTTTCATCGAAAACAACCTCGGATGTATAACAGTAGATCAGTAGAAGTAGTTCGTAAAATTTTAAATAATAGTTTTGATTAATTGTAATGTTTTAACGTGTATGTTGAATAGCTTAGTTTAAACTAATTGCCAGTGAAGTGTATTATTGCACTAATAATTAAGATTCTCACGAGAAAAGTCATTAAGTTTTACTTGCAGCGTAGTTAAATGTTAAGATTTCTGACAATGTAAACAATCCATATACATCCAAGGTTGTTTTCGATGGAAAAAGCCGAGAAGTTCCGAATGATTGTTTATCTGACAGTAACACTATGGTCTTAGATGCCTTTTCCTTTCTAAAAACTATAGTGAAATCAGTCGGATTTACTCAAATAATCAAATACAGTTGAACACAATTGGCCTCTCGGATGTAAAATGTATTCTGTAATCACATGGATAATGAGCTACGTCATTAAATAAGAAGTTAAAGTTGTGAAATATCAATTAATTGGTTTGCTGTTAAACCACTGCTGTAAAATCATATATATTCGTCAGCGAGAATGAATAACAAAATAATAAAGCACTCTAAAGCAAATATTTTGTCAGGATCTTGAATTCGTGGTTGGCCCTACCTTAGAGATCCACGGAAATTAACTCCCACGAACATAATGATTTTAAGTATGATATTTAGATGTTTTAATGTTATATACATATCAAGCACAACTTTTGAAATGTGTTATCAACTTTTACAATAAATTGCAATTCTTATTACGTCGTTTTTAATTTGTTTATAGGTTTTGCGCCATTTTTTCGTTGACATGTTGTCCCTCTGGACAAGGGTTTTCTTGTGAAATCAAGTTAAAACAGAATTCTGCAGGATTTGAAAAAAAAAACGCCGAGTTTTTTTTGTTTTGTTTTTTTATTTTACAAATTGTTCCCAAACGCAATGTATTGTCGTTGTATTGAACGCTTTATTACATAACTGAAGTCTTGGGAATTTCATTTACGGATTACTACCGTGTCAAATTTGTCTTAACGTTGCATGTTTTAGATTATTGTACAGTTAATATCTAAGTCACAATTTCCCTAGTGAATAGTTATTTGTTACATATGTTATAGGCATTTCACAGTTCAAAAGTTGGATTAAAGAGACTCGCTCATGTTTTTGGGACAAAAAAAATAGTATTTCCGGTAATGCATCTGAAAACACTTATTGTGTCAATGTTTTACCCTATGATATCGAAATTGCAGAAAAAAACAACAGTTTTAGTATAAAAGAGTAGTTTGGTTTAAGTGGGGTGCAAACCCTTGCCGGTACAGTGAAGAAAAAACGCCGCCTTCACCACGAGGCCACCTTGACTAATACAAACATGATGGATATTTTGACTTTGTAACATTACATTGATAACATCACGTGATAATGTAAATCAACCAATCGCGCAACAACGAAGCGTTAGGTGATCATAAGTGTTATTAGAGGCAATGATACTTGTGATATCAAAGACGATATTTGAGCAAATATCAACATTTGCTGAAGATTTCCAGCTATAGTATCTTAGTTTTAACACTCCTAGTGATTTCTCACACTTTATTTCGTTATACAAAAAGGGTGCAATTAACAAAAATATTAGCTCGTCTTCTCCTTATTCTAAATTATCCTTTCGCCTCTGTAGTACAAAAGTCTTCTTTCCAATGTGGTGAAGAACATGGTATACGTACCGTGTACATGTAAATATCCCCCCAACCCCACCCCACCCCAGCTGTTACAGTAGTGTGAGTATATACCACAATTAAGAACTGAATTTCATGTTTATAGACATACCTTCTTGATTTGAAAACGAGTTTTGTTTTTCTTTTAACAGTTAACTTATCGTTTAGTTATGTTCACATTTCCTCCAAAATATTGGTCATTTTCATTCTCGGTTTTTATCCTTTCTAACTCCTACATCGCAGCTGCGCATTTCAAAGTTCATCGTTTAGTAGCTTCCAGAAATTGCCAAAGACACGTTAGGCAATAACAAAAATATACACATGTCTACAAAAAGTATCAAATTTGTCCTTTGGCGGGGATGTAATGAGATTCCCGCTCAAACCATATTCTCATAGGGCAATCATTAAGGACATAATGACAATCTTGTGACACTTACAAATGTCTAGATGATAGCTGGTCTTCTCCAAAACTCATTTTCTGAATAATAAATATGCCTGAATTTGGAAAGGAAGAATTTTACTGCGTAATAGCCTTCTTATAGAAGCATTCCTTGTGTCAAGAAACGTATAGAGCATCAGTATCAAAGAGTAATAAATATACAAGAATAGTTATTTGCCATGTGATGTTTACAGCTGTAGAATGAATACATGTCATACATTGGTGGATAAATTATTGATTTGCCTCAATAATAACAGACACTCGCATACCTCTTCTCTCAGTAATGAGCATTATTTTATCTGGATATTTAAAACTGCTTCAGTCGCAATTTCTAAAACAAATAAAATGCTATGGTCCTTGTACTTTCTTTGATAAACATTGGCAAATCGAGTCTTTAATAGATAATGTATTAATGAGATTCTTTTCATTTTCGGTTGAAATACGTATTTTCATTACATTATAACAGAGTTATATTTCTTTTCTATTTCATTTAAACACTATACTATTCTCAAATAAAGAACTATTACTCTTTCGCGCGGGTGATGTGATTAGTATTGTCCAGCATGTTATTTTTTTCACAATCTTTAAAACTATGAACATTAATTTTCCTATGCGCGCATCAATCTTGCCCATGCTACTTCTAGGCAACCATGGGCTTAAATACAATGAATTATGAGACATTCAGCAGAGTGTAGATGTTATATTTATCACTTTTGACAGTTCAACATACAGCGCTATTTACCGTTCTTGGATATTTTCTACCGTTCTTGTCTTGGCTATTTTTCAGTAAGCATTGGCTGAAATTCAACACAATTAAAATTGAAGAATAGCTAGTCGAAGGTGATAAGCTGTTTTATCAGCATGGTCTGCCTCAATGATGTTTCATTGAGTTTGATTTTGCCCAATAGCGTATTCTATGACATAACGTCGAAGCTAATTCCTAGCCACCAAAACAAAACTGATTGATTCATAACTAGATAGTGATCATAGCTAGCTAGCTGTAGATGAGCTGCATAGTTTGACAATATGATCTTTCATAGAGTTTTGCCCCGTTCAAAGTGCCATGTTTCTTACGAATTCGGCGTTCTATCCGCATTGATCGTGCTCTTCCTCAATAATCTTAAACATGTATCTGTATATTAAACGAAATATTATTGCGTTTAATCGAAATCAATATTTCTACGGAAAGTACATGTAAATGTGTCTTTTTGTCACTTTTGAGGGTCCGTAATGTCTACCCATAAAAACATACAAATACAAATAGCTTGTCATTGATAGTATTGATGTAGGTAGACAAAATGGATTGCTAAAGACTGGATGCACAACTTTTAACCTCAAATGCTCTAAAATATGTTTAATTCCCGTGATTTCTTACACTTCAGATTTTCATTACCAGACAAAATCAGATTGTTGGTGTTACGGCGTCGTGTTTTTCATGTTGAATAACAACAATTTGCATACATTGAGATGCAAACATCTTTCAAACATGCACAATTTGCATTCAAAGAAGCATTTCTGCCAAAACAAATAGCTGAATCTTGTTTAATTTTTAAGTCAAATCTAAAGCTGCTAGGAGGCAGTCATTATGAAGAGCTTAGTGAGTTATATTTAATACATTTCTGTCGAGTAATCAATTATTCTGTATTATCAGCAATTTCGAAATGTATTTAAAAAAATGTTTAGCACTCCTGATCTTAGTTTGTTAATACTTATTTTGAGATTAATATTTTTATTGTGTATACTTTTCTTATAAAAGATTAATCGTTATTCTAGAATAAGTAGTATAAGATACATTCAAAATATACTAGCGGAATAAAGAAGCAGCGGATGCAAAACAAAATAGAACTGTTCTTAAATCCCCCCCCCCAAAAAAGCAATTTTTAAATATGATATAAATCATACATATTTCGCGCATTAGTTATTACGCTGAGAGTTATCATGTTATAAAACATTTAAGTAAATTTCTGGTAAAAATGTGGCATATCTTAACATTTTTAGTTGTGATGACTGTAATGACGTATGAGCTTTGAATGCGTATCAATGTACCCATGTAGTCCATAATACACACATAGTATACTATTATGTTTGTGACCCTTAGCAAACTTTAAGTAATTTATAGTTTAGAACATACCGTATTATTATACTGTACACACACGGTGCATTTCTTTCAATGGTGGTGTAAATATATGCCAACAGTTATACAAGTTAACTGATAGCCATCACTTAAGGAATCCTATATACAAATAAGTATGTCAATTAAAGAGCCATTTAGTGTTAAATATTTATGTCTGATGACCCAATATAATTCAAGTATCATTTGGAAAGTTACTACTTACCGATTACTATTTGACGTAAAAAAATTAAGTTTCCACTAGCGCGACGGACACTATATGTTCCTCCAGACCAGCATACATGTACTCTGACTAGTTAAAAAATGATTAAATGTTTGAGATCGAAATTCTTTTACAGTTATAATGCAACCGACTGTAAAATCCATATGACACTTTAGCATAATATGACAAAAATCTTAGAACTGATATGCAAGCTTAAATGAATAACAATAATAAAATATGAAATCTTCCCATTCTGCACACTTCATACCAACAATGAGACGTGATTTCACTTCTTTTTTAAAAGTATTTTTATTTTTCAATTCTTTTAACTTTATTAAGATTTTGGAAGACTGTTCCAGTCCTGGATTGCTTGATAAAAGAAAGTATTTAATATAAAACTGTTAGCCTGCGGCACTTCAATTTCAAGCACTATGTCTACTGTTGTAAGAATGTGTGGATGAGACTAAAGTAAAATGTTCATGTAAGTATGATGGGCATTTACTATTAAAGATTTTATGTACATGGTTAAGTCGTAGTTGTTTTATCCTATTTTCTATATTAAGCCATCCAAGATCACTGAAAGCCGAGGCATTCAGGGAAGTTCTACAATCATAGCCATAAATAAATCTGACAACTTTATTCTGAATTGTTTAGATATACCACTGTACCAAGATGTCGATGCATAGTCAAAATGACATTGTATTAAGCAGTTACATAACATTCTTCTTAGATTTTTGTCTATATAAAAGTTTTAAACTAGAATTAAAATACTGACAATATTGTTAACAATAGATGCAGCAATGAGATTATTGTCCAGTATACTTCCAAGATATTCAACAGATATTTTAGGTTTTATGATATGACCATTGCAGTTTACATTGAAGCTATCAACTTTTGTTAGTTTCCTCTTAGACCCAATTACAATAAATTCTGTTTTTTTCCAAGATGCAAAGACAGTTTGTTGTCAACTAACCACTCACTACAGCTTTCAAGTTCCTTGCCGAGTACATTACTAATAACAGAAGGATCATCTTTGTGTGAGAAAAGGATAGGACTATCATCTGCATATAATATTAATTTACATTTTTCACTTATGCTTATACTCATATCATTGACAAAGCATAAAAACAGCAACGGTCCAAGTATGCTTCCTTGAGGAACGCCACAAGAGATGTTCAGACGTTGTATTATTTACATTGACAACTTGTTTACGTCCAGAAAAATATGATTAAAACCACTCAATTGAATCCACACCAATTTCTTTTAACTTCTGACATAGAAATGTGTGATCTACGGTATCAAACGCCTTTTGGAGATCCAACATAATCATTCCTGCATATGGACCTTTGGAATTTTGTTGTTTTATATGGTCAGTCAAATGAATTAGACAGGAGTCAGTTGAATAGTTACATCTAAAACCACTCTGAAGTTCGTATATCAATCCCTGTTTAACAAGAAAAGGTTCTAGTTGGTTGTACAACTCTTTCTAAGATTTTTGAAACTATACATAGAATGCTTACAGGTCTATAGTTTGAAACATCAGATCTGATGTTTTTCTTAAACAATGGTTTAACTTTAGCATTATTGAGTTCAGATGGTACAATGTTACTTGTGATAGAGCTATCTATCAGAAATGTTACTGGTATCTTTAAAAATGGTGAAGCATCTTTTAAAATTCTTGCAGGAATGTTATCTAACCCTGTGCTTTTTGAACAATTTAGTTAACATAGTTCCTTGTAAATGTATTCTTCACTAACAGTGTGAAGTTTAGATTTAACAGAGTCAGAATTTCTATCTTTATAAAATCGTTTAAAACAGTCGGACTCATAGTTAAACAAATTGAAGGGCAAAGGTAGTTTCTTTTACTTAAGTTGAGGCAAAGGTAGTAAAAAGGTATTACAATGATTTCCAATCTAACACGGTTCAAAGCAATTTTCATCATCAATGTTCAAAACAATATTTGAAGAAGATTTACTTTTACTATTATATCCAAGATTTTTTAAATCTGACCACAGCTTTTTTTGGATCATTTTTATTTTCTTCCAGCTTATTTGACATATATTCTGATTTGGCCGTAATGACTTCTTTCTGAACAAGGTTTCTGTAAAAAACGACATTTATCTAACATCTCCTTCTGTTTGAATTTGAAATAAAAAGCATCTCTTTGACTGATGAGTTCCAGAATGTTAGAATCTAACCATGGTTCACTTAACCGGTCCAGAGTTTATATACCACCTGTATTTTTTATAGCCAATAAACTTCAAAAAGGTTGTCTAAATCCACAAGTGACAGACGTGAGATATAGGTAGATAAATAGAGGATATTTTCGCCACTCGTGAAAATATGTTTTTCTATGACACTCGTGAAATAAAATACGATCTTACACTGAAATAAACAAATTTTCTGTTTCTTTTATGCTTATTTTCGGAGTTTTATTTGTTTTTTATTTATTTCTGAATTACCCCTTTTTTTTAAAAGGGTGGGCTTTACGCTGCTACCCGTGGGGCGCCCCTCATGCATAATTATAGCTGTCAACTTTTCTACTTTCGGTTTGCTGAGAAATAGTTCTCTGCTATTCATTCTTATAGCTTAATATTCGCTCGTTTTTTATTGCAAAGCTTTATGAACAGTAAAAAATGAAGTATTCTTAGTGCACAAATGTTCCTAAAAAAAATGAAAACACTTTTTATTTTAAGCAAATTACTACGCCGCTATTTATAGAATGAAAATTTGGAAGGTCAAATGTGTTAGCAAAACAAATGTGGATACTCATTGGATTTTAACCATTCTTCTTAGTTTAAGACTGCATATACGCGTGTTTTTATAGTAAGTTAATATTCAGTCATCTTACTGTCAGAGACCAGTCTGTTTCGCTTTAAAATGTTTGTTTTCCAGAAGAGTAAATGCCACGCTCCGTCTCCGTGGCCTAGTGGATAAGCGTCCGCCTACGGAGCGGGAGGTCGTGGGTTCGATCCCTGGCCGCGTCATACCAAAAGACGTTAAAAGTTGGTACAAGTAGCTCCCTTGCCTGGCGCTTGGCATTTAAAGGGTAGTGCTTGGAAAACTGGTGTACTCAGTACTGGTTTAACCCAGGAAAGTTGTACCCCGTGTATCGGTGCTTTACACCGAGCACGTAAAAGAACCAAGGGGTCTCTTCGAAAAAGAGCTAGGGTCTCGAACCCGGACTTCCTTGTATCCCACCACTGTCTCTTCAGCGTGCTGTCCCTTCAGCAAAAACAAAGGACCCCGTTGGAAATAAGTGCTTGCACTTTCACGGGTTATCCTTGATCGCAAGGTCTAAAGAAAATACAATACACGCTAGTTTGTTGACGCATTTTGAGATGTGGGTGGGGTAAAAAATATCGGATCTATCTGTAAATTGTTGTGTGAATTCTCCAGGAAGCTCATTTTACGTACTACAACGGTTAACAGTTCCAAATACATTTGAACGATGCTATAAAATTTTATTTATGTTCGAACAGTTGTTTTTGCCTGTAATTTGTTTGGAATGAAAGCAAATGTTCGAACATTCAGCTTCAAAGATCAGTAAAATGTTTGATAAACGGGATAACCGGTAATAAACGGTAAGTTGTTAATTTCCAATTATATATTTATTTAAATTTATAAAATATTTCTTTCTTTTTTTTAAACATTTTTTGACATAATTTACTGAAGTCCAGTGTTCTGTTTTGACCAAGGCAAGTGCATTAACAACAAAGGATTTTAAAAGTAGTTCTGAAAATTGATATTTTCACTCCTTATTTTGCAGTGAAAATATCAAATTGATATTTTCACTGTTGTTATTTCACTGTTAAACCCCCATATTTCATCGTAAAGCATGAAAGAAACCATTTTATTATATACCCATCATAAATCAACACGCAATACATATACGGCCGTATTCCATCCACTCTTGTGACTTCACATCATAACAAGTATCGTTGAGCGATGTTAAAATGACGTCATAAAACAAAATAGTGCGTCGTTAAAATGACATTTATTATGAAAACATGTGGCTTTTAAGTGATCTAACCAGTAATGTATATAATAAAGGGGTTATTAGTACTGCGTTTTGATCCGGAATGTCGTATTCGACTCTCGTGAAATCCGAATCTGCAAAAATCCACTCGAGTCGAATACAACCTCCCGGATCAAAACGCAGTACTAATAACCCTACTATATTTGCGTCTGGAGGGTTTAACGGTTTCTGTCTCTCTTTTCTCTTGATACTTTTTTGTAAAATTTACAATTCCCCCGCGACTTTAACTCTCATTTATCCGAATTTGTCTTCAATGATTAGACCTACCGGTCTATGTGCATTACTTTCTTTCCGTGTGTGCCCTTCATGGGCATTTAAGTCATCCTAACGCATCCGATGCCCTTGAAGTGTAAAGCACATGCAAATGACTAGTAATTGGATGGGTGATAACGCCGGGAGAACTGGTATACGTAACGGTTCCGAATAGCAAAGAGAAAGAGGGATCAGCCAAGGTTTAAGGACACCTGCCAGACTCAAAATCGCGCTTTTCTGGTTATATGTGTATACCTCTACTATATTATACATGCATGCCTCGTGTATTTATAGTAATCTGCTCAGTTTATACTTGTAGTAAGATGATAGTGGTATTATTCTTTTATCTTTCACAACTTGACCAATTCATCTATTTTTGTATATGTTTTGTTCACTTCGTATCAGATGGAATATGTGTATGCAGAGAGCAATTCAACTCGTTGGATGTATTTGAAAACGTCCTTGACAATGGTGGCTAATTTTCTAAAAAAAAAGTGAAAACTAGTGAAATCACTTTCTCCGGAAGGTGACACACGATAATGATATCTACAAATATATAGAACTTTATGAAACTTTTTTAAATGTGTAAGTCATTATTGAAATAGTTTAAAAACATGTTTACTCTCAGTCATCTTCAACTGACACAAAAATGATGAGACAACACATATACACAATCATTGTAATAAGTTGTTTTTATTATTAAATAGATATACTAGTCTACATTGTAATAACTTAAGGTTTTTACTACATTTCTCGACGATGTCCACGATGTTTTGTACTTGCTTTGTGAAATTGACAGTTATATAATGTTAAATGTAGTATTTTCATAACAGTTTTGATACATCATGTCAGGAATATAAATAATCAGTATTTTAACTCGAAAATCATACCAACAGGTGAAACATATAAATACATGATAAAGTCATTTTTTCGTTACAAAATCAAGATGCGGCTAATGTTAGACTGGTATCCTACGTTACTTTTTCCTTGGAAAAAAAGAGAAAGAGTGTACCAGTCTACATATAAGTTTGGTTCCCTGCATGCTGATATTCCATACAGTAACGATAACGATAGTGTAAGGGGAAGGAACTCCAGACTATCTACATATAAGAGAGATAACTGTGTATGAAATCAAATAGAACGTTTCATATTGAGACGTTTTGGCAGTCGTGCTTTACACGGTTGATTGATTATGTAAACAATTAAGATGGCGTCTCACCAGTGGGTTCCTCCGCTACCGCCGGGTTATGAAGCCCGATGGGACCCGAATCAGAGGGCTTAGTATGTCAACTTGATAGAAATAAACAACATGAATCTTTTACTGGTTTTCCGGCTGAATGTTATTTTATTTAAACTTCACTGATTTAATACTATTGACATTTTTTCACTTGACAGGTCTCAGTTTTGCAACATTTTCGCCTTTTCAGTTTTGTGTATTTTGCAATAATCAGATATTGCAATGCACTTGAGAAAAAAAGTTCCATAAATTTATGAATGCTGTAAATTACAAATAGGTATACCCATCAATTAACACATTATTGTTTTGTTTGAATTCGAAAGCCAATTATGTTCTTGATTGAAAAGATGAAGGTACAATGTAGTTCACACCTAATGCCAATTCATTATGGGAGGAGTAAGAGAGAGCCAGGAACACGATTGGCTGTTGCGTCAAGCAAAGTAGTCCCGAAACGCCTTCTGGCGATCAGCCAATCATTATGATAGAAGATCAGCATGCTATTATACGGCTAGTCTAAAATTATAGACGTGTTATACGGGATTCTTCCAATCCCTAACGTCTAAATGGGTTTGTGCAAAAACCGGGGGTGTTTTGAAAAATATTGAAATTGTATTAAGTTAAGTATTTTATGGTTTAAATTGATCATAAAGGTTTATATTCATATTTTACCATGTAAGTGAAAAGTTCTTTTGCACAAAACAAGAATTTCTTGCATTAAAACACATTATTTACCTTTCCAATAAAACGAAAGTTGAATGACACAGACAACAATTATGCCAAGCGGAACAACTCGACCCAATCGTAATAACTTGGCCACCTCCGACAAGCTTCATGATAGACCTCTTTAATACAATCGTAACAACTCGGCCATAGCCGAAATGTCCCGATTGTTTAAAAATTGTGCCCTGAAGCCTTGTAGGTGCCCTTCATGTATATATCGCTATGTTTTGACAGCAAGAAATGAAAAAAACACGTCAAACTCATAATTATTCGTAGGATACGACATTTTTATGTATGGAACTGATATAAAATAACTTAATATGGTAATATTTCTTGTTTTTATGATATTTTTTAGATGTTAAATGCTTTAACTCGGAATCCCGATCGGAATAACTACCCACTTTTGATACTAAACAATTTGTACGTGAAGGATTTGCCATATCAAAAAACGTAAAAAAATCCGTAAACGTACAATTATTTGGACTATTATACGGCTGACACGGCTTCTTGCTATTGATCAACTATTACGAAAGCATAAGCTGTGTATTGTCAATATTGAATACTGTTTTGATAAGGCTTGTCACTAAAGGGATTAAGGCATGCTGGTGCGATTAATATGTGACGTTAATTAGCCTCGCCGCACAAAGGGACGTTGGCACTGACAAGTCTTAAAGGCCTGGCGGAAACCCTTGGATATGACGTAAATAGGGACATAGACCTTTTATTGTGTAACTGCCAACTGCCCAACTTAAAGGAAAATATTAAAATGTCAATAACAATAAATGAGCATCATAAATGGTATTAAGTTGATGTAATTATATATGGAAAGGAATACTTTTATTATATAAATATATTAGAAATAAAATGAAAGTTTAAAATTTGTTCATTTGTTTTGCCTTTGCAGTTTTTTCATTAACCACACCACGAAGGCAACATCATGGGTAGATCCTCGTTTTCCGCAGCAAGCTCAGCCCCAGAATCAGTCATACCAAACAACTGCACAGGTTTGAATTGACATTATATTTTAGATTGAATACATTTCATGCTTTCCACCTGAATCAGAAATATAAAGGCAAAGCTCAGAAGAAATTTGAATTTTTCCAAAAGTGTTATTTCAGAAAGCTGGATTTGAGCAGGTGAGAACCAGGCCTTATTAAGATCATAATTCAAGATCAATTAAAACTAAAGTATTTCCAGTCATATTTTTAAACATGAGGTATATTGGTCAAGTTCTATATCTGTTTTATTTCTAAAAGCCTTATTTGAAATAAAAGTACACGAAAGGTTTCTACAAAAAAAATGTTGAACTATTGTAAAGTGCTTTTCTTGGGTTATTATATAAATCAGTTTTTGCATAATTTCTACTAAAAGTATAATACGTGATCATTATTTTTTACTTGGCTCTTAGTAATGAATCATAGTTACTGTTGTCCACATCAGCATCAGTATAATACAGTTAATTTTTGAGCAATTTTGCTGATGCAGGGCTTGCAGATTTATGCAAATTGGACCTCTGAAATCAATGAGTTATTCAGATATACCTACATTTATCAGGCTTTCAGTTAAGAAATCAATACTCTTACAATGAATGACTATATATATATATATATATATATATATATATATATATATATATATATATATATATATATATATATATATATATATATATATACGATTAAACACTTTTACAGAGGACCCAAATGCAAGGACAACATAGAATAAATCCAAGTGTTGAGAATAAAGAACCCTTATTGCAATCTCAAAACAACATGCACCAAACGATTAATTATCATAAAACAGAGGGAAAGCAAGGGGGTTTACCAAACATGCATATAGATAACAGGCAAGGGGCAGTAACCAATATACACACAAAACAAGAGACAATACACAAACCAGTCAGCATGCAAGGGGCTTTACCAAATGCTCATACTAGTCAAGGGGCAATACCCTATGGACAAAACCTGCAAGGGACAATACCCAAACCAGACAACAGACATGGGGCAATACCCAATTCACCCAACCTGCAAGGGACAATACCCAAAGCAGACAACAGGCAAGGGGCAATACCCAAACCAGACCACAGGCAAGGGGCAATACCCAATTCACCCAACCTGCAAGGGACAATACCCAAAGCAGACAACAGGCAAGGGGCAATACCCAATGCACACACCAAACAAGGGACAATACCCAATACACACAACATGCAAGTAACAATAACCAAAGCAGACAACAGGCAAGGGACAATACACAATACACATAACAGGCAAGGGACAATACCCAATGCACACACTAAACAAGAGACAATATCCAAAGCAGACAACAGGCAAGGGGCATTACCTAATGCTCACACTAGTCAAGGGGCAATACCCTATGGACAAAACCTGCAAGGTACAATACCCAAAGCACACGGTAGGCAAGGGGCAATACCCAATACACACAACCTGCAAGGGACAATATCCAATACACACACCAAACAAGGGACCATGCCCAAAGCAGACACTAGGCAAGGAGCATTACCCAATGTGCACACCATTCAAGGGACAATACCCTATGGACACAACCTGCAAGGGACAATACCAAAAGCAGACAATAGGGTAATACTCAATGTTGGTAATGCACATTCACAAAGAGTTATGGCCAATCCAGGTGAAAGCCAAGGAGCAATTCCCAGTGAACAAGTAGGAAACATGCAAAGAGGAAATGTTATGCCTAGTTCAGGCAAAATAAAAGGGGATGTTAATGTTTCAATGCCTAATCTAGACAATAAGCATAGGGTGGTGGTAGGGATAATGCCCAGTTCAGCTGAAGGTCAAGGGGCAATACTCAAAGGAGAAATGAGGAAAGGCGTAATGCCTAGTTCAGACAAAACACTAGGAGCAATACCTAGTACAGGAAACAGGCAAATCTTGCATGTTATGCCTAGTTCAAACCAAAGGCAAGGGTCAAAACAAAATGTTCAGGACACTAGGCATAGGGTAAATGAAATGCCTAGTTCAAACAAAATGCATGAAGCCAAACCTAGTTCAAATAAGTCACATGCAATTGTGGTTATTCCCAGTGCTGAGAAAAAGCATGGGGCACAAGGTATAGACATAATACATGGAGCTCTACATTTGATGCCTGCTGCAGACAAAAGTCAAAGGGTAACACTGAAATGCCCTGTTACTGTTCTGTTTAAATTTCTGTTACTCTGTTCTTCAATGTTATGCAGGTTGGTTTCATTAATGTGTTGTTTTTGTTTGCATCAATTCATTCCTATGAAGTAGACACAGTACTTAACAGAATGTAAACAAATAGCCTGATATAAGTCCATGACCTTAATCATTCTTGTAGGGTGAAACTTAATTTAAGTGTCTTATAGTTATATACGTATACTATTGTCTATACATCTATACACCACTGTTGTGTTTATTCAATTTTTTTATGAAATTATGTCTCCGGATTGAAGGGAAACTTATTGCTTTTGGCCCGGTTGTTTGTCTGTCCCCAACCTTGTTTGCACGTACATGTATATCCAAAAGTATTATCCACAGGATGAATGTTATGCAGCATGTGAAGTGGGACACTTGGGGTTATGGCCCTTGTTTTAGTTAAAAGTAGCTTATAGAGCATTCAATATCTTGTTACACTTGCTTCCAAAATTGTATTAGCCAGAGTGATGATACTTTACAGGGAATTTACTTAGCACAAGAAAATGTGCACCCAGGTCTTTTATTGCATGGCTGCATCTTTTAAGTGCAGAGTTATGAACCTTGAGTTAAAAAAAGCCTATAAAGCATGAATGATTGTGTCCTGTGTATCTCCAAAAGGATATTAACCATAGTAATGAAACTTAACAGGTATGTTAACCAGCATGTGAAGTATTGTACTTTGGTTATAACATGTGGCTGCCTCTTGATATAGTTACAAATTTCATTAAAAGCCTTGAGTTTTGTTTCACCCCTATGAACCAGAGTCATAAAGCTTGCAAGAAATGTTACCCACTAGAGCATGCAATTTTGTGAGTAACTCCAAAAGTATGTTCAATAGCTAGCTTGATAAAACTTAACAGGTATGTTAACAAGCAGGATGTAGTGCAACAAGGACTTTGTGTGGATCTGCTCCCAGTATTTCCAGAGTCATAGCTCTTGACATAGTTACAAAATTAATTTGTATATAAAGCATGGAATTATACAACTTGAGAGGAATGCTATATCCACCATCTCAACTAGCTGCAAATCTAGGGTTATGTTTGTTGCACAGAACATTTATTCAAACATGCTGACATTAAAAAAGGCATCAGTTCTCGAATGAAAATAATTATACCGAGTAGTTAAAAACAAAATTCAGAATTGGCTTGTTTTGATGTTAAAGCTGCACTCTCAGAGATATATCATTTTTACAACTTTTTTTATTTTTTTGTCTTGGAAAGAGCCAATTTTTGTGTAAATAACTGCAAACCAATGATATAAGATTGCTCACAAAAATTCAGATCGTAGATTTTCATATATTTCGTTCGAAAATTAATGTTTTATGGCTTAAACCATTACTAACGGTTAAGAAAAATGCATAAAACATCAATTTTTGAACTTAAATATAAAAATCTGCGATCTAATTTTTTGTTAGCAGTCTTATATCACTGGTTTCCATGGATTTCCACAAAAATTGGCTCGTTTCAAGACAAAAAATAAAAAAAAAATGTCAAAATGTTCAATCTGTGAGAGTGCAGCTTTAAATTCACTACAGAGTTACATGTTTGTATGTTTCTTTCACATGTTGCAATTGAAAACAACACCTGATTAACATGATGAACATAAACCTTGCAAATAGTAATAAGTTTTACTTTGTCTCAAATCTGCTAATGTAAATAGGACAACATCTGACCCTACCTTCCAACTGGTGCCTTATGACTATGAGAGAGCATCATGTGGGGGGTATGAGTCAGTTTCACTGATAGCTCTAGTTATATGTATTCGTGTCATGCTATCTAAGTATTGCATTATCACATGGTAATCATGATCAGATATCCCAAATTAGGAAGTGAAATCATGTTCATATTACTATAAACCCCAGTATTGATATAATAATAATATATGTTTGAATTGAAGTCAAATTGATAAAGAAGAGTTTTTGTACATCAAAACTTAAATTTATGAGTGATTTATTCAGTTTTTGTACATCAAAACTTAAATTTATGAGTGATTTATTCATCATGTTCAGGTTAGTGCCATTCATTTAATAATTGTACCAGTAAGTTTATTTAATGTGCAAATCGTGTGGAGAATTACCTGTACATTCTCATAAGTGAATTCAATAAATGTGTTAAAACCTTTGGAATAATTTTGTATTTCACTGTTAAAACATGTTCATTACCGGTACTCATTGCATGTCTTTGAATTTTCTTGTTTGAATGTTTTTTAGTAACTTCAGCCATAAATGAATAAGCCTTCCTTGGGTAGGAATGAAAATCTACAGTTAGTAAATGCCTATTATGTACTTTGTGATCAAAATTAGGATTTTGAAAAGGAGCATTTTGGGCTTGTAATCTTGAAATTTAAAGAAGCCCGAACAGAAATGAACAAACAAAACATTAAAAACCTTGAGTAGCCAAAAAACTATAAGCTTTATCAAGAAATAAAACAACAGAGATTTTGGGAAAAGGATATTACCGGTACTCAAAATTTGGGGAAATTAAGGCATTTTACAATTGCAATTTTATTCACAGCCTAGTCCACCAGCCCATTGGGCTTGCTTAATTGAACAAGCCTGACAGTCATTGTACAAGTGATCTTGGGCTTGATGGCTTGTGTTAATTTCGACCACTGGTACTTTATTTCAGCAAGCATGCCTTTAATAAGCTGTAACTCTATTGTGCTTACATGACTTTTTCCTCAGGCCTTGAACCAAAGCGGACAATTTGGCAGGAGTTATGGGCAAGAAACAAAAATGAACACAATGTTCAAACAGTATGGAGGCACCACAACTATACAAAGTTCAGGCACAGAATCTGACAGCGATGACGATACCAACTTTGACCGTCTTTTCGGCAGTACTGCTGTATGTTGTTTTTCTTATCTTGTGGTTTGTGTTTGCATCTGATGATACTATTTCCATTTTTCTAGTGTCTGTAAACTGCCTGGTATATGTTAACGGTTTAAAATATATGTGCATGTGCTTTTATGCTTCTTTGAGCTTGTTAATATTATATATGTTATAAAATCTTTGATATATCAGGATTGTTTCAGAGCATTATGTTTCTTTTATCTCCTAAGCCTTTGAGTGCAATTCAGGTCATCCTCAAATTTTCTTAATCTGCAATGGCTCAGCCCTCTCACCCAAATAATGTGGCCATTTTTTAGCTCCTCTTTTTTTTGAAGAAAAAAGCTGTGGTATTGTGATAGTTTTTATGTTGTCAGCCGCAGAATTGTTGTGCTAAATATTTTACCTTGGCCAAAACTTATCAAACATTATCAAGTTTATACCCTCTTTCTACTAAATAAAACCCAGACCAAAATTCCCTCCGCTGCTCTCTTGTGTTTTATGTCTGCAGTAAGGCCTAAAGAAAATAAACATTTGGTTCGGGTTGCCCGACCCTACCTACAGAATAGGCGCCGACCCTAACATTTTTATAGTCAGTTTGGAAAAAAATGAAAAACTAATTTTGCTTTTCAATATGTAGTTTAAAACCTTGAATGCTTTAAACAGAAGATTACTTTAACACCATTCTCCAATGATGAAAATGGCATTTTTATATAAAGCCCAATAAAAAAAAAAAAACGCCTACCAACCCTACCTATTTTTAAAAAGGATGTAACCCTAACCAAACCTTTTATATTCTTAGGCCTAAGCAAAGAAATTGTTTGAAGTTTAATCATTGTCACCTGTTGTTCTCTGTGATACATTCAGTGATAATAAAATCATTTTCTTCCTACAGAATCTCTGACAAAGGTTGCAGACTTCACTACAAAACAATTTTTCATAAATTGCCTAATAAGTGTGATACATTTCAAACCTTATTTTGCCTTTATTTCTCTTCAGGAGGAAGGGAAAGTTGACCTTCTGAAGGTACAGGAGTTGCGCCAGTCGTTTCCTGATGCCCCGGAGGATGTAATCTCACAGCTTCTTAAAACGTATGTGTACACTATATCAGTCAGTTTTGTGAGAAGGCTGTAAAAGGCTCTGCAAAAAGTGATCGTTTTATAAGTATTTAAATGTTGGATGTGCATACAGATTTAAGATTTTAAATGGTGTCATAGAAATTTTAATATAATTTTATATGATCATCAATGTGCTTTGAAGCCAAGATATCTACCAGAATTGCAAATGAAAAGTGAATAAAGACCACTTTTTTTAAATAAAAGTAATATTTAAAATTCTAGTCCATCAGTTTTATTTACTGCTGCATTTATATGTCTATAAAACCAAAACATTTATCTCTCAGGAAAAAAGCCATAAGGAGGTCATCAGAATTCTCATGTTTAAAAAAATCAAAAAATCACTTCTTCCTAGAACAGTACCCTTAATATGTAAATTATACTATATTATACAAATATGATTTCTTTATAGAAACAACAATGTTGTTGTGAAGGTTGGCAACAAGCTATTTGAGATGGGGTATAAACGTGCAGCCGGGGTGCACCATCCCCCACCCAGGGGTAATGACATTCAAGAGAGGCTTGCCGCCATGTTCCCTGACGCAGACCATGAACTTATGACTGAGCTGCTTGAGGCGTGAGTATTTTTGCTGTGATGTGTTTTATTTTAAACAAATCCATTTTAAAGATGGATTCACATTCAAGTTCGTTTTTTACTAGACAAAGTGTATAGTTGTAATATATGAAGTATACATAGGTAAATAATGGTGTACACAGTAAACTTTTATAAACAACCTGAAATTGACAAATATGTTGACTTATATAAATAAATATATTATAAATATAATTGTACCGTAAAAAAACGATAATAAGTTTTTGTAGTTTTTGTAACAATATTCACAATCACATGGATCAAATTGAGCCCACATCATCTTCAATGTGTTAAAAAGTCTTCAAAATGGCTAAAATAGTTCTTACTTGATTTCATTTAAACTAATGAATAAAATCCAAAGCAAACTTTTTTTAAAAACTTTGACTTTCAGTTGTGGAGGAGACGAAAAAGAAGCCAGAGAGACACTAGAGCGTGTGGGGTACAAGCCTGTGTTTCCCGCCACCCATCGAAACCCCTCTGCACAGGGGGCAAGGGCCAGGAGTCCCGCAAAATCACCCACACCGAGGCAGACAACAACTCCTACTAAGAAAACCTCACCTTCGAAGACTCATCAGCAAAGCCAGCAAAGGGCAAGAACTCCGGATAAGCCCAAGCTGACAGAAGGACAGAAGACACAGTGTAAGATTTTAGATATTCATGAATTTTATTTTTTTCTCAAAAGAAATTGTATTCTTATTAGCTGTTCTATTTTTCAAAGAAAAAGCTGAAGTACTGTTAATTTGACAGATTTTTGTGTCATAAGCATCATGCATAAACTTTAATGTTGGCCAAAATTAAGAAACTTAATAATATATTGATTTGGAACTTTTTAAACAATTTCACAAAGGCATTTAATGTAAATAGAATATGTGTAGGAAGGCCAGTAATTAATGGTCAAGTAAAGCTCCTATATCAGGGCTGAAAAACTGACAGATGTTCACACAGGTCTGCTTTCTTTGCACTCATTATTCTTATAATAGTTTGCATTTCACCCATTAATATACAATTTTCTACCACTTCCAAGTAAAGAGGATATGATCGTATCAATTACGAAAACAATAAATTTAACCTTTTTACTGTCGTTTTGTTCATGAAATGGCTTTCACTATGAAAGGGAAAGTTTCACCCATTTTGGGAAATTGTAGGCCATTTTTAGCTCGACTATTCAAAGAATATGGAGAGCAATACTACTCACCCAACCGTCGGCGTTGAGTCACACCTTGGTTAAGGTTTTGCGTGCAAGCACACATAGGTTAATATCTCAGCAAGTTCTTGAGGTATTGCATTGAGACTTGATACAATGGTACTCAACCATCCAACCTACTTAATTAACCAAGTTAGATAACTCTAGTTATACCCCCGACAAACCAAGTTTGAAGGGGCTATATTGGAGTCACCCTGTGGTCGGTCGGTCAGTTTGTCGGTCGGTCCCTTGCAATTTACCTTGTCCGGAGCATAACTTAAAAACTACTGGATGGAATTGGATTAAACTTCATACAATGGTAGAGCATAATGAGAGGAAGTACAGTGTACAATAACCATAACTCTATTCTTGCTTATTATTGAGTTATTGCCCTTTGTTACTTTTTTTGTCCGGAGTATAACTTGAAAAGTACTGGATGGAATCCATTGGAACTTCATACAATGGTAAAGCATAATGAAGAAGTGCAGTGTTCAAGAACCATAACTCTACTTTAGCTAATTACTGAGTTATTGCCCTTTATCTGTGTTTTTTGCTGTCAATTTTTTTTCCAGACATTAACTTGCAAACTACTAGATGGAATTTATTGAAACTTCATACAATGGTAAAGCACAATGAGAGGAAGTGCAGTGCACAAGAACCATAACTCTATTTTGGCTAATTACAGAGTTATGGCCTTAAATACTTTTTTGAGCATAACTTGAAAACTATTGGATGGAATTTGATAAAACTTCATACAGTGATAGATCATAATGAGAGGAAGTGCAGTGTACAGGAACCGCAATTCTATTTCAGCTCATTACAGAGTTACTGCCCTTTGTTACTTTTTCTTGTCCGGAGCATAACTTGAAAACTATTGGATGGAATTTAATAAAACTTTGAACAGTGATAGATCATAATGAGAGGAAGTGCATTGTACAGGAATCGCAATTCTATTTTAGCCAATTACAGAGTAATTGCCCTTTGTTACTTTCTTCTTGTCCGGAGCATAACTTGTAAAAAGTAACTTAACTCATTTATAGATGGTCATAGGCAATTGTATAGTCTGTGCTTTAGAACATCAACTATATCAGTATTAACATCTCAGTATTAGCATCACTGATATTGTTTAAAGCCTTTTTTCTACCTTTTAGAAACATAATCAAAAAATGAATAACTGACGATAGTCCATAAAATAAAGTTGTCATTTATAGGTTGGCTTTCCAAATAGTTGACTGCAATTTCATATCAGGGCGGCATTCGGGGGTATTAATCACCTTCAGTGATAGCTCTAGTTTGCATTTAATTCAATTATAGGCCTTTATTATTCGACTTAGAAATTCTGGTTAAGGTTTTGCGTGCAAGCACACATAGGTTAATATCTCAGCAACTACTTAAGGTATTGCATTGAGACTTTATACAATGGTACTCAACCATCCAAGCTACTTAATTAACCAAGTTAGATAACTCTAGTTTCATTTAATGCAAATAATTGCCCTTTATTATTCGACCTAGATATTCGGGTTAAGGTTTTGCATGAAAGCACACATAGGTTAATTTCTCAGCAACTACTTGATGTATTGCATTGAGACCTTATAGAATTGTAATCAACCACTCAACGTAATTGAATAACCAAATAGATAACTGTATTTTGCAAATAATTGCCCTTTATTATTAGACTTAAAAATTCTGGTTGAAATTTGCCATGTAACCACATTTATGTTAATATCTCAGCACATCATGAATTGCATTGAAATCTAATCTAACAGTGATCCATGCATGTTTCGCCAAAACTTTTCAATCCTTACACTGAAAAGCGGCGGAATAGTCGAGCGCGCTGTCTCTGTGACAGCTCTTGTTCTACATGATATACGCTGTAAATGGCTGTAAGTTCAATGGGAAAAAAATCGCAGAATGGATGGTAAGTTTTGATTTTTATTCCAGTGATGTCAAAGTTGCAGAGGGAGTTCACATCAACCGACAAGACGGTCATTGAGATGGCTTTTCAGGTGACTGATTGGGATGAAACCAAGGCCCGAAGTGTCCTTAAAGACATGGCTAATACCAACACGTAAGTCATTTAGTTTATAAAAACTAATTTCTTTTGTCTTGATTGTAGCAAAAGATGGAACTTTTATAGAACCATGCTAAAGTCTGCTTGTTGTGTTGGAACCAGTTTAGGGGCCGTATTCAACAAACATCTTAGCATGATGGTAATCTTAGTAATAAAATCTTAGTGTTGACATTGGACTATACAATCAAATGACCATTGGAATCACTGAGGCCTATCCAGGAATAGAATGCATTTTGGTTGTACCTGGTGGGTTGACGTCCACAATCTTTTTGGGAAGAGTCATACCTTCTATGACAGACTTTGGTTAACATAGGTAACTTCGCATAAAAAGAGGACATACTAGGTAAAAGTTTAAGCATCCTCTAACATGACAAGTACATACATGTAGTAACACCTTACATACAAGTAAAATTAAAAGAGTGTTAAATTTATAAGACTTATTATCCATACAATTTTCTTAATTCAATAATTTGACAATAATCTCCTATTTTCACAGGACCAGCAGGCCAAGTACCTCCCAAAGTCGCCCGAGCACCTCCAACTCCAGGACTAGATCACCCTCCCCCACCCCTGCCGTCAGTCCAGCCTCCCTGGAGCCTGTGGCAATGTTTGATGATGAACCATCTAGGCCAAGGTAAGTTCACAGATTGAAGATACATGTAGAGGTTAATCTCATCTGTTTTATCAGAAAAAGGTCAAGGTAAAGTCAGTTTATTATTATTCATAGCATTGAATATCGTAACCATGAAACTTGATACAGATGTTAACATTGACTTAGACATATGAGGAGCTAACTCAGCTAGTTAATAAGACTAGTTTATTCAATAATATTTGATTATCTTAACATCATAACATGTTATAATGATAGTATACATGTCTAAGCATTAACTCAGCAGAATATGAGTCAATTTTCAAAATTAGCAGGTTTTTAGCACCAATAAAACTTAATCTAGCTTTATTGATTTCGGAGTTCCTATCTTATTGTCTCATACTTGTATGCAATTTTCAAGACATATATGTGACATCGTCAGCGAATGTTAGTCCTGTTGAGGCAATCACATCATCAACAAAAGCTGAGAAAGTGATCAAATTAAATAGACAACTGATAAGAATGTGTGGAATTGATTAAGAGATAGTTTTTAAGTGGTTTTTGAAGAAGGAACAGTTGACTGCTTATGAACCTCCACAGGAATCATCATAAATTATATTATACATGTCTACTTTTAGCACCAGTACATCAAGCCACAGGCCAGGCAGTACACCGGCATACAAGAAATCCTCTGAATACTATTCACGCCCATCCACTGGAGCATCCTCATACAGCAAGATTGGCTCGAATGTTTCGTCGTATACAAGTCAAGTGAAATCTTCAAAGACTGGGTCAAGTTCTTCAGGTGGTTCTTCATCAAAGAGCAGGACAAAGCCTGCACCTTTGTCCACACAGCAGACGAAAAATGTTACTGAGTATGTATCTCAATATAATTAATTCTTCTACTTACATTTCATAAGACCATACATACTGTAATTGTTCTAGTTAATCGTGAAGTTCATATCTTAACTCCTACCTTCCCGGTAAAAATAATGCCCAAAGGGAAAAAATACAAATCTTTTTCTCTTAGCGACAAATGTATAATATGAAATTAATGATTTTTTTCCATAAAACTAAAAAAGAAAACCATATAGGTTTTAAAGATCCATACAACAAGAAATAGTTTTTTGCATTTATATGTTTTTCTCTTTCTCTGTATTATTAAGTTATTTAAGTATAGAAAATCATTTTCTATGCTTAATTTGGATTTTGGCAGATGTTTTTGTCTTACGTTGAAGTCTGAAAACTATCCCACCTTGGACCCTTATTATGAGCTATAAAATGTTTGTCTGAGTCTTGACTTGGACTGTTTGTAATTATGGCCCCAGATGTCCCTAAATCTAGAATCAATTTGGCATGGCTTAACTAAAAAGTATGTTATCAATTTGCACTTAATAACACAAACACAACATTTTTACATTAAAATAAAAACAAATACCATTGAGAATTTTTGTGTGTCCATTGTAACAAAGTGAAACAAAACTCAGTCTTAATATGATAGATATTAAATAAAGTATGATAAATAACAGCATACAATAGATAACAGAGTAAAAACTATATATAATATATATAATAGAGGAGTATGTGTTTTTTGCTTGCATTTCCTGCATTTAATCATACTATGTATTTTAGTAATCAATGTATCAGTAGATTTGTAATAAGTGAATTTGATATTTTAGATAAGAATCGGAGATCGTAACTTCCATTTAATACAAATTTCTCACACACAGTTTATTTCTTCTTTTCAAAGGTTAAGTAAATCAGTCCTGAAATCTACAATAGAAACTCTGAACACTATTACAAATAACGTAAACTGCTGTAAGCGACCAGTTTTGGAGACTGATATTGATGCTGAGGACCATGACCAATCAGTGACAGGGGATGAGTCACATGATCAGCAATCAGCAAATGACAACAGGTTCAGTGCATGGCTGAATCAATGTTGTGTTTTGGTGGAAATATTATATTCTAGTGTCTTACTTTAGTTTTTAAGATAGCTGTTGTCATTTCAACTTACCGGTAGTTTGGCCTTAGTGTGTGCTTTAATAGTGTTTAAATTAGATTGGTATTGAATCTATTGAATGGCTTCAATTTTGAGTTGCAGTGTTTCATGAATTTATAACATTAAAGTAGTTTTGTGCTTTGCAGTATAGAGTTATAGTGTTGTGACAATCAAGATCATATTATTGATAGTTTCACCATCAGTGCACTGTTATATAAATGATATTATAAAGATATATACTCATTTGTACTAGTGCAGCCATTAAGTTTAAAGATTTGAAACATAACTGGCATGCTAATAGCATAGGTGTATTTATTTATCAAGAATATGTAAGTCTATATATTATAAATATGTTAATTGTACGATATGAATTCCCTAGAAATATTCTATAGTTAACACTAAAAGACTTATTATGTAAATATTTATGTTTACAACTTCTATGCTAAATTATACTGTACTCTTAAGCTAAGTTATCCTGTTTTCTATCTCAGTTGGAGACTGAAAACTGCCTTTGTTCTGTTTATTGTATTTTTTTTTATCAGAAGATCATTAGTTGTATAACAGTTGTATAACAGGTCATATATCTTAAAGTAACCAAGCAACACTAAAATATAAAGGGGTTTGGAACCTTCCTTGCATTTTGTTGCAAATAATAATAGTTTAAAGAGATTTATCTGTGAATACAATTATATTTCTCTTTTTCAAACAGTTAAAATATCATTTTGATATTGTTCACTAGTTCCTATATCTCTTCTGCAGTCACCGCAGTAAGCGTCCTGTGACTGGGCAGCCTACTAGAAGACCTGAGCAGTATGTTTCCCAGTACAGGACAGAGGCCAGAGGACCAGACCCCAGTTACCATGTGGGACCCAACAAAGCCCTTCTGCTGTATGTATATAGACAGAAATCTGTTAATTCTTATGTAACATAATTGAAATTATACATTCTGAATGAGGTTGAAATATATATTAAAGGTTGACCAGTTGATTTTACATGTATCTGATATGCCATAAATGCTTGGTATGGATTTTATAGATTGGCCTTGATTGGAAATCATTGTGATCAATGATTATTTTGTTATTTTAGTTTTTACCCATCTTCCATGAGTGACAGAGTCACACAATTGTATGACCATGTTGATACAAATTTAAAAGGATGTTTAAGATGTCGATTAAGCATCCACAGTCTTTGCTAATTGTCAAAACCCATTGGCTCGAACTCACAGGGACCAGCGAAAATACCTCGAGCATCGGAATTTCGAACCAAGCGGGATTGCTTATATTCAGTATAAAGATATCGGTCTTTTAGATCCACTTCGAGCCAACGAGAAATTAAAGCCAAGCGAGTTTGAGCCATATTATTCAAAAGACCATTGTTTTTCAAAATTGCCATTGGTGAAACTGGATACTAGTAACTAGCATCAATAACCAATAAATCTTTTCAGGACTGAGTACACAAGAGCCAGTGGCCCAAACATGGCTCTGAGAGAAGGGCCTGACCCAAGTAGAGTTCAAGGGTCACAAGGGGCCATGGGCCCAGACCGGGCTCTATGTTGTGGTCCTCAACACCAACTAGCTATGGGCCCTAACAGAAATGCAAGGCAGCCGGCATATGTGTAAGAAAGTGGGGATGCCGGAATGATGAATTGGTGGAGAAGTGAAATGGGTTTCATAAACAATGGACTGAAATAAAAATATATATTGAAACAACAATTGAATGGAATGAAATTTGTCATGGCCAAGAGAGATTTGCAAAGCATTTATTATTTTTTGAATTCTTGTTCTACATACATGATTAAATACAAACTTAAGTAGTTTTAGGTGTTTAGTATGTGCTGTTGAAAAATGGTGTTTTAAAAATCTATGAATATTGTAATATACAAAATCCAAAAGTTAAATTTAGACATTTGGATGAACAAGCCTTGTGATAAGATCCAGCATTTGAGGAAAGCCCTGAAAACATCTTACCAGTGCAAGTTTTGCGGGCTTGTGCTAATTTTGACCAATAAAAGTTTTTACCTTATATCAAATGAGTATCCTGCAAACATGAAGCGCAATTACTTTAAAAAAGTGCAAATCTGCGCTATTGAAATATTTATATCAAGCATTCTGTTCAAATATTAATTTTCTAATAAAAAAAAGCTAGATACATGTATGTTAAAGCATGCATGTTTAGTTGTTTGTTTTATAATATCGCAGTGTGAACAGGTTATGAAACTCCACTCTTTTGTAAAAAATACATTGTTTGTTTATAGTGTTTTTTACCTATAGTAAGATATTTTATCCAGTCTAATGTATATGTACGGTGTCCTTTTTTATCCTGTCAGTTAACATATATAATTTATGTGCATATATTTGTATTGATCATTATCAATTACTGTGGCATATTGTACCAACTTTCAAGCAAACTTGTTTTATTAGTTGCTGCTTTTAGCCTTTGGAATTAATTCCTTTTTATTCACATTCTGAAATTTTAAAACCAACTCAATAAACCCAGCTCCTTCATTTCAATGGCTATGTTTATCTGGTACTTAATAACATTGTAATTGTACATGACTATAAATGTTGAATAATTTTATAATTATATATGACAACATACCCAAAACAGTATCATATTTTTCAAGAACTTTTTAAAGTTAAATCATCAACAAAATTTAGTTACATTATTTGACACACAGATTTATTTTACAATGGTTTTTCGACATTTCTAAATAATTCATTCAATGTCACAACTACGGTATTCGTTGATAAAGCTCTGAACAATTATGAAATTATCTTCTAGACCATGAAAATTATGGTAAACTGCCTTACTTTTTTCACTACTGTGCACATGTATTATTTAAACTTGTAACTGTTATATTCCTTGATGTTTTTATTTTAATTGCAATACAATATTTCTTATCATTACAAGTGTTTTTAGCATTATTGTATTTTCTTTTCGATAAATGGAAATGTTCCATACTGTTGTATTGGTTATTAATGTCCATCTCCAATGGTCTTCTTTTAAGTTGTCTTTTAATTTTCTTTCTTTAATTTAAAAATGTTCAAACGAAATTGGGACATGTAAAAATAAATATAACCTTCAAGAAAAATAGTCTACTTATCATGAGATTTTATATGAGAAGTATATATGAATTTGTACTAGGTTCAAGTGTTTTTTGCATTTTAGTCTATATATTCATTACCATATTAGAATCGTTACAAGTAGGCAGAGCTTAAGTTAACCATTTAATAGTTTAAATTATCTTTTGGATAAATTACAACTATTCATTTACACCATTTTCTAGTTATTAAGAAATGTCGTTTACAACGAGGTATAAAACATTAAACCATAACTGAGGTGGTGGGTGTCGTAAATATTTACAGAACTTTCAGTGTGGACGAGTTTAGTTTTACTAGAGAAACACTCTGACAGTAAGGAATTAAAAAGCTTTTATTGATCAACATTGTTGATTTCAATGTAAATGTACCTATTTCTAACCTTGAACAGAGTTTATGTATTAAAGCAATATTTACATACACGGCTGTGAATTCTCCACAGATCTGGAAATTTCGGTTTTGAGATCAATGCAAGTATGTTGAGAAATTCATTCAGTCTGATCGATTTACGTTCGATACAGAATTTCTTATTACTGAGATGTCTGCAAGTTGTAGAATAACCCATCAACAAGCTGCCAAGGTATATGATTTTCAAAAATTGACCTGGATAGCCAAGCCCCAGCTTGGCATTATTTTTTTAAAAACAGCCCTGCTGTAGGGTTTTAAATTAAAGGTTCAAGGAGGCCCTAGGGGCAAGGTTAAGGTCACTGTTACTAAAAACAGAAAAAAAACCAGTTGAGACTGAATCTCACAAAGAAGGCCTAGGTTCTTCTGTCAATCATTGACAATCTGGTTTCGTCGTAATGCAGCATTTTGTTAACTTTTTAATTTGACATTTTATTGCTTTTGACAGACACATATTACATCTTTATTGTAGTAATTTCTAAGACAAAACAGTGTTTAGTCGAGCATGCTGTCCTACAACAGCTCTTGTTTGAAAACATCCCTGCTATAGGGTTTTAGCTAAAGGGTTAAGGAGGGTGTAGCACTTTGCTGTTTATGGGGTTGAACCCCTACACTCTCTCGGATACCAGCATGTGCTCCCTTCTTCCTTTTTAGAATTGAATGCTTTAGATAATCATATATTTTCTTTCGTTTTGTTTAAAAGCTTATGTCATTAGAAAAACATATTAACTTAATACATCTGGCAATTGAAACCTTTTCAATCCTTTCTAACCATTTTTTTCCAAATTTATAGAGCAGTACAACTGTATATATGGTAGTTCTTCACAGTCGAACACAATGTGCAATATCTGTCCCTTTTCAACACCAAACTAAACCCCTACTGCTATATAAATCCAGAATTGAGCAAAACCTTGGGCGCTTTTTACTAATGCAGGCTTTTGGGCTTGTTTTAATTTCAACCAGAGTAATGGTATTGATTTTTTGCACAACGACATATAAAGAAATTTCATAAGAATTAAAGAAAGTTCATTCATTTGAATTAATACTTTTATTTGTTTGTTGATAACATATATGCATGTTTAACCATCTTTTATTGTATAATATACAAATACAAGTAGATGAAACTGTTAATGTGTGAAATGAATGAGGGTAATTTTTATCCCAATTCTAATAAGACTTTCAGTGTGTGGGCACCAAATGTTTAGTTCTGTTTACAAGGTAAAATATATTTCAACCATACACAGAAACTAAATGAGCAATTATACCTTTTTATTTCATGCTTGTTCATCATTTAGATAAATGTTTAATTGACACATATTTGAAAAAAAAGCAACAAATTTTACACTGAAGATGTCATAACCAAAATTATGATACTGGGTATTGTTCCCAGGACTGTGTGTTTACATTCATTTTTCACAGTAAAACAGGCTAAAGTTCAGAAACCAGGAACTTATATTTTGATAATTTCACAGTAACAGTGATTTTATCATGTTATAAACCACCATTTAATAGTTTTAAACAGAACACTAAAAAGCATGAAATAAAACTGTAATGAAATTAACATAAGTATATGAGAACACTAAAAAGCATGAAATAAAACTGTAATGAAATTAACATAAGTATATGCACATGTTGAACACAACTAATAAACCTTTTAATAGTATTCATCATAACAATCTTTTCAAAATCATTAAAATCAGGTCCAACAATAGTTATAACAGTAAGTCAGGTTCTTAAAAAGAATACACCTGTGTATATCAATGAATTCTTCAAAAGAACAAACATTTTGTCCAAAAGTTCCAAAAAAATACAAACATGTGCAGCAGCGTGAACAAATATCGGATTCATTTGTTTTGCTATCTGACTCAAATTGTGTAAATGTACCTGCAATAACTGCAACGTAACAATGACACTGCCAATAGATGTTGAACACTAAGTAACTTATTTTAATTGTTTGCTTCTTTAACACAGAAAAGCATAAAACTCTTTCAATACTAAAAATAATAATTCTTCTGTTTATGTTTGGCACATTTAAAATTCCAATCCTGAATGCACCAGATTAGCAACACTAGTGTTGAATGAGCTTTTGGGTTTAAGCTAATTTCAACCACATGTGGTTAGAACAAGTTCACTGAGGCTTTTTTTTTTTTCAAGATCTTTTTTTAACTTTGTCTATGTCAATCCTAACTGCTAATTCCAGCAGAGTGTCTGTTTATCATTGTACATCACCACATAAGAAAGAAGAGCACAGCTCCCTAGCAAGGTGAAACCAATCCCTTTATCAAGACACAGTCAAAACAACCATGTCACACTTCGTCCTCCCGTAACAGCATATTCGGGATGCCGTTGGATACAGGGAACTTCCTCCCCGTCTCTGGACAAACAAGCTCACCTTCCAAAACCTCCAACTGAAAATAGTTGATCAAAGTAAAAGATCATGTTTATGGTTTATCTTGTAGTGAACTATTCAACCTGCATCTTGGTTACTTCAAACATATATACACATCATAAGTTTTCCTATTTTGGTAAATATTAACCGTATACGTGTATGAATAATTAACAAATAACATATATCTCTTCTACTCATACTGGCTTATCAGTATAAACATTTTTTTTCTTCTTCCAAAATGACCAAATCCTTGAACCTTGACTGATGAAAATATAATCTTAAAACCCAAAAAAAACAACAACAAACAGTTACAATCTTCTACTTTAAAATAATTCTCGTAATTTCCATTTGTGTTCATTTATTTAATTTTAACTTATTTCCTTTACAACGACTGTGAAGCAAGCTACTACAACATTATATTTATCACTCTTGTTGACATTACATAACACAATTGTGTGGTCTCATGGTCCGGGGATAACTGGAGTTCACAGAGGAATGATTAGTACCCACATTATCATTTATTAGTTAGGTAACCTATAAGTAAAATTACAATTATTCTAAATTACCTCCATTAGTACATGGTGGGTTTTCTTCAAGAACTCTTCGTTTTCCTCATATTTTTCCACTACATTCTCTGGTAGGTTGTCTGGCTTTCCAAGCTAAAATTGAAAAGCTTTTCTTCAATAATGTTGTAACTATTTCAATTTTTTTGCCTATTTTTTTTATCTCCTTTATCATTACTCTCCATTAATTAAACAATGTTTTTTTATTGAAAATATATATATATTTCTACCGTATACACTTATATAAGACACTTTCATTTAAAAAGTTAAATAGTGTTACTGTAAGCCATCTATCAATTAATTTAAACTACTTTACATGATTAGATGTATGTAACTAGCCTAATATAACATACATCTGCAGCTGCTTGTCTTAATGCTGGCCAATCAATTTTAGGAATCATTCTGGCTGTGAACTCTGGAACAAAGTCAACCTCCTTCTCTTCCACCTTTGATGCCTACAAATAACAAGCAAGATGATTTTTATAATAAACAGCATCCGGATTAAGTTTGCAAATCCGGAATTTTTGCAAACTTATTTTTTTTATTTTTCACCCAATGTTTTTTATTTTTGTATTTTTAAAATGCGTTAGGTAATACTAATAAGAGATATTTTTTGTTTCCTGAAATTTAATTTAGAAATATGTTTTTTTGGCATTTAAAGTCAACTTTTCCAATGGGAGTCCCATTGGAAAATGGCCTTCCCATTGGAAAATGGCTTTTTCAAGCTTTTCCAATTGGAAAACTGGCTCTATTAAAATTGTGGGAGAATTTGGAACATAATTTTTAAAATTGAAATTGACTGTTTAATTAAGAATATTTTACACTCACTACATGAAAAATAATATATTCATTAAAAATGAAGAACCGATAGATTCATTTAAGGCATTTGTTTGCGAATCCTATTTATAATGTTAACTAGTTTACCATTATTTAGTATAATATTATATTAAAAGTAATAACATCAAAAAATAATACCGTAATTGTAAAAATACATGATTTTTAACTAGTTACATATAAAATAAAATAATCAAAACATAATGCACACTTTTCCTTGCACATTTTGCAGTGGTGCACTTAACATTGTTCTCTTAATGAAAAGTGTCTATTTCCCCAAATTTTTGTAAGTCACAGTTTCTTGAATAAAAAACAAGATCTTTACAAGGCCATCTCTCATACAGTACAGTGTATCATGTGACTGTATGCATAAAAAAGTCAAATTTGCTATTATATCAGCTATTTTGGCATGAGTCTGTATTTTCCAAAAGTCAGAAATTAATCCCAATTTGAAAGACAGTGGCAAAAATCCAATAAAATCACGGCCTTGAATTTAAAGGAAAATGTATCCTTGGCACACATGTTTTTGGCAATATATAAATTACTGTCAGCAAATGTTCTTTTTCAGAAAAAAACCCATATCAAACACAAAAATTAATTTTCCTTGATTAAATAAGCAATTTAGATAATACTGATCTATTTGGGAGCCATCTGTTTCATAACGATTGTGGAATAAGTTCTAACAACTTTACATTAATCGTTCTCGTTGAATGCAAGTTGTTAGGAAACAATTGGTTAAAAAATAAGTTAGTTAACAAGCTTTACGAAAACTAGTCCATATAAACAGGCGCATAAAAAATCGTCAAAGACTCGAAAGTGGCTGCCACTTTCGAGTCTTTGACGATTTTTTATTTGGCGACTATGTGAGTCCATATACCACTTGTTAATTTCCTAGCCAAGAATGACAGATCCCAGCGCTAATTATATTGAGTGGAAAGATAACGGGCACCTGCAAGATAGGGCTAAAATAGCGATGCTTTGTTGACAGAAGTCGATCTGAATTAGTGTTTCATGAAATGTGTTATAAGAGAAAGATATTGACTAAAAATAAGTTATGTGTAACTTTGGTGTTTTTTATTTGACAGTGAATTGTTAAGTATTGTGGAGTTACAATTGAAGAATTTATTTTACATTGGTATGGGTCAATCGACTTGTGGCGTTTAGGGAACAAAATGAATATCCAAATGTTAAAATAAATTCTCTAAACGTGCATTATTGTGGCTATACGAAAACACCAGCACCAGCTCCTAACATGTCAACTTTTAATTAGAATATTAATTACCGTAATTCACCTAAGAGTTCGGACACTCTAAATATTCGGACACCCAAAATTATTTTCCAAAATAATTTATTTTGCGTACCTAATTTTCGGACACCCAAAGGACATCAATCATAACCTTCACAGTTACCAATTTTTACAGACGAAGATTATTGATTTTTATCTTTACAATGCCTGGCTAGATTACCTAACCGTATGTATACACCACTGTGACAAGTTAATTAGTTACTACCCATCCTAAAAGATTTATTGCCTGCAGAAAAAGGAAGTGTGATATATTTATTGGAGGATTAAAGAAACAACAAGGGCAATCAAGGGATTAAGAAAACATAGACATGACATGTTTGTAAAACGATCTGCCAATAAACTTTCAAACTTGTACCACACTTATAGACTGTATGAAGCAATAATCGTACAGTTATACATTTTTACTGCATAAGTGCATATCAATGTCCATGCTCTCCACGAGATCCTCGTGGGTATAACTGTAAATTATGTAGTGTTTTAGCCAGGAATTAAAAAGGGCAGGGTGGGCCAAAAAAGGACAGGGTGGGCCAAAATAGGGGCATGGTGCTTTCTTAAATGGGAAAACAATGCGCACAATATTAGCTTTGTATTGTTGTAGAACGACCATGTACCTTATAAAGTACATGCATGTTCATGCACACATTGTAGAAATATCCCTACAGAATACTCTTAATTCTTCTTTCTTGTTCATTTTCACTTCAGACACTTTCTTTAACATCTCCGGTTGTTGTCACCTGTCCAAGGCTCTCACAGTCACAAGGCTGATTTTTTGGGGAGAAGTCACTTCTCCCACCACTCAATTTTAGGGAGAAGTGGGGAGACTTTAAGGAGAAGAGATACTTATCGTAAAACCTGAGATAAATATTGTGCCATGCCACAAAACTTTAAATTCACATTTACTTTGATTGCTTTTACTAGATGGAATGTTAAAAAAGTGTTCTTTTTTTGGCCTATCAAAAGTGTACTTTTGCAATGTAAAGTTTACCTCCAAAAAGCGTCTAAAATAAAAACAAAGACATTTATAAAAAAAATACCATTTGAAACAATCAGAATGGCCTTATATATGAGCTGTTAAAAACATTTAAGTGCAGGGGGCGAATCTTGTTTTGGTACGATCAGGATAGGGTACGAATGTCACATTCAGCTTTGCTGTTGTTTACTTGTCTATGGTTAAATAAATTTCAATATGCTGACATTTTAAAACAAAATGACATTTAAAATCTCTATCCTTGATGAAAAACTCACTTACACTTAATAATAGAACTAGAAAATCGAGAAATAAACTCCGAAAAATGTTATGACAAAATGGCGGTGACTCGCCGAATCTTCTACTTTTAAACATCGTACAAATGAGGAAAATACTGTCAACGCTATATAAAGCAAATAAAAAAGTTTTGAGATTACAAAACAAATTTTCATTATGAACATTCAACACAAAAACTATCAAATATTGGTCATGAAGTTTTGAGTATTTGATTTTCTTAGCGCCACCGTCTGTTTTTCAATGACCGTCTGCTTCAAACGAAACAGTGTTCTAAAAAGTGTGCCTTGTTTTTACACTGCAAGTATCAATTGTTTACTAATGCTTGACAACATTATTCATCAATTATTCGCTTTTTCTATCGCAATTTAACAAACTTTTAATAATTTGACCATTGTCTTCTCTGATTGGTTAACATGGGACGTTTGCGATAATTGGATGATAGACAACCCAATTATGTGATTAGGAGATTACCGATTATTAATGGCTAAATTAATTAAAACTGTAACAACATCGGCATCAAAGATCGACATTTAGAGGTACAACTTCGATGTCTCAGACAAGGAATAATGTGTCATAATGAACAGCAATTAGCACTCTGATTATAAGCGTGAATTACTGTTAATCCGACCCGCGGTGATGACGGTCGTGTGCCTTAGCACGCACTGATCTGTGACAGATTAGGAAACGGCGACATTGACCAATGAAATATTTTTAGGGCGTAACTTTGTGATAAGGCCTAAAAAAAAAATATGTCTGTTTCCTGTAACCCGACCGACCGTAATTTTTTACCGCCGACCGCAATTTTTTTATGCCCCAAAATTCGAAAAGTCAGATTTTTTGCGATCTCTGGTCTATGATGACAACGATATTAAAACAACGATCTGAATGGCCAGAAGAGCGCAAGAGGGCGAGAAAAATATGACAGGGCGTGTAAAAAGGGGCAACGGGGCGGGGTAAAAAAAGGGCAGGGCGGGCCGCCCTTCCATTCCGCTTTAGCTAAAACACTATTATGTGACGTCACACAGTGTGACTCTTTGATCTGAAGCCGATAGAATGTGTTTATTTAGTTCAATGCATGTATTAAATGGTGTTTTTATTAACTTGATGAAGGAATTACACTTATAGGCGTAAT
Source organism: Mya arenaria (assembly GCF_026914265.1). Lineage (NCBI taxonomy): Eukaryota > Metazoa > Mollusca > Bivalvia > Myida > Myidae > Mya > Mya arenaria. The sequence continues at coordinate 52,236,649 of NC_069138.1, forward strand.
AAATAAGTTTATGACTATTGATTGCTACGAATAAATTAATAAGTGGTAAAATGCAAACATGAAGAAAAAAGGCAGGTTAAACAAACATGTAAATAATATGTAAAAATGGTAATTTCCTATGAATTCGGACAGCGAAAAAAATAATTAATTTAAGGTGTCCAAACTCTTAGGTAAATTACGGTAGTGGATATTTTTTTGAAAAAAAATCTTGGAATTATTTTATTCATATTCAGGGTTTTATGATATATGATCATGTTCCAAATAGTTTTGGTGTTGAAAATAAAGAAGATTTCTTTAAGAGGGGGGTGTGGACATAGGGTGGGTCATATCAACGCAAATGTCGCCTGTGGTATAAACATGTGTATCGCGAAATTATATTACAAATGCGAAGGAAATCTGAAAATCTTCATTCTGTATATTTACTTACGACGATTTTTAAAGGAAATCCTTTTGAGACTCCCTTGATTATGTTTGAGGTTAGCATATTGTGTGTTAAAAGCTTCATCTTGGTAGATCGCTGAACCGATGTTGATCCTTTGACAACTGATCAAATTTACAGCACATAAATGAACGAAAAAGTCAAAATATTATAAGGGTATTTGTTTGATTGTAGGCTTCATTCTCTAGAGTATAAAAATTATATAAATATTTTTATCCCGCCTCCTTTTGATGAGATACTAAATCATAATTGATCTTGTTTCTGATTCGCAAGTTAAACAATGTCGTTTAGATGATTCCACTTTTGTATAGCAGCCAATATGTCTGCGCCCATTCGGCATGAAACAAGTTTTAGAAATTTATAGACAGTATCGTTTCATTTTGTAGTCTATTGGTAATTAGAGATTTATGTATTTTATTATATTTGGTGGACAATAAAACAATAGTGTTATAACGACACTCCCATCCCACATGAACATAATTATATGATTTATTGGTTTATTTGTTGTAATATTTAGCCTTTAGGATAAATATTACTTGTTTACATGAAGTCATTGTTCATCATTCTATCCACAGATTTATTAGAGATAATGCAATATCAAAATGATGAATTGATAGTAGTAGCTTCTCCAACTCCTAGACATCACAGGAATTTGACTCAGTGTTTGGTCAGAAATGTAATATAAAGTTATTATATGACCAAAAACTGACAAAAAACAACAATTTCGGACTAAAACCTGCAACGCGTTCAGTAAAGATGTTTGCGGCGAACGTTTGCTGTTTGGTTTCCCGCTTAATGTGTATGCGCTGCGTTGCAACAGGGATACAAAACAAAACATTTGCGAGCGTTTTGTAAACGCTCGCCTTACTGAACGCACTGCAGGTCACTTATACTATCAATAGAGATAGTATAAATGACCAGGTCTTTGTCCGAAATTGTTGTTTTTTGTCAGTTTTTGGTCATATAATGATTTAATATATCATTTTTGACCAAACACTGAGTCAAATTCCTGTCCTAGACATGTAGAGGCCCCGTAGTGCCAAGTGAATGTGGTAGTTTTGTTTTCACGCAAAATGTAGCGGGGATGGGCCTTACCTAGGTATCCTTGGGTGCAGGGGCATTTGGCAGGGATTTTACCACCAGTTAATGTCCGCAGGATGGTGATTTTACCCGGTATTTATGAAAAAAGTTAAATTTTGTCCATCAATTACTATATATGCAACTTTTTTGCAGATATAAATCAGTGTGTGTATACCACGTGGTAAATTGTGTCATAAATGCTATGTCGGAAGGCAACATTTTGCTTCAAATTAAAACTTTAAACAAAGATAACTTCACTATTTCTTCACCATTTTAAATGAAACATAGCGCAATCTACACCGCTTACAGAGCCATTCCTTCAGTCTTTTACTAGAGTTTGATTGAGAGTTTAGTTTCCTAAAACATTTTGACAAACCTTTTCACAATACGGCCGTCTGATGGAGCACTGTCAAAACCTTATTTTGGAAACAGGTTTGTTGAAGTGTTTGATGAAACTAATCAACTTAACAAACTCCAGTAACAAAACGAAGGCTTTAATCGGCATAGACTGTGCTTTGTTTCATTTAAAATGATGTAGTAAAACGAAAGTTATCATTGTTTTAAGTCTTCCTTTTAGTTGAAACGTTATATATTTTACAACGATTGTGAAGAAAGCTCTGATAGCTTATACTAAGTCACTCTTGTTGGCACAATGTTGCGCGAGAGTGTGGTCTTGTGCATGTTTATGATGTGTGTATAACTATTAAATATGGTGCTACACTCTCAAGATAAGTCTTGTATGGGTTAGTAACAAAGAGTTATTGCCCTTTAATAACTCAAATAGAACTAATACTGAACAATGTCATGTGATGTCTTCACTATTGCATTGACTTATATTTCAATATTGAATTGGTTTTTCAATTTAACTTTTTTTCTGGTTAAAAATTAATCTGTGGATTTCTGCCTATGATAAATTGTTTTGAAAAGTTTGGTTCTTCGACAATGATTGATCAAGTCGTTGAACTTGCTTGTTAAACTTACAATGCATTTTATGCCCTCCATATATACATGTACGTTTATCTCAGTGTGCCACCATGTCGGGGAGAAAAGAGGTGTTCAGTTCCGAACTTGACTTCTGCCCACGATGTGGAACCGTGCTGCCATTGCCAGAAGTGGAGGATGTGGTCATGTGTGCTCTCTGTAGCTTCAAGATTGATGTGAAAGGTAGAACTGGTTTCATATTCACTAACATATTTTGAATATTCTTCTCAAGACATATTTTTAGGGTCATGTACATTAATTCTAAATATTGTTATAACTTTATGGTCACCATTTCTCAAAAGGGAATCTGTGCATTAATTTGTTGAAGCCCACATTATTAATTTCAAATCATTAACTCTAGATGTGTTAAAGAATAAAACCAGTTAAGCTCCAATCAAGTTTCATTTCATCTCTATTTCAGATTTTGATGGAATAGAGGTACGGACCAAGGCTGAGTTTAACAGACCAGAAACCATGTTAGGGAAGGAGGAGGAGGCAGACTCACAACTGAAAGGCCCAATGGTATTGATGCATGGATGCAAAACAATAAAACAATTTTGTTATTTTTCTCGAACTACCCTAATGAAAATTTTATGATGGTTGAGCTTATCGGCAGTATAATTTGTATAATCAATTGTGTGCTCACCCATCTAAATGTCAGCCCATCTTGTTGAATAATTTACTGTATATTTTATATGTTTTTTTTAAGATAATACATTTTATCTCGAGAACTGATTATCTCTGAATAAAACTTAAATAATATTGTGTGAGCACAAGCTATAGTGGTTTTTCATTATTGTAAACATTAACAGCTTATTTTTCCTGTGCTAGTCAAATACCTGTTATCTTATTGGACCAACATTACAAAACATGGGGTCATTAGCAGTGATAGAGTTATCATTTATGTCATTGATTTAAATTGAGACTGTTGTATTTATACTTTAAAATGTAAATTCTGGCTTTGTTTCCATTTTCAACCAATACACTGATTTACAGCAATACAAAATGCTTTTTTTTACACAAGCCATACAGGACTGTGTCAAATCTGTAGCACTCACTTTTCTGTTTACCCAGGCTGACCGGAAATGCAGTAAGTGTGAGCATGATGGGATGATCTACACCACAAGGCAGACTCGCTCCGCTGATGAAGGGCAGACTGTGTTCTTTACATGCCCAGAATGCCGGTATAATCAACTGTTTAAAACTTTGATAAGTTTGTCAATGGCTTCCTTTTGACTAATTTGTATTAACTTTTGAATAACATTGACCAAAACAAAAATAAAAACAGCTTTATACAACTACCGGTAGCTGCAACCCATTGTTATACTTTGATGCCGTGGGAGGTGAAGAATAAAAAGTAGATGTGTTATTATAGCCTTCATCATCATTTGTGTTCTACAAAATCTCCAATTTTAGCCTTCAGATGGAAAATGTTTATTAAGATATTAACATGAAATTAGTACTCATGTTTATATTATTGCACATTCTGATACAGTTGTGAAGAATTTCCTATTATTCTGGTTAAAATGTTTGTTGAGTCAGGCTCTCTGATTTATCATCACCGACAATAATGGACAGACTTGGTATCGGTGTTGCAATGCTCTGGTTGGTATTACAAAACATTCATGGAATGTGAGTTTGAGTGTTTTAGAAGTGAAGTCATATTTTAACAACTTTGTTACTAAGTAAAATGTGGTTGTTTGACTATTACACAAGTTACATTGAAAAAGAGTTGAAATCACAGTCGAAACAAATAAATGAAACTTTCTGGAGCTTCTATTAGAAAATTTAAGTGATAAACAATGGTATATGTTTTTTAGGGAAATGCAGAGAATTAGTTGATTAAAAAATAATATCATAATGCTTCTAATAAAATAAGATATATTGCGAAATGCCGAAATAAACATTTTTTAATGGAACAGTGCCATTTGAAATGCAAAGAAAAGTAATCATTATACTTCTTCTGTCTTTTTCAGGTTTCAAGAAATCGAGTATTCTTGATATCCACATGATGCCATTCTATATTTTTGATTTGCTGGGACTTCTAGAAGTTTATCCTACCTAATGAATTACATTTTAATATACATGTAAAAAATAAAGCCAATGAAATTTTAAATGTTTTAAATATTCAACTTCTATTTAGTTTTGAGGTTCAATATTTAACAGGCATGTCTCATATATCCGATGCAACATGAAAAGCTGTAATTAGGAGTTGAGCATTTTTTTCAAAAGAATATTTTATCATATTTCCAATCAAAAAGCATTTACGTTTTCCTAGAAATGTCTTAATACAAAAAGAATATGTCTGTGAGTCAAATTGATCGGAACTGCCCAATCAATGTCTTTTGGCTTTGTGTTGATTGCAGCTATTTTAAAAAAGATCTATGCATTTTTGTAACCCGGAAATGAATTTCATCCGCGAAAATTCATTATTTTTCTGAATAACCTTCTTATTTGACAAGCCATCATTAAGATCTCTCAAGACATTGTTGAATAAGTAGTCTGGGGCATTTTGACATAAAAGTACAAATGTTGACAGACTTTTCCATAATCATGTGAATGCTTTTTGATCCAAAATCTGTTAAAATATTTTTTGGTAAAATTTGTTGAACTCCAGGCCTACCCAAAACATGTGGCCAAGAATAAATGTTTCACCCCCAAAAAAGATTGTTCCTCAAAACTTATTAAAACATGTATTTTTAAAACGTTTTAGTTTTTGACCTTCCCCACCCACTTTTGCATCGCTACCGGCCCCCTAAAGAAGCAAATTAACCCTTTTGGGGTCCAAATTAGAGGTCCAAAGGTACTTACTCTATTATGACCCGTGTATGTGTTTATATTTACCAAACAAGAAATAAATACATACTAGCAAAATATGATTTCGGAATGGAAAATTGTGTTTAAAAATATGTTCAAGCGACATACAGAACATAAACATCACTATTTAAATGCAAAGAACTTTTGCTGGACTGTTTTGAAATTCTTCCGAAAAAAGAGTTGTTTTATGTTTCATAAAACTTTTTTTAATGCAATCATCTGTCACCTCCAATATGTTGAGCTATATGTGTAGCTCAACTTGTTACATACAATGTTATATGTTTATGTGCAGGAATACATTGCCTGCTTGACAGGAAGGATCATTTACTCCCTAGTTTTCACTTCTTTCAAAGAAAGTTTGATTCAATGAGATGTAACTATTTGTGCAAATGGTCGCATGTTAGTTTCTTTTGTTGTATTCAACGTTCATTGGATTTAACTCCCTTTCATGGATGTCATTTGGTTAGTCATTAATGCAGTGTGGGTAAACAGCTCTTGTTGTGTCGAGAATTCGAATGTTGGATTTTTCATTCTGCGCGGAAAGGCGAAGGGGATATAGTAATGGTAGTCATGTGTGTGTATGAGTGTGTCTGTGCAATTTTGTCCGGAATATAACATGCACAATTTTGAGGAATTGATTTAAATTTTATAAAAAAAAATCTCATTGAGTAAAAGTGCAGTGCAAAGGAACCATAACTCTGGGTGCATTTTATTTTTAGTTATTGGCCTATGTTAATTTTAATACTTATTTTTCTGTAGCATAACTCAAAAAGTCTGAGATATTGACTTCAAACTGAAAGATCTCACTGAGGAGAAATGCAGTGCAATAAAACCACAACACTGGCTTTTTTTAGTTTTTTGTTAACTGTCATTCTTATTTTTTGCTCGGAACATAATTTGGAAAACTCATTGAGGTATTGATTTCTAACCTCGTATACAGATAAATATAAATACGGGTCACCTACCTGACAATGCAATTCGCATACCAAGTTTAAAGAATATACAAAATGGCATTAAAAGTAATTGATAAGAAACGATATAACGTAATATTTCTAGTAATGGTGACCTTTGGCCTGTTTACCATAAAATCAGTGGGGGTCGTATACCGACTAAGTTTGAATATTCGACAAAAAATCATTTTAAGTTGTTCATTGGAAACGAAAGCGTGACGTATAGCACATTACACACATGTCTTTGCAAATGTCAGCAACATAACATAGTTTGCGCGATGAAATAGGACTCTCAGGTTTTGATGGTGCTTTAAATAATATAAAAAAACGTGCTTGACATAATATACATGAACAAAAAGAAGTTCAAACACCTTTTAAAAATAGGTACTTTAAGATATGTGTACATTAGAAAAAGAGTATACAAATATATATTTAAACAATGCTAAACATCCGGATTAAGAGTACACAAAAAAACATACATATTTAAACAAAACAATGCTAAACATCCGGATTAGAATCTTGTTTGATGGACTCTGAAATCATTACCTGTTTTCACAATAACAGCCTTTATCGAATCATGACGTATTTTACATTTCTACAGATTTCCCAAAATATATTGACCTTTTCTTTTATAATTCGTTGACTTAGTTTCACGTTCGCCGGAACTAAAAAAAATATTCCGAAAAAGGAGCCATTTATTTGAGAAGGCATGGAAATGATTTGCTAAGCACCTACTGTATTATCTATAAATCGCTAACACTGTGCATTATCAACACACTTGCATTATTCACTCACTGAGTATTCATGTCAACATACTGTTCTTTTAAGCAAATGATCTAAAATGAACAAAAATGAACAAAAATGAAGTACAATTATACATCATGTTTATCGCATTTTTTGCAAAACGAGCTTTCTTTAGATCATGATATCACATTTGGATCATATAACGTGTAAGGCGGAGGGCTAACAAACTGTCCGCTTGTCATCGTCATTGTTGGTTGAAAGGACGGCCCCTCCGAGTCAGCTGTAACACCAATACATTGCTGGTGAGGTGCAGCCATGTAATCATGCCCGGCCAGATACGACTGGCATTGTGAGTACCGTATCCCACCACTTGAAGCAGTGTGCTGAGCATCCATTGGAACATTTGTGAATTGCGAATCCTGAAAGAACGTAATAGAAATAACTTTCATTTAGAAAACAATCGTAAACTTTGCGACATTTTTCTGGGAATAAATGCCAAGAATGGAGGAGCTACCCAAAGCACCCATCAAGACATTAAGCCACACACAGTCTAGTTATTTCATTCATGGGCCAAATCCAGGAACCCCCGCTTTTCGCATCGATTCGATATCAAAGTGAAAGGAAATATTATGCCATTGGAATCGCAAAAGAATCATTCAAAGAATGTGTTCAATTGAACAATGTATATCAGTGTCTCGAGTTGTCATAATACAATTTCTCCCACCTCAGATAAATAGATCCATTAATTTAACCATGGGCCACGGGCGAAGATAAAATGCCCGTATGGAACTTCTTTTAATGGTCACCACATTGTAATTACCTCCCTTGTTGAAGACTGTCGTCTGTTGCGTCTGTTTGAAGCGCATCATGGAAACCTTGTTTTGTGGTAATATTTAGAACGCTAGTTAATTATTTCTTGTTCAAATGTCACCAGAAAACAGTTTTCACGCACCTTTCAAGAAATAATGCTTCACTCTTCTTGAACTATTTAAAGACCGATCAGACAATTTACATACTCTGAATCACTAAGCACAAAAGAGTTTCAGCAAAAAAATACATTTTTACTTAATTTTGTTTAACTGAGGTGGGAGAAAAAGCATCTACCATAACCGCTCGTGTAAGATAGGTTCATCCCGACCCTCGCACAGGGTGTTTTGCGGAAACTCACCCCCTACGCTCGGGTCGGAATGAACCTATCTTACACCCTCGGCCATGGAAGATACTTAAAGTCTTTGCATTGAATTTCGATACAACGCTGCCTTGACCTGCATTTTGTTAGCCTAAGAAATGCTTGAAATAAAACGAGCTTACGTTAGCTTGCCCACCACTCGTAGATATCTGTTGATTCATCACGACTGCCGCCTCAACATTTTGCTGAGAATGGTTCCTATCCACCATATCCATGAAGCAACAGCCGTACTTGTAAGAAATGCAAAACGTGTAAAGGTTCAAAATCGAAAGGAATATCGTGATGATCATTATTATGATCGAAGCTGCTTCGAAGTTGCTGGGGTCGCTATTATTGGAGAAGGCTTTTCTTGCCAACGTCATGAAGAACCAACTGTACCCAAACATCAGTAGGTAGAGCATGTTGCAGATGAACAACCACACATACACACAGTAACGTCCGCTTGTCTGAAAAGGGATAGCATCCGACACTGCTCACTTTAATTAACACAAGTCACTCCAATATTTGCAAGCTGGAATGGGAGTTACAAAATTAAGCAAAAAGAAAGAAAGAAACTATATATTCATACTATATTTATACTATGCTATTTTTCCTATGTTGTGTTAAACTGCACTATACTGTACTGTACTGTACTGTACTGTACTGTACTGTATACCAACACTTTGGCCATGCTGGAAATTCTTAGCTTGCCCACGGGCAAAGATAAAACAAGTACCCTTATGGAACTCCTTTTTTATTGTCATCACACAATTACCTCCCTTGTTGAAGACCGTCGTCTGTAGCATCATGGAAACCTTGTCTGGTGGCAATATTTAGAATCCTATTTAATTGTCTCGCTTCAAATGGCACTATAAAAAACTTTTCACGCTCCATTCAAGAAATAATGCTGCACTCTCCTCATAACTATTTAAAGAAGGATTTGACTAGCAACATAATCTGAATCACTGCGCGCATATCCAAGGCAGCCACGAATTATCACATATCTATACCCACATTATTTTCACTAGGCACAAAAGGGTACCATCTACCATAGCCGCTCGTGTAAGATAGGTTCATCCAAACCCTCGCGCAGGGCGTTCTAAGGAAACTCGGTAAACCTCGTTTCCGCCAAACACCATACGCTCAGGTTCGGATGAACCTATCTTACACTCTCGGCCATGAACGATACTTATAACCTCGGGTTGGAGAAATAATGATCAATATAAATAACGTAATCATAATTGCACACAACATTATGTTGTATTCATATAATGGAATGACGAAATGACAGAATAAGATGCAAATGTGCGTAGCGAGGCAGTAACGGAGTTCTATTATTTACCATGCTATGGTATACTACGCTATTAAAATAACTGAATACATACTACTACTACTTTTGGTTATTGTAGAATATTTGTTCACACAGGAACTTTTCAAATAGTTCATAGACGACTTTTAACAAACGTATTTGATTAAGCGAAATTCAAATAAATTTCTTGTATTAAAAACTTATGAGAGATTCTGCTCCTCATATACACAAGTGTCTTTAACAGCCGTTGTTATACAACATTTAAGAAGCTATATCTTATAGATGGACTGTGTATAATTACCTTTAAATAAAACGTATTATACAGTTTACTACAGTCGCTTATTTACCTAATGTTAAGTAAGAAAGAAAGCAACAAAACAACAAAGTGATAAGTTAATTACTGACCGTATTCTTTGCACCCTTCGAATAACAACAACAGTAACAGTTTAGGGGGCTTATTACACTCTGAAAGAAAGGAAAGTAAGAAATCCTTAATGCTTGCTTATACACTTATATTTACACCTTAACTTCCATTCCTTAAATAAACTGCCTTTCGGCAATTGCGTTTATCAATCAATGAACGCAACATCTTCGGATATGTTCGGATCGCAATTCATTGCATAACGATATACATGAAAACTATTGATCTTGTTATTGTTTGTATTGTGTCAGCAGATCCCGTAAAATATAAATCAACATTTTAGAAAGTGTTAACTTATTATATATTAAATGTATTGTTGTAATAAGTTTTTCAAATTTACGTTTAAAAGTGATTTCAAGTGGTTGCTCTTTTCCCGCGTTATTGTAAAGTCATTTGAAAAAATGTTCCCGGTTGCAGTCCTGTCGTTCTATTTACCGATGCATTGGAATGGAATATGAATAGGAATGCATTGCGGGGTTGATGTCATTATCGGGGATATGAACGCAATTGGGCTGGTCAAAGTATGCGTGGAGTCTACACTACTACACACACTTTGACCAGCCCAATTGCGTTTATATCCCGATAATGACATCAACCCGGGCAATGCATTCCTTAAATACACTTGAATATTTGAACTTATTCCAAGATATAATGTTGTTTTTATATGGTCTGAATATTACGAAAAGGGTAATGGAATACACAACACAAATTGTAAGGACGGTGAAATGACATGTATGAGGTAATTTACAACTGGACTCACACTAATCACTCTTAATGCGAATTCAATCTAAATTTTACAACTACTACCTGAATAGAAACACATTTGATTAAACAAAAATGGAAGCTCCATTTTTATTGCATTTTAGGCAACATGGACAGAAACCTTTCTCTGTTTAAGGAAATAAATTGTATTTGTATTATATGTTACATGCATGCCATGCCATGTTTGTTTGTAAATTAGTTTTTATAAAGATTAATTATTTAGCAAACATATGTCAAATAAATGTTCTGTCCTATATATATCAAATTGTTGCAATCAGATTTTCACTTTTATATCCACTTGTGCTACCCTTAATATGGTAACAATGAGTTTGGTTTACTCATATATACACTAGTGCTACCATCATTAAGGTACTCTTCCACTGCATCTTCTGATACCCCCGATATTCAACTACGATATGCTCCGTTATGCATCGTTGAATACCCCCGATCTACTAATACCCTATGCGTTGGTTTGTACCGTGGGCAATTTGGCTACGAAAAGTTTGTTCTCATGAAAAATAATGAGTCAGTTTCATTGGTTCCGCAAGGTACCAGATGCTACTGGTTTGCTGCATTGACACTGATTTTTATTTCTAAGAAGATACTACTAAAATATGACAACATTGAATAAGGTTGTCATGCTCGGCTTACAAACTTAATACACTCGAGTGGGTCTCTAGCAACTACTTAAATGCTCCTTGGGCCATAAAGAGGAACAGCTTCAAGTCGGAGTCTAGACTAGTGCCTACACTCGTTAAGGTCCCACAGCTTCACAGTTTCATTTTACTCTCATCATATGAACACATATGTGGTTTTAGGTGAATAACACGAATATTATACAATTCAGAACTTGTTTTGCTTGATGTTAAAGTTCATGTTATACCCGTATGATTGAAAAGGGAAGTTAATATACTAATTGTTTTGATATACTGTATCGTTATTGATTACACTGTGAATAAAGAATATGATTAGGATTTCCCGTTTAACTTGTGTGTCTATTGAATGAAATTACATCTTCGAGTTCAGTATCTACATAGCTTGTAGTTCTACAGCCGTATTGTGTGTGTGTGCGTGTGTGTGTGCGTGTGTGTGCGTGTGTGCGTGTGCGTGCGTGCGTGTGTGCGTGTGTGCGTGCGTGGGCGTGCGTGTGTGTGCTTCCAATTAGATACCAAAGTAACATGAAAAAATATGTATTGATTTACAAAGGCTTGGGTAGGAGGTCACATATATTAATAAACATTGTATACTACAAATGACTAACTCAATCTTCTCTACTAACACTACCTAAGATATGAATGCATTCAATCGGATCTTAAGCGTTACTCACACATATGATGGTGACAAACATCAAGTATCCAAAAAACGGATGGAATATATTCTTTAAGGCCAGGATAAAAACCACGAAACTGAAGAGGGTAAGTATTCTTGTGCTCCATGCTGCAAAACGAACTAGTAACTTGGTACGTTTAGTAGACCTTTGATGTTGTGCGCTTCCGGCAGCTGAAAATATAGTGATACTCTTCAAAAGGTCGACCGTTTAAATTGAAAATAATGGCATTCGTAAGAATGTTGTGTTTGCAGAACCAATCGAAAGACCGAAAATGTCATGATTCGATTTTTATTGGGTCCGTCCGGAATGTGCAAACATGTTTTGTTTTATAGCTGCGTCCTGTTTAAGTCTGCGAATCCAGAATACTAGCAAATTGTATTCTTATATCAGCAGCAACATTTTTTAAACACCACTCCAAGGAAGTATACCTATTATGTATATACCTTATGTAATTTAAACTTTCAAAAGCTATTTTAAGTTTTTGATGTTAAGTTGTATTTTCTATACCACAGATAATCAAGGTCTTTTATAAATTCTTGAATTTGTCATTATACTTCAATCAACACGTCTTTGGAAAATAAATTGAATAGGGGATAAATGATTTAGGTAAATACATATACATTCATTCAGTGTGTCGTCTGCATGACTGTGCCATCCTGAGAAAATTAATGCGTACAGTAATGTTATTTCATTGTTATTACATTTAATACATTATTACTTTAATTCAAAGCTAGTTATTGAAGTTTTAAAAGTAAAAAAAAAAAAGTGGACGGCAAAAACACTTTTGCGTGACGCATATACGAACACCTACTCGTATTACTATTATTATTCTGTTAAATGGACGCCAATCCTTGTAAAGAACAATACAGTTGATAAATATTAAACTAATAACAACTATAACATAAGCCTTGATGGAAATGTATTTTCATAGTTCGGGTGAAAACATATGTGCAATGTGTCGTTTGCATTTCTAGTTAACTCAATTAATGTGTCTTTTTGTCTTGATGTCCTACAATTTAGGATTGGCGCTGTCTTTTTAAACATTTCTTGCTAAGGCTCACTTACTTCTTTTTAAATTGAACATTGGTTTTATGCACGATTTGTACTATATAAAATATACATGTATGTAATGTATTGTACACCCTCATGCTGGCGCTCGACTTCAGGAAAAGGTAAAGGTTTGGAATATGTAAAGTGAATAGTGGAAAGGCAAAATGAGTTCCACTGCACTTGAAATGAATGCGCTGTGTGCCATTCAAAATAAACACAAACGTATAATTTGAAAAATAACTTAAATGATTCCATACACTACAGAAATAATAATACGGCATCCATCTAAGTTTACCTGATTAAAGATCTTAAGAACAAAAATGGTTCCAATCGTCTGGCTTGTTAAAACACAACATTTTGTATATACCATGATATAACTATAACATACATTATATTTTAGATTGATATTTTTAACTGAAAGGCATATTCATATTTAGTTCACTTGCTTACCTTGTGTATGCATTTTACATTTGTCGTATATTACTTCCTTATTTAATTTAATTGTACATGTAATTATAATTAAATCCGACTGCTTTTAAATAATTTATTTTTAAACAGTACACCTTGCACTTGAAACAAGACGTTGATCAACGTATATGCTCCAAATAAATACCTAAATACTGAAAAAAAGATTTGTACTGAAATCTTTAGTACAGTCAAAATAGCACCGAAACTCGGTATTGTTAGATCGGAATATTTATGTCCTTTTTTCAATTGCGTTCTGTAGCTATATTTAGTAAAATCGGAGAACACCGCAACTGCGTTACCTTCTTAAGTACTGAACAATGATCGGGTAGTGTTAATCAAAGCACTGAAAGTGCTGAATGCGGCAATGCTTTGATTATATCGATGGTTTGTTGACTAAAAGCGAAAACAAATAAAAAACTATTGTCTTGAACCTAAAACCTTATATAACCTTTGGTTCAAACGATTAAGTCAAAATTTAAAAGTTGTGGTAGTATGTAAATTTTTGACTGTGTAAAACATTGAGCCAACCGGGTCGATATTCATGTTCTATAAAATTAATGATCCAGCAGACACAACAACGTTGAAAGCCATTCTTCAATGTTAAAATGTGGGTGAAAAATGATTGATTTGGAAAGTGTTGTAGACGCTGAGATTTTCAAAGTTAAAACAAATGTAAATTGTGTTATTAAAATTTACATAAACATTAGTCTTAGGCTTACATTAAGTATGAATATTTGCAAATAAGACTAATAATCTCTCCCAAAATGCTCGATTATTATCTGGTTGCTTAGGAAATCATTTTTGCTATAAATGTCGGTAGATTATCAGTTGTATCTAAGGTAGTGGTTGGTTACTGTGAATGTAGCTGCAATGGAAGAAAATGGTTGCTCAGAAAGTCAATGGTTGTAAAGTTAGTCAATGGTTGCTAAGGAGGTCATCAGTTGCTTAAGAAGTTAGTGGTTGTTTAAGAAGTTTTTATTTGCTATGTAAGAGGTCATTGGTTGATAAATGAGAAAGTGGCTGCCGAGGAAGTGATTGATTGCTAAGAAAATCATTGGTCTCTTAATAAGTAAATGGTTGATAGGGAAGTTATTAGTTGCTAAGGATGTCCTTGGTTACTAAGGAGGCCGTTGTATGCTAAAGAAGATAGGGGTTGTTAAGAAAGTAATTGGTTGCTAAGGAAATCATTTGATGCTTTTAACTGAGTGGTTGATAAGGAAGTTATGGTTGTAGTTAGTTTCTTAGCACTCATGAGGCTAATACTAGTATTAAAGGTCTTGGTCTTGTGATTTTAGATGAGATATAATTGGATCCCTGGGTTGGTATTCATCAGTCATTTCCTAACATACTAGTAAGTCATTTCAAAGTTAAGTATATTCCTGGTTATAAGATATTTTATGAATACCAGCCCAGGGGCCTGGTCAGTTTTGACTCCAGGGGCATTATTTGAACAAGTTTGGTTAGAGCCACACCATGAAGCTAGCCTGTGGAATGGAGTTTAATAGAAGATTTTTAACATTAGACTATAAAAGTATATGGTAAACCTGGAGCCACATGTACAGGGACAGTTTAGACAAACATGTGGCTTCATTGCTTATTTCAACAGTCAGTGGCTTGCGGTTTCAGAGAAGAAAAAAAGGGCAAACACGCTTTGGCAACAGGAACATATTTTGAACTATTTTAATTAACAGCCATTACATGAGGCTACATACAAGTTATCAAAAGTCTTGACCTTTTGTTTTAGAGAAGATTTTCAAAGTTACTATATGAGTATGAAGGAAACCAGGAACCGCCTGGGCAGGGCCACTTCTGACCACAGAGCCATTATTTGAACAATCTTATTGTGCCATTTTGCATCGAAAATGTAAAAGAAATCCACAGGCGGACTGAGGAACACCGCCTACCGCGCATAAGTTGCTTGTTTAGAGGTTGTGTAAGCATCAATTTCAAGCAGATTAGTGTCGATGTCCATGTAAAGATTTACACCTTTGCAAAGAATAGTTGTTATCGGTTTGATTGTTAAAAAAAGAAGTGCAAAATGTTGCAATGTTTTAGATGGCGAATTTGCTCAGCACATTTTGAGAGTAAAAGGACTTCACAGCTTATTCCTACCCTTAATATTCCAGGTTTGATTTTGCAATGATTAAAACCGGCCATCACTACTATATAAGTTTGATACATATGCGAAATCTGAGTGAGACAGACGAAGAACATTTGTAGTTCATCCCTATATTTGGTTGAACCTGTTATGACCACACATTTGCACTTTGCACACTTATTCATCGGAACTTTATGTGGATGTGTGTACGTCATAAATCATAATACATGTATGTTCTTACCGTAAGTGTAATATCAAATGTGCATGCCCTTATAAAACGCACTTGAGGGTCCATTTTCCAATTCTGTTACATGAATAATGATGAACTTAACCCTACTCCCCCCCAAAAAAAAAAAACAAAAAAAAAAAAAACAAAAAAAAAAAAAAAACAAAAAAAAAAACGATGAAAAGCATTTATACGAACCCATTTTAGAGCATCTGTTCACGTCATGCGTTTATTTTCTGAGTGCCATAAAAATTGCAGAAAGTTGTGTATTAATATTTTTTTTTAAATAGTTATATAGTCGTTCTTGTTTAGCGCGCGAGATCTTATACAGAAATACACCCTGCTCGTTTAATATGACATATATGGTAAATTCCTGTTTTAAACTGATGATGATGTATTTGGAAACTCATTTTCGGACGGATTCACAATTCACAACAGATCCATTTAAAGAAAAGCATGCTCGAGCCTTCTTTTGTTTGATATAAGCGTTTGCACGGGATTGGTCACAAAAGTTATGATATGATAAATATACTCTGCTCTGGTAAGATATTTTTAAATATTGTCATCCTGTTAGCAAGGTTCAAACACTATGATGTTTAGAATTTATTTTAAAATATAAAACTGTTTCCTTGTAGAGTCTATTTCATTGATTATTTTTAAGATATATCTTAAATGTTCTATTCTGAATTGACAAAACAAAACATGTACATTCAATGCTGGAAAACCACATTTGACAGATAGGGAAACAAAGCAAATTATATATGATCAAACCTAGATAAATAAATATGTTGACAAAAACGGGACACAAATACTCGCATTCATGTTAAATAACTGGCACAAATTATACAATACATACTATTAGAAAGAATCTGTTGGTTTCATGTTGTACAATTTAAAAAAAAATCAGTTGGTTTGTTTCACCTTTTATGTCCGTGTATTGAACATTGTTTTAGTGTTTTTTGGCAATTACTTAAACCTCGTGTATTGGATTTAAATGGATGTAGTTTGTAACAATGTATTTTTGCTATTAACCTTTGCATTTAATTTTTTATTTTGATAATAACCACCGTGTAGAACAACTGGAATACAATTTTAAAACGGAAATAACTGGGACGTGCCATGCAGCCAAAAATGTAACAAGAAATCTGATTAAGTGACACGGCGCGAGAGAAAAACAAATTACAAACGACCCAAACAGAGCACGCATGCGTCATTTCATTTTTTTATCCATAATACTGATGCATGTTATTTATCTTAGATGTATTGTATGGCAAACCATGCCGTTGCTAGGCTAGCAGAGTATAACATTTGTGTCTAGGGTAAATTCAATAGATGTTATTGTACCTTATCGTTCTGCTAACAAGCATATCAGATAACAACTCAACGAACAAGTTTAAATTCACAAAGAAAAACAAGTTTTGGTAAAACAAGAAGTCGATAACAGAACAGCAATACAAATATATATTCTAAAAAGATCCACTCAGATATGATTGGCACACGTTCGAGAATAAGGAGTCAAAAATGGGACATTCAACAAATATTACTGATATTATAGAAATAAAATTACAAGCATCCCACTACGTTTTCATTTGATGTTTTTCACCCTGTGGTCAACTCGCACCCTAGGTGTTTTAATTATTTTAGATATATATACATCAGGTTTTACATACAGTCAACATATGCAACTTAAGCACTATAAAGCTTTGAAATATCACACAACAGCGCTACACACAAGTACATAAATGTTTTAAAAATATATAATTATACATTTCACCAAAAGGTTATTTACATGGATATTTTATTAAAATGTAGATTTATAAATTTGGCATTACATTGTTTGAAACAACAGGATTAGATTAGCTTGGTTTGTAGTGTTGTTAAATTTACTGACATTTCACTTTGGGATGTTTACAAATATGATTATCGTTCAGTTCTATCATTGTTATTGCCTGATGTGACGATGTATTTTGGCAAGAAACGGGCTTTTTTATTTGATCACTATTGTTTCACATTTGGAGTGGCTTCAGAGTATGGTGGAGGGCTGACAGACTGTCCACTCGTTCCCGCCAGTGTTGATTGAACGGACACGCCCGGATATGGCTGGTATTTGGAGTACTGCACCCCTGGGTTGGTATATGTTTGCTGGGCACCTACTGCAGCATTTGTGAACTGCAAACCCTAACAAAATGGATTAACACACCTTCTTTATTTTATTTGTATCATGTAACTCGTTTCATTATGTACCAACTAGTATCTATCACTATGGCAAAGTCAATTAAAGACATATATTAAGAAACATTTGGCAGTTACTTATTCGATAAGTAGTGCGTCCAACTAAAATATGAAATAGTGATTTAGTTGTTGCGATATAGATACACTATAAGTAAGTAGCTAGAAAGGTCAAAATGCAGTGACACCAGGTTTTCCACTTATGTAATCAGAAAAATGGGCAATTTTAAGTTTTGGGGGATCCAGTTATTTAGCACATTCGTTTGGTAATAACAGCTTCCCTGACCACACTCTTAAATCCAATTCCATGGTAACTTTCCATATAAGCATCATATACACTGAAATTCTTGACCCGAAATGCAATCCTAAAATATGTTTTAATGTGCAACATACCAAGTTTCATCACTGTAATGAACTAATAACTTGAATTATTTAGCATAATCTTCGTATGCAACAAGTTTCATCACTATACATAAAGTATATGTATATTAGAAACAATCGTTTGTATAAATTTAGTAGCAGCGACCTTGACCTTAATCCAAACAACCTAAAGCAACTCTAATGTTTGTCTTCATATAAGATTAATACACCACAAGTCTCATTTCTATACATCGATTGCATAAAAAGGTATTAAGGTAAACAGTAATTGGTTTCTCTTTTTTGTAACAGTGACCTTCATCGTTTTATTTACCGACCCCAAAATCAATCCAAAGCAAAGCTATCTCATCCAATTATAGTTACATTGACCTTGACTCAACGATCCCGAATGCAATCCCAGTAAATGTAATTTTAATTAGCATTATTTATACCAAGTTGCGATTTTTTTATTGAGCGGGAACCATTTTACTAATTGAGTGACTTTGACAAAACCAAAACAAAAAAACATTCGCAAGCTACATATTTACATAAGGAACATACACACCAAGTTTCAAAATCGGAAAGCACCTGTTTAAGTCCCGCTTATGACGCCAGGAGTTGTTGTGACACATCTGGTTAACATGTGATGCTAAACATTTATAGATTAATGTGATAAACTAGTTATACGTTGTCACTACACCACAAATGATTTAAAAAATATAATGATTAAAGCCACGAACTTACGTTACCCGGTAGACCTCCCCCAACAGTAGTTATCTGTTGATTCATCACGACTGCCGTTTCAACACCTTGCTCAGAGTGATACCTATCTATCTCATGCATGAAGCAACAACCGTACTTGTAGACAAGGCAAACCGAGTAAAGGTTTAACATCGTAAGGAAGAACGTGTCGATTAAGGAAAATACAAATATTGTGTACAATAAAGCCATGCTGTCGTTAGTATTGGAATTGTAGTCAGAGGGATATGGTGAACTTTTTTCGTAATAAAAGTCATCTTTGTAAATATAGTCTCTGCCTCCTGTTCTTCCCCAAAGGAGCAATATGTACCCAAAAATTATGACGTAGCCTATGTTGCTCGTGAACATCCACACGTAGACACCACAATGTCCCATTACCTAAAAAAGATGTTTAATGTGGCTCATTAATATGTATTTGCATCCCTATTGCATTTCTTATATACATGCGTTTTCTTCCAATTTCATGTCATTCGATGAAAGACAAATCTTCGGAATAACTCAATGGCAGTACAGAAACGACGCTTTTGTTTGTTAAATGGGGTCGAGGAAAAAAGTGACGTCATTGAAGCTGCCGATGTTCAACCGGCCAAAACATACGCTACGTCCAAATAAATTTGAAGCGTTTTTTTACAGATTTGGTTTTTCATTTTTTCAGAAATATTTTGCGTATAATAAGTGCAAATATAACAATTGCAAACAATTCGTCACTGCACATACAATCGTTAAGTCGTTTAGACATTACATACCGCGCCAAGACCAAAACCTTTTTTTACACACCGATTTCTATTAAATTCAATCTTAATATTTGTACGATATATATTAATTAAAAAAGTTACGTACTTGCTCAGTCTTTGTGTTTCTTGAACAATCAGAATAGCAGCAACAGCTGAAGTTTAACGTGCTCACAACACTCTGAAAGAAATATTCAATACATCTTCAGTGTTATTTGATGGCAGTGAAGTTGACTTCTGAAATATCTAAGGAAGAAAAAAGTGGGGTTGATAAGTTGACAATAGGAGAATAAAGCGACGAGGACGACTGTTTTTAAAACAATCGACGGAAACTAATATGGAGTGGAACCTTGTACAATTTTTGAAAAGCTTTTCGAGCAAAATATTTACAACTATTTGCCCGAGATCGGGAAAGGACCAGTCAACTATTTCCTGAGGCCAAAATGCATTTGTGAACTATATTTTGGCAATCATTAATTGGGTTGAAAAGATAAGAAAACAAATATACAGGATAAGTGGAATTATTATTTCACCAAACAAATAACGACTAACCGCCAAAAACATTCCGTTAGTTCACACACACATTCACTTTTTATTTTGTCACGGTAACATATCGTTACAACAGACATGTTATAACATATACAGGCAATTGGGTAAACAACATGACGGAAAATAACAATTTAGGCAATTTTACCACCGGGTACAGTGACAAATCGCTAACAGGCATGATTAAGGAAATCAATGTAATACAAAGGTGTACAACTTAAGAATTTGGCATGTATACTGCTCGTTGATCTGCTAACAGATCTGTAGTAAAAACAAGTCCCTTAAACTCGGGATATTTTATGAATGGAAATTCGCCTCGTTTCGTTGTTAACGGTACAAAAAGCACGTGCAGAAATTTATGAATGGTGTAAGTGGTCTTGGACTTGCTACAAATTTAATATGAGATTATTTAGATTTAACTAGTTATGAAAAATGGACTTTGTAGAGATAATGATCGCTGCGTGATTTGGAATATAAGCCTCGAGGTAAGAAAAAGAAGAGTAATTAAGTATTGTTAAAATTTCACGTGATTCATCAAATATCTGGCGAACTTCGACAGATTAACGAGAGTTTTTTTATTACTTGTACTTAGGAGCTCGCTATATTTGGATGCTGCCAATAATATCATGAAATGAAGCTTTTTCTTTGATCCTGAAAAATTGTGCACGTTAATATGTAATGGTAGCTGTCGCCAATGTCTGACTGACAGAGCGGACACCGCCTGTGCGTGTATTCTATTCCTTGCCATGCTAAAGTTGGAAATTTAAAATTACATGATCTAAGTTTGTATAAATTTAAAGCATGATTTAGTGGAATGATAGTTAAACACTTCTCTTGTGTAATCGTTTGCTTAAAGCTACTATAAAATAGTCTTTTATTCGACGATCTCATTTTTTCGTGCCAAAATTGTAAGTACTGGTCTTTTAATATTTTCGTTATACTATAACTTGTGAACTTAACATTTACGTTTATTTGATTTTCGAACAAATTTGAATTACCAGTGGAGTCAAAAATAAACTTTATTTAATTAAGCCATTTAAAATTTAGGTTACTTTGTCGCATCGAGCGGTAAACTATTGATGCGCGTATAAGTCCTCAAATAGTACTAGTTTGGTCCAATAAGCAATCATTCTATTTTGAATTGTAATTTTAAGCGGTTCTCTGCCAAGCTCGCCATATAACATATGTGCAGGTGTACTTTTCCTTGAATTTGTTATTTTCCTTAAAGATCTAGATGATTTTTTTCATAAATTTCGGTAATCTCAAATCTTAGGATTTCACAAGAGTAAGTTAATATAGGAACAATAGTATGATCAAATAGTTTAAGTTGAAGATCAATTGGTAAGTCAAGTTTATTAATTCTTCTGTATAGGAAATGAAAAGCCTTTTTTGCTTGTTGGGCTAAATGTTCTTTGGCTTTATTAAATTTCCCAGTTGGGCTAAATACCATTCCTAAATACTTATAGTTATCAACGATTTCTAGCTCTTCGTTGTTCAGTGTAAATCTATAATGTCTCCACGATCTTCTGTTCGCCCCAAATATCATGACCTTTGTTTTGTTTATGTTGACCTCGAGCTTCCAATGCTGACAATATTCGTTAAAATCACTAAGGCATTTCTGAAAATCGTGTTGTGATCTGGCCAGTATAATTGTATCATCGGCGTACAAAAGGACAAGAATTTTTAAATAGTTCGTTAAATCTTAGTGTTAGAAATAAGAATCTGAGCCCGTCCTATTATCAATTTTTCATTTACTATTTAAATTGTATATTGCCTGTTTATACTATGATGCTTTTATTTGAAAGGTTTTATGACCGAAAATGAACAAGAATAAAGGTCACATTTTACCGACAGAAATACCTTGTTTCCAGATAATGCAATTTTTTCTTAAATATTGAGCAATGAATTCATACATCAATATTTACATTCGTACTAGATTTTCTGAACCATACAATTTGAATTCATTATGTATGAACCTGTCGATTTTTCGTGACCTTTGTTGGCGGCGTTTGGCAAGAAAGCGACACTCTGATTGGGCGTTGGTGAATCACCGTACGTATAAATCTTACTACTTTATGGCTAAATATAGCACGGCACATGTACATAAGCAACTGATAAAAAGACATAAATATATCCTATTTAAATATTTTAACAAGTTAAATAATGTCGAAATGCATTTTTCCATCATTGGAAAGATGTAATGGTATCTCTTATACTATAGAAGAACATTTTAAAATTACATAACGTATTATAAAACAACAGTGAAATACATGAAATGAATGGAGACTGTCAAAGTGTCATGTATTTGTCGAGTAAAAACAATTGTCAAAAAATTAAACTTCAATTTGTTGGAAAACGTTAAATGAAAAAAAAAAAAAATATGACGCTATTTTTTTTTATCTTGAACTGAAAGTTATCCATAAAGTCACCGTGACCACAATTTTCTTGCCAACTCACATGGGTCACGCATTCGTTAAACAGGAGTTAAAATATATCAGTAATTTCTTGATTATAAAAGTATTACAACCAAAATCACTGCCACCACCAAATATTTTATGCGCGCTTTATGGATTTGTAAAATCGTGGCCGAGTTTAAATTGTATAAACGAACGACAAATAATAATTAACCCTTAAATAATAACATTTAAACATGCCGGTTATACACCTCATTCATTAAAAACTAATTCTGAATAAAAACCATTAGAAAAATGAAATAATATAGTTATTTTTGTCATTGAGTTCATAATTAAATGCTTATGATAGATTTGACCTCTGCCCACTACTTACAAGGATGGCTGTAACCATCAAACAGAGTCCAAACACCATTTCACCGACTACAGCAAACGACACGATGCAAAACGCAATGCTGAGGAGAGCTAGTATTCGTGTGGCCCATGCTGTTATACGGATACACCTCTTTGTACGTTCAATGGATCTCGTGCTCTCTACACTTCCGGCAACTGCAATAATAGTCGTATTCGGAATGTTAACATTTTTAATGAGCTATTTTCAGTGCTAAGAATTCACTTGATATTAACTAAATTCAATTTGATTTGTAAAATAAAACTATTTCTGTACACCAAAAACATCTCCGAAAGTAACATGGCTCTTTAGGTCGTACACATTTTGGATAAACAAGTTGAGGAACAACTTCGGTGTTATGGTTTATCAAAGGTTAGTTTTGATTTGAATATGACTGTACGTTTATTGATTTTACTAAAGCTTTTGACTACATTGTAAGGGAAAATCTTTGGTTTAAAATATATAGACTTGGTATTCGGGGTAGACTTATAAGTTATAAAACCCATGTATAGTCATGTATATACAAGAGTTAAGCTTCAGAACGACGTAGGTACTATATTCGAAAGTCATCTAGGGTGGCGGCAAGGTGAATGTCTTTCGCCAATATTGTTTTCTCTTTATATTAATGACTTGGAAGAAACACTTTATTTGAAGGGGGCAAAAGGGGTACTAATTTATTGAATTTTTCTTACTTATGTATGCAGACGATATTGTAATTTTTGCAAATTCTGCGTAAGAACTCCAATTTAATCTTGATATACTAGGTGAGTACTGCAAACAATGGAAATTAAAAGTTAATATAAATAAAACAAGCATTTTCAGTGAAAAGATATCCCCCGCCAACGATGGCTTGTTTGTGCTTGATGGCTTGTTTGTGCTTGAAGGTTAAATTTAATAAGTCAAGGGCAATAACTCTAAGGAAAATTGACCAATCCAAAAGAAAAGTAGACAGGCATCATCACAGTATGTTGGTTCTTATTTATTCCAAGTGTCATGAAATTCTACCAGCTAGTTGCATAGAAAAGGCTGCAAACATGGATCTTTTAATAAATCAAGGGCAAATAACTCATATAGAAATTACACAATCCAAAATATAAATAAACAGGCATCATTGCAGTATGTTGGTTCATATTTATTTCAAGTTTCAAGAATTTCTACCAACTAGTTACTGAGAAATGGCTGTAAATGAGAGTTTTTCAAAAAATCAAGGGCAATAACTCCAAGTACAATTGACCAATCCAAAAAATGAACAGGCATCATCCCAGTATAGTAATTCATATTTATTTTAAGTTTCATGAAATTCTGCCAGCTAGTGACTGAGAAATGGCTGTGAATGTGCATTTTTCAAAAAATCAAGGGCAATAACTCCGAGGACAATTGACCAATTTTTTTGGACGGGCATCATTGCAGTATAGTGGTTCATATTTATTTTAAGTTTCATGAAATTCTACTGGATAGTTACTAAGAAAACGCAGGTGACGGACGGACGGACGGAAGGAAGGACGGACGGAAGGAAAGACGGACGGACGGACGGACGGAAGGAAGGACGGACAACGCCATTTCAATACCCCCCTCCCTATTTCATAGGCGGGGGATAACAAAAGTGTCAATTTTTAGAAAAGGTGGAAGAGTGCCTAGAGATCTGGAGTTTTTATATGACGATGCCACCATTGAAATTGTAAATAACTTTACGTACTTAGGAATAGTTTTTACAACAGGAGGATCGTTTATGCAGGCCATAAAAACCTTAGCTGGTCAAGCGCAAAAGGCGATATACAAATTAAGAAAATACCTAAATAAATTCGTTAATATTACTCCAGAACATAAAATTGAGCTCTTCGATAAATTTATTAAGCCAATTTTGTTATATGGGTCTGAAGTATGGGGATCTATTAAAATAATTCATATAGAAAGGATACATACTCAATTTATCAAATATATATTATCTGTGAAAACTATTACACAAAATGATTTTATCCTAACAGAGACTATATATTCAGACACACAGCACTATAAGCATGATTAAGTACTGGTTTAAGGTTATTTGTTCTCCGGAACACAAATACATTAATCTTATTTATAAACTCATATTGGATGATATTGAGATTCGTCCTTTAAAACATAACTGGGCAACATAGGTTAAAAGTGTTCTAAGCTCATTGGGTTTCTATCATGTCTGGTTAGTACAAGGTGTAGGAGTCTACACGAGTTTTCTATCACTTTTTAAACAAAGACTAACGGATAATTGTGTTCAAAACCTTCATAGTAGGCTGACTGAATCTTCTAGGGCATTGTTTTATAGAAATATTTTTGGCTTTGATTTTCAGTTTTATTTAAAATGCGTTAATATTGAAAAATATAGGATTGCTCTCAGCAAATTGAGGTTATCATCTCATAGATTAAGTATTGAAACCGGTCGATGGAACCGTACAGATATTGATAATAGGATATGTCCATCTTGTAACATTTTAGAAGATGAATTCCACTTTCTTTTTGAATGTAACATGTATACCCATATTAGACAAAAATACTTACCTCGATACTATCGTCGTCATCCAAGCATGTATAAAACAATTGCGCTTTTTATGTCGAAGAATGTTAATGTAGTTAAAAATCTTGCAGTTTTTGTATTTAGAGCTTTTGAAATAAGGAAAGAGTTAACTATGTAGCGTAATAATTTATAAAGAGTTTAAGCCTTGAATTTAAACGCATATTACTTTCATTTCTTTGTGTGTATAGTTTATCTATGTGCTATACATGCTCGAATATTAAATGTTTTTACATTTGAACTATTGATTATGATCGCCATATAAATATATATTAGAATATGTATCAGCTTTTGCAATGATCAAGGGTCATTTCGACTTATTTCATTGAAACCATGTTTTTTGAATGTTTGAAATGAAATAAAATCATCTTCTATCTAAAATAATTATTAAATCGAAAAATAAAATAACTATCCTCAAACTATTGTGTGTTTACGGTGCCCAACCAACTCATTGAAAATGAGGTTACACCATGTATATTTGGTATCATTTAAAAGAATACCGCTTATTGATACTGATGTTGGAAATATACGGCCTAAAATGAATAATAATAATAATAATAATAATAATAATAATAATAATAATAATAATAATAATACTACTAATAATAATGATAATTTTATCGCAGTTTGTATTTTTGTTCTTTATTTCAACTGAAATCGGACGTGAAATAGAGAATGTTTCTAGGTAAAAACAGCTTGTTTCAATATTATTATCGCTATAAAACGTACTGCTTTCTACTTTTGAAAGTGCATGAACATCGGACAGACACCAAACAATTATCTATTCAAGTAACAAATAATCCGCAAGTCACAAGTCATGGTCCAAGATCACGAGTGTGTTTACAAACAAAAGCCAACGTTCAATGGATTTACTTCATGTGGATATATAAAATAACAAAGTGATGTAAGTTCAGAACTGCACCGGTTATGATGTGATCAATTTCTGTTGTAAGTGAGTTGTTGTTGTTCACCACAGAAATGAAATTAACTGTCGTTGAATGACGCACATTATTCAGCATTTGCTGGTGGGGTAAGTGTTCATGTAGATTTTTCCGCCGATTTTTTGCCAGTGTCATTATCATGCAAGGCGATGGAAATTGCTTGACGAGTTATTGTTGAGGTCGATTGTCGGTGGACTATTGATAGGATTCTGCAGCACGGTTTTTCCGACTGTTCAAAAAAGAAAAGAAGTCCGTTTTCGTGGTCACATGACCTACCAAATGTAGTTATACATCACACGGTCAACTATATTAATAAATCAAAATGTACATGGCACCTTGTTATTGGATCGATTTGTTTGGAGGTGTCATGAAACGTGTCATCATAAGAATAATTTGGAGGTTAAACGTTCATAAATATATCCATGGACCTATATGGTCGGTGCTAGATCAAAATTTTGCAAATAGGTTGTGAAAAGCGTTAAAGGTGCTATTGAACAAAGAATAATAATAAAGTTTATTTTACAAAAATGTGTTCAAAATTGTCCCTGGATGTTTCAGCTTAATAGTATATGGTATACATTTAAGTTTAAGATTTTGAATATAAATGTCACGTTCTTCAAACGTTTGATCGAACCCTTGATGCATCTTGGAATAGTCATTAACACAATAATGGCGAATTTAAGAGACTTGCTTGTCATTCCTCTTGGTTTTCCAGTTAGCGCAGTGATTGGCACAC
This sequence comes from Mya arenaria, assembly GCF_026914265.1. NCBI lineage: Eukaryota > Metazoa > Mollusca > Bivalvia > Myida > Myidae > Mya > Mya arenaria. The sequence continues at coordinate 52,264,141 of NC_069138.1, forward strand.
TTGCTTCTCACCTAAAGTTGGTTTCCCGGCATTGGCATGTGAACTTGGTTAGTGGTAAACAAGCGAACTGTTGGGTTTAATCCGGGCTCTTAGGTTGCCCTGTCAGCACAAGCCCACAAACTTGTATATCATCGTGCAAACGATAGTGACTTAGAATAAGCTTATATAAATGTCTTCGTACTTGTAAAATAAATAAAGTTTAATCTCATATAGTTCCATTTTTAGGAAGCAGTTTCCAATTATGTGAATTTAGAATTTTGGTTAGTTTATATTATTATTTTGGTATACTTGTAAAGGATTTTATTTGCGGCTGGAAAGAATATGTAAACATTATACAGCAAACAGTATTACAAGCAGGACATTTTGCATTGAAAGCATCTGATTCAATTAAAATAAGGACAAAAAATGAAACTTTCTCTATACTTTTTCAGTCATTTGTTTTACATATTAGTTATCAGACTTGACAAAATGATAATCTTTGTTTATCATCGGATTCGTTCAAATATGGTCTGATGGATCAAAATGCTATAATTTTGGAAAAAAGGTTGCCATTCAATTAAACCATGATTCGCACTTCTTAAATAAGTTTTCAACGTATTTACTAAAACTCATATTATTAACATCAAAATTTGATTTTTTTAATTGCTACATTTGTAAATGGTCAATGTATTTACTTACCTTGAGTATGCATTATTATTCGGCGTAATTTGTCCTTGTTTCTTATCAAGTAGTATTATTTGAATGAAACTGCACTTATCCTTCTTGAACAGTATACCCGGTAATAAAAGCAAATGTTTATCAAATTGTATCCTCCAAATATTAAGTGTTTCAATATTTAATTTATAATTGCTTTAAACCATAATCTTCTGAAAAAGATGGCGTCGGTTCTTTTTATCTAAGCGGATACAAAGGTTCATTCTCTCTTATCAGCTGCAAAAGTGCAATGGCTAGACATAACGTTAATAGAAAAATAGAAAGTAAATAGATACGATCGGTTTGAATTATACAGAGAGCGAGTTGCATAAGGTAATGCACTAATCAGAAATCGCAGGTGCGTACACCGAGACTTGAATGTAATATGAGATCCCAACAGCTGCCCCTGGCTTACTTTAAATAGTTGACTGTAGCCTCAGCTGGGTAATCTTGATCCTGAACATGAAAAAAACAACAACATTTTATGGGCTGATTATCACGTCATGGGACACAATACAACTATTAATCATGATTTGTCGACGACATTTCAACATTCTATAAAATCAAAAAATCCACTAGGGTTATAATTGACAAGAGAAGAAACTTTCCCAACACACTTCGTCATGAAAACGGTAAACGTCCAGTTTAGACATGAATTTTATAGCTAATATACCCATCCTAAGCATATTACTGCGTTCTGCGCAAAGAATAATCAGTTTTACATCGAAATTATACAAAAATCTTACCGGTTATTCCAAATTGTAGCATGAATCCGATTAAATATATACAAACCATCGCCAAAATTTCGCCATACACTGGTATTAATTGTTTTGCCCTTGTCACAGACCTGTATAGTTTTGTAAAAGCCTTATATTACACGCAGAGGTTCGCAGACGCAAATGTTGTTTCCAAAGGTTAGATGATGGAATAGGCAACATAAAATAAAGCTCAGCTGACTGTACTATACTGCAGACCTTGGACCTAAGTAGCATCGGTGAAAAATGCCACATACATATTATAGATATATAAACCCGGAACTTTTTATGCTAGATTTAGCAGTTCATGTTATATCCTTATGATTGACAAGGGAAGTGTAAAATTAATATTTCACATTTAATTTAAACTAGTGTGGTAATTGTATTCAAGTCTTCGCGTTAAGTACATTTTGGATTCGTGATATTCAATTTTCATTATATTTATTACTTACATACATTTTCTAGTCAACTCAACTAACGTTGTTTTTAGAACCTACAATTTAGGATTGGCGTTGCATATAACGTTAATTTCTTGCTAAGCCATGCTTACCTTTTTGAAATTGAACATTGTTTTTTTTTGCAATATTTTTATTATCTGTTATCCATCGCCATCACCTTATCAATTATCTCAATGCGTCTTTATTCCCTAAAATAATAACAATAGAACGATAGTATATTGTTTTTTATTCAAGTAAAATCCTGAATTTTATCACTGATCAGTTGCTTCCGAGTACCTCGAGTAGTCGATTTGCGGTACATGTACCATGCTTTCAAAATCATATTATGTTTTCAAATGGAAGCACTTTCACTAATTATGGATTATTAGCTCGACTATTCGAAAACTAAGGAGGGCTATACTACTCGTCCCAGCGTCGGCGTCCGGATAAAGTTTTAGGGCAAGTTGGCATTTTCACTTATAAGTCCAATACCCTTCATTCAACTCGCTTAATACTTCACACAGTTATTCAAGGCAATCACGTAATGAGGTTAGCTAACTCCATATTATCCTTTATACAAATTTTAGCCCCTGATTGACTATGGAACTTAGGTTAAAGTTTTAAAGCAGGTTGGGATATTTATTGATAACTTCTATACCATTCATTCGATTGACTTAATTCTTCACACAGTTGTTCAGGATCATCACACAATCAGGTTACATAACTCCACATTATCCTTAATACAAGTGTTGGCCCCTGATTGACTTAGAAACATAGGTTAAAGTTTAAGGGCAGGTTGAAGTTGTAGGGCAAGTTTGGATTTTAATAAAAACACTTCTATACCCTCAAATGAGTTAATACTTCGCACAATTAATGCCTACCAACTAACAATAAGGTTAGATAACTCCATTTAACCATAAACACAAATTATGGCCCTTGACCTTCTTTTTTACCTTTTTTCTTTTGATATTTTTATATTCATAATCAGGTTTTTACCAAGGGTAAACAAGTTATTAGAATGACTTGCGTCATTGTTTCTGTGGCCTGGCGGGAGGGCAGCGTCAAAGTCACCTTATGTTTCGAATACTTTTAGCTAGGTTTGACATATAGTGACCAAACTTTGTATGTAATAAGAGTTTATAGAGACATTTCATTGAATTGCGTTTGAGGCCCCTAGAATCAATGTTAAGGTCATAGTTACTATTAATAGAAAAGAAATGTTGGTATTGAATAACTTAAGTAAGGGTTGGCATATTGGGAGCAAACTTGGTATATATAAAGAGTTTATAGAGACCTGTTTTAGGCCCCCGAAAGTTATGGCCACTGTCAACTTTTTTATTTGATTTTTTATTGCTTTTGACAGGCAACTACATCAGTATTGTTTTCATTTCTAAGTCAAAGCGGCGTAGTCGAGCGCGCTGTCTTACGACAGCTCTTGTTTAATATATTCTTAGTATGCTGGTTTGTCATTTGTTTTATTTAAGTGTTTACACTTGATTGGCCAGCAATGCCAACGTTATAATACGATTAATATACTATCAGTTCTGGTAAAGTATAGTTTTAAATGTTGTCGCCCGGTAAGCAAGGTTCAAACACTATGATGTTAAATGTTTTATTCTAAATTGGCAAGACAGTACATGTCACTTCAATGCTAGAAAACCACATTTGAAATAATAGAAAAATACATGAAACAAATAATTGTATGCATGTTTAATAGCAGGCACAAATAATACAATACATACTATTAGAAAGTGTCTATGTGCATCATGTTGTACAATGTTTAAAAAATCAGTTGGTTTGTTTCATCTTTAATGTCCGTGCATGGAACAATGTTTTATATATTTTACAATATTACTTAAACCTCGTGTATTGGATTTAAATGGATTTAGTTTGTAACAATATGTTTTTGCTATTAACCTTTGTATTAAAATCTTTAATTTGATAATAACCACTGAGTAGAAAATTTGGAATACAACTTTAAAATTGAATAAATGGGACGAGCCATGTAGCCAATGTAACAAGAACTCTGGTTAACTGACACGGTGTGAGAGAAAAACAACTTAAAATCGACTAAGACAGACCACACATGCGTCATACTATTTGTTTATCCATACTTTTGTTGTATGTAATTTATCTTAAATGTTTTGTTTGGCAAACCATGATTGCTAGCGGAGTAACACATTTGTGTCTAAGTTAAAGTCAATATATGCTATTGTACCTTATCGTTTTGTTAAACAACAAATAAGATAATTGCTAAGATAAACAAAATAAAACAATTTTTGGTGCAGCGTTAGAGGTTGATAACAAAATAGCAAGAACAATACTGTCAGGAAATGAGGAATCACAAATGGGACATATTACAAATATATTTAAGGCAGGTTGGGATATTTATTAATAACTTGTATACCCTTCATTCGATTGACTTAATTATTCACACAGTTGTTCAGAACTATCACATAACTCCACATTATCCTAAATACAAGTTTTGGCCCCTGGTTGACTTAGGAACTTAGGTTAAAGTTTTAGGGCAGGTTAAAGTTTTAGGGCACGTTGGATTTTTCTCTGTCGCAAATGGGACATATCACAAATATCACTGATATTATAGACATACACAATTAGTTATGTATATCAGGCAATGCGATGTCTAAATCAAGGCCCAGTACATGGTTGAGTATTATGCCTGTAATAGAAGCATTATTTAGATATGTTATTATGCGTTTTTGAATAAGCAAAACATTGGGAACATGCAGCAACTTAAAGCTTGAGAACAGATATAAAGCACAAACATATTTTCAATGCTAACTAAAAGTATTAAACTTATATAAACATATTCGTATATTATACTTCATACTTAAACTAGGTGTCTCAATGTAGTTTAGAGATATATACATCAGAAAATGCTGTTTTAAGGTTTAAGTCAATAAACAACTTGAGAACTATAAAGCTTTGAACTATTACATAATAACGCTACACACATGTTGATATTGTCCCATGTGACGATGCATTTTGGCACGCAATGGGCTTTTTTATTCGATCACTGATATTGTTACACAATTGGATTGGCTTCAGCATTTGTTTGAGGGATCGCGGGCTGTCCATACGTTTCCGCCATTGCTGATTGAACGGACGCGTCCACGGAGTCATTTTTAACACCAATAGTCTCTACTTCAGCATATGTGAACTGCAAACCCTGTAAGAATTAGCTGATTTGCGTTTTCTTTTAAACAGTTCCATTTAGCTTAAACACGACTATGAATTCATTTGTATCATGTTACGCGTTTCATACCGTAATATTTAGAACCAAACATCTATCACCATGACAGTGTCAATTAATCACATATATTAAGAAGATTCGTAAATTACCTTTAGCCTGCGATAAATAATGCGTTACAGGAACATATTGATAGTATTACAGTTTTTGCGATTTATATACACTACAAGTAAGTAACAATAAACGTCGAAATGCGGCGACACCAGGATTTCAATTCATTCAATAAGAAAATCGGGCAACTTTAAGTTTTGGGCATCGAGTTATTAAGCAGAATTGTTTTTATGTTTTGTAGTAACCTTGACTACACTGACTTTTCAATCCAATACCATGTGAGTTTTTCACATAAACCTCCTATAAACTAAAACTCATCACCCAAATTGCAATCCAAAAACATGCCTTCATTTGCAACATAACAAGTTTCATCATAATGAAGAACTGAAAACTACAATTATTGACCATATGTTTTGCGTTCTTTAGAAACAGCGACCTTGACTCTACTGACCCCAAAAACAATCACAATCTATGTCTTAATATAAGCTTCATACACAATATATTTCAACATACGCTATTCAACAATTCTAACCTAAGATAAGCACCGGATTTATGTTTGAATTTTTTGTAACAGCGACCTTGATCTCATTAGCCCGAAAAGGAATTCCATAGTACTTCTTCACCTTAGGTTCCTACGAATCAAATTTCATCACCTTACATAAACTATATGGAAAGTAAAACCATTGTTTACCTTATTTTAGAAGCAGTGTCCTTGACCGTAACCCCACAAAACCTAAAGGAATCCAAACTTACGTATTCACATAGGTTTCATACTCAACAGCTTTGCTTACTAAACATCGATTGCAATAAAAAGTATTGCGGTTAACAGTATAAGTATTCTCGTTTTTGTGACATTCACCTTTATTCTACCGACCCCAAAGCAATCCAATGGTACCTCTTAATATATGCTGCCGACACAACAAATTTCGTTACTACATTTTTTTTCTAACTGGGTGGAAACCCTTTTTCGTTTTAGTAATATTGACATTGATCTTGACTCAATGATCCCAGATGTTATCCCAATGTACCTCAAATCAGCTTGCTTTATACCAAGTTTCAAATACATGTATTTTGTAATTAAAGACTTAAGTTAAGCGGTAACCATTTTTCTATTTTTAGTGACTTTGACCACACCAAAACCAAAATCAATCGCAAGCGACATGTTTATAAAAGGCGCAAACAAAAAATGGAAAACAAACTGTTTAATGCCCGTTTAATGCCCGCCTTTGACCACCCGCCCGACCAACGACATATCCAAATCTTTCAAATAGGATTTGGTGTAAGAAATCCGGTTTACATGTAATGCAAAACATTTATAGAAGTATGTGATATGCTTGTTATACCTTATCACAACATCACAAAGTAGTTTTCATATGAAAACGATTAAAACCAAGAACTTACGTTGCGCAGAGGACCTTCTCCGATTGTAGATAGCTGTTGATTCATCACGACTGCCGTTTCAACAACTTGGTCAGAGTGATCTCTTTTAATTCCATTCATAAAGCAAAAACCGTACTTGTAGACCAGGCAAAACGAGTAAAGGTTTAAGATCGAAAGGAAGAACGTGATGATCAGCGTAAATAGAAATACTGTGTCAATTAAAGGCATGGAATTTGTATTGTAGTTGTAGTAGTTATTAGGGGTATGGGTTGAGGGGTATTGGGATGAATGTCTGTCGTAATCATGGTTTATCGTTTTTGATTCTCCCCAAAAGAACCAGGTGTACCCAAATAGTATGACGTAGCCTATATTGCTCATGAACAACCACACATAGACACTCCAATGTCCGATTGCCTGAAAAAAGATGACTAAGGTTGCTCATAAACGTTTATTTGGACTCCTATGGCATTTCCGCATGCATTTCCTTTAAATTTCACGTAAAAATCATTTGGATGAACCACAATCCTTTGAAATTTATCTGTCAATAAAGAAATGACGCGTGTGGTTGTTTATCAAATGACGGCAATGGAACAATTGACGTCGTTCACGCTGCCCATTTTCAAAAGCCAAAAATACGCTACTTCGAAATATCTTTGAAGCGATTTTCAATAGCAATTTTGTTGCATAATTCTAGAGAAAGTTTGCAAATGATAAGTGTAAATATAACAATTGCAAACATTTCGTCACTGCAAAACAAATATTTGTATACACCGATTTACTGCAAGACTATAACATTCGATCCTAAAATATGTACAAAACATTTGATTTAAGACGAAAAGTTACATACTTTCTCTGTCTTTGTGTTCCTTGAGCAATCCCGATAGAAGCAACATTTGAAGTTTAACGGGCTCATACAACTCTGCAAGAAATATTTAATACATGCACATATATTATTTGATAGTAATGAAGTTGACGGCTGAAATATGTAAGGAATAGAAAAAGTTTTGATAAGTTGACATGACGAGAATAAACGACGACGTCAACAGTTTTTAAAACTATCGGCGGAAATTAATATGGCGTAAAACATTGTACACTTATTGAGTTGCTTTTCGGGCAAAAGTAAAACCTATTTGCCCGATGTCGGGGAAGGACCAGTAAACTATTGCCCGATGTCAGGGAAGGACCAGTAAACTATTGCCCGATGTCGGGGAAGGACCAGTAAACTATTGCCCGATGTCAGGGAAGGACCAGTAAACTATTGCCCGAGGTCGGGGAAGGACAAGTAAACTATTGGCCGATGTCAGGGAAGGACCAGTAAACTATTGCCCGATGTCAGGGAAGGACCAGTTAACTATTGCCCTATGTCGGGGAAGGATCAGTTAACTATTGCCCGATGTCGGGGAAGGATCAGTAACCTATTGCCCGATGTCGGGGAAGGACCAGTAAACTATTGCCCGATGTCAGGGAAGGACCAGTAAACTATTGCCCGATGTCAGGGAAGGACCAGTAAACTATTGTCCGATGTCGGGGAAGGACAAGTAAACTATTGCTCGATGTCGGGGAAGGATCAGTTAACTATTGCCCGATGTCAGGGAAGGACCAGTAAACTATTGCCCGATGTCGGGGAAGGATCAGTAAACTATTGCCCGATGTCAGGGAAGGACCAGTAAACTATTGCCCGATGTCGGGGAAGGATCAGTAAACTATTGCCCGATGTCAGGGAAGGACCAGTAAACTATTGTCCGATGTCAGGGAAGGACCAGTAAACTATTGCCCGATGTCGGGGAAGGACAAGTAAACTATTGCTCGATGTCGGGGAAGGATCAGTTAACTATTGCCCGATGTCGGGGAAGGACCAGTAAACTATTGCCCGATGTCGGGGAAGGACCAGTAAAGTATTGCCCGATGTCGGGGAAGGACCAGTAAACTATTGCCCGATGCCGAAAGGCATTTGTGTACACCATTTTGGTTATAATTATTAATTGGTTCAAAAAGATAAGAAACAAATAAACAATGCAAATTATTCCACTTCCCAAATCTTATTAGTAGTCGAGGCCTTTTTCCACAAAGTACTTACGAAATAGCTTCACTTCAAAGGGTCTTCAAACATGATTTACACTTTTATTGCACTCAATCTAGTATGTCTATATGCACTGTTACAAGTGCATCCCCACGCACTTTTACAAAATATTATAATATATGGGTGTTCATATAACCATTCATTAGATTGCAGTTCAATCAGTCGAGTATATACACAATATGAGCACAAGTGAAGAGAATAATAGTTTGGTTTAAATTGACGATACAGTATTTACTTACAACTTCTATATGTGTACTAAATCAGACAATATGAGAATGGTGTGAAGAAAATAATGTTATTTTTACGCACAATTTGGTCTAAGTAGAGGCAGGTCTATCCTTTACGCTCTTGTTGAAAAATATTTTCACTTGAAAAAAACACACACCTTTTTATTATATGCTTTCCGAGGATGTATAGAGTTCGAGCAGGGAAATAAAAATGAAACAGTGTTATTTCATTTTGATAATTTGTCATTTTTGAACTGACGTAGCGTTCGCATAAAATTTAGTGCGCTTTTCTGAAAAACAACGCTTAAATTTCATGATTTTATATCCATTTAAGGCATATAATATTTTGTTTGTTTCATCTATTATTACATATGGGTGTGATTTATGGGTCTTGACAAAATCTACACACTTTGGGAAGCTAAACTCGGTTTAAGACACTCAACCTCTGATGCTGATGTTTATTGGATATTTAAGTAGACACGTGTTACATATAAATAGATACGTACGTATCTTGCAATTCTTATTCAAACTGAAGGAAAGTGATAATGAAGCTAATTAATCGTTCATAGAAGATGTTAGAAATAACAATGTTTAAAAAACTTGGTTCAGCAGAATCTTCTCACAAGATATGGTTTTTAATATTATATGATTCCCAGATAAACGAAATCCACTGCATTGTAATGCACTGTAATTTTAAATGATTCAATTTTGATTCAATGATGTATATTCACAACAATGGCAAAGAATTGTCAATGCAAATGGTGTATGAATATTTCAATGGTATATAGATCTTATTACGATAACCTAGAATGCATACTGGTAGATATGATAGATTAGAGCGGAACTTACGTCATTGTCAAGTGTGTGATTCCATGAAATAGAAGACAAATTTGATGTTTAAGTGTACACCATATATTCAGTAAAGAAACATCTATATTTAAAGCTAGTATGAAAGCTTCATTATACACAAATTTTGTATTGTTTGTAATGATATTTAAAAGATATGCTGGTTACATTGAATACACCCCTTTCCTAGACACGCTGTTTCCTGAATGAAAATGATTAGTAAAATAAAAAAAACAACAACACTTTATTTTATCATTGAGTGTACAATAAAATGCTTACACTGAATTTGGCCTCTGTGCACTACTTACAAGGATGGCTGTGACCATCAAAAATTGTCCAAACACAATATCACCGACTGTTACAAACGCCATGATTTGTATCGCAATGCTGAGGAAAGCTAGTATCCGTGTGGCCCATGCTGTGATAAGGATATATGCCTTGGTACGTTCAGGGGATCTCGTGCTCTGTGCACTTCCGGCAACTGAAATATTACAATGATAGTCGTATTCGGAATGTTAAACATTTTTAATGAGCTATTTGTCAGTGTTTGTTAGTGTTTCACTTTATATCAACTAAACTCAATTTAATTTGTAAAATAAAACATTTCGGTACACCAAATACATCTCCGAAAGTAGCATGACTCTTTAGACCACACTCATTTTGGATAAACACGTAAAGGAACCTTGTTGTTATATCTCATGTTTGTTTAGTTTTTATTTTGAATATGACTGTAACTAAAATAAAAATAAAAAATCGAAAATAATTAAACTATCCTTAAATTATTGTGTGGTTACAGTGCCCAACCAACTCATCAAAAATGAGGCTACACCATGAACAGTTGGTATCGCTTATTGACACTGATGTGGGAAATAAATGACACAAAATGCATAACTGATAATGTAATCGCAGTTTCATTTTTTTTTATCGCTATGATATTTCGTCTGTACATAAAACCATTTAAATGATGCCCAAATGTGTTTGGGTAACCAGATTGAACAACATACAACATATATGGTTTTTTGAAATGCACAAAGTTAACAATGCCGTTAATGAATGTGTCAAGCATTCCAACCCAAAATGTTCAAGTTCTGAAGAAAATTCAGTGTGTTATTTTCATAATTCCATTTATTACGTGTCATTAAATTATCGGTTAACGATGTGTGTTATTTGTATTGTATTTTATGTGATTAATACGTTTCATATACATGTAATGACAACATGCCAGATTTCATTATATGTAAATTGGTTTATACCCTGTTTAAATAAAATTGGTCATATTTGAATTCCTTACTTTTTGAAATGAATTACAAACGGTATTTTATCAAGTATAAATAAAAAAAAAAATATGGTTAATTCCAATTTAATCAACATTTTAGTTTTAATTATGGTGTTTAACATTAAACTTAGTACACTTTCTTCCGCGTAATAATATGTTACTCATTTTGTCCCATAAATAAATTTCGGAAGTTGATTAAATGAATATCCGAAGTTGGAGATTGAAAAAAAAACACTAAAAAAACAACAACAACAACAACAATATGCCGATGGTTAATATGTCCAATTGCAACTTTTATGGCCGTGGCATTCGTGTTATGTTTAAACAACTTTAAGCAATGGGTATACTTTTTCTATATTTTTCAGCAATTTGTTTTACATAATGGTTATCCGGTTTGATGAAATGATAACCTTTGTTTAACATCGGATTTCTTAAAAAGTGCTCGGATGAATCAAACACAACAACTTCTGAATGAAGTGAAACAACCGAATACACTCATAGACTGCCGTTCAATTAAACCATCGCATTACTGGTTCAAATAAAATTATTAATCAAAATCGCGTTGTGTGACCCGCACTTCTAACTTAAGTTTTTAATGTATTTACCAAAAATTATATGTGAAAATCGAGATTTGAATTGATTTAATTGCTACATTTGTAAATGGTCGATGTGTTTACTTACCGTGAGTATGCATTATTATTCGGCGTAATTTGTCCTTGTTTCTTATCAAGTAGTATTATTTGAATGAAACTGCACTTATCCTTCTTGAACAGTATATCCGGTAATAAAAGCAAATGTTTATCAAACTGTATCCTCCAAATATTAAGTGTTTCAATATTTAATTTATAAATTGCTTTAAACCACAATCTTCTGAAAAAGATGGCGTCGGTTCTTTTATCTAAGCGGTTACAAACGTTCATTCGCTCTTATCAGCTACATGCATTCAATAGCTTAATATAAAGTTAATAGAAAAAAAGAAGTAAATAGATACGATCGGTTTGAAATCGCAGGTGCGTATACAAGAATCAGTATGTGATGTTAGACGCCGCACAGTTTAGATGTTCAACGTTCGGCGCTCGTCAACCCCAGAACCCTCAAAACACTATCAGGACATGGTAAGGAGGGAGCAGGTTCTCCCACCCACAATACTTTTTTTTGCTAATATTTGTCATACATGATGCATCTTGGTGTAATCTATGCATATATTTACAACTATATGACATAATATGTTCACTTTGGAGCCCTCACCCACAATGCCAGGGCTCCGTTTCAATAAATGATGTATTAATAAATGATCTATTTTGTTTTTGCCTATATGATTTCCGTACAACTTCTTTCTTTTTGATTCCAATACGTATTGGGATTTTATTTTGCTTGAAATGTATTTATTTATGAAAAAATGTATTTTCCTAATGCATGTTATGACAACGATTGCATTATCATAATGCGATGCACATACATTGTAGTTATATATGAGTTGTCCTTGCCAAGAAATGATGATGTTAATGAATGCAAAATGCAACGTTTTATTTAATATTTCACGTGTTTAACATGGCGCTCTTTTAGTTTAATATGTTATATATCAATTAATCTCATTCAAAGTATATGTTTGTTAAGAGAAAAGGTTCAGTTTTTCTGGTAATAAAGCGTACACATATATGTTTATAGCAAACAGATATTCGAAGTATGTTTCGGATATTATAAGGCAACATGCATCATCCGCATCGTCAGACCTTGAACAAATATCACAGAACAGAGGGACATATCTGCAACTTTAAAATAGGTACATTTCGATAAATGTATTACAAAAGGGATGTTTACAAGGAAATAAAGTTAAAAACAAGCCTTGTTTACCTTGTTTGGCAAAACAAATTCGCAACTGTATTTTCTAATCGTCTTTATGCATGTTTCACACTTTGGCACACTTTCTCCAAATATAGACCTTTTGTTATATAATCTTTGACTAGGTTTTACATTCGCCGTAAGGGGGCTTTTTGTTTGAAAAAAAAGAAGTTATTATTTGCTGAGCAAACATTGTATTATTTGCAAAATGCTTACCCTAAAAACTTTCAACACAATTGAATTTTTCACTGATTGAGTATTAATGTCATCAGAATGTTCTTTTTCAGCAAAAAAATAATATAATAATACAATTTTTGATCATTATTATTCCACTTGAATTGGAACTGGGACTATTTTATTAGATCACTGGGATGGTATCACATTTGGATCGGTTTCTGTGTACGGTGAATGGGTTGAGAAACTGTAAGCATTGCAATAGTCATCTGTAACATTAATATCTTGATGGTGTGGAAGAGGATGTGAAAATGCCTTGCCGGATACGACCGATATTGAGAGTACAGTGTCCCAAGAGATGTAATAGTTTGCTGAGTATTCCATTGCAGCATTTGTGAATTGTGAATCCTGAAAAAGAACGAACGGATATAGATTCTTTGTTAATGGTCTTATGCAGAAGGTGCATCTTCCGTTTGTTTTTGGTATATTGATATGGTGTTATACGCCTCCGATCCCTGCCCAGACAGTTTTTAACGCCAGATTCCAGCGGTATTTTTTTCGTAAACAAACAATCCGACATGACAGTAACATACTTTTGTTCACAGCTCAATCATCAATATGGCGACTTTCTTCTAGAATCAAATACAGAATTGTTCTTAAAGAATTACCTCGACCCCCAAGCAAATTTAGACTCGAACATTTTAGTTACTTCTTTAATAGGAGAGTATAGTTGCGTGTTCGACTATTCCTTGAAACCTGACATCAAATCTACGAACCATCGCTTGTCACAGCGATTTGATATTAAGTGAAATCGGATGTTGTTGTATTAATAAACAATTTTAAGAATGTATCAATTTGAACAATGATATCAAGTATTCACATATCTACGAAGAACGAAAATCAAGTACAAAATACACGTTACCTACAAAGTTGATTGAATTTTTACAATTTCGCAAAGTTGGCATTTTTGAAATACAACTTAGTATTCATCTGTTGTATGGTTTCCTTATTGAACGCCAAATAAATAATGTACCTTAGTTTACGCCCAATCGAAAAATTACCTTATCAAATGCCTAATAGAAAATGTACCGTATTGTGAGCCTAATCTAGAATTTATCTTACTGAATGCTTAATCGAGAATATACCTTCTTGTATGCTTAATAGAGAATGTACATTATTGTGCGCCTAATCGAGAATGTACCTTCTTGTATGCTTAATAGAGAATGTACATTATTGTGCGCTTAATCGAGAATGTACCTTCTTGTATGCTTAATAGAAAATGTACATTATTGTGCGCCTAATCGAGAATGTATCTTATTGTATGCTTAACAGAGACTTTACCGTATTGTTCGCCTAACCGAGAATGTACCTTATTGTATGCTTAATAGATAATGTATCTTATTGTGCGCCTGATCGAGAATGTACCTTATTGTATGCTTAATAGAACATGTACCTTATTGTACGACTAATCGAGAATGTACCTTATTGTATGCTTAATAGAAAATGTATCTTATTGTGCGCCTAATCGATAATGTATCTTATTGTATGCTTAATAGAGAATGTACCGTATTGTGCGCCTAATCGAGAATGTACCTTATTACATCCGTATTAGAGAATGTACCGTATTGTGCGCCTAATCGAGAATGTACATTATTGTATGCGTAATAAAGAATGTACCTTATTGTGTGCCTAATCGAGAATGTATCTTATTGTAGGCTTAATAGAGAATGTACCTTGTTGTGCGCCTAATCGAGAATGTATTTTATTGTATGCTTAATAGAGAATGTACCTTATTGTGCGCCTAATCGAGAATGTATCTTATTGTATGCTTAATAGAGAATGTACATTAGTGTACGCCTTATCAAGAATGTAGACTACTCACAACACGAGTGTATGGTTGACTGCAGAACAAGTTGATGCATACTCGAACTTTTACATCAAAACATAAATAATTATCGCTTTTAAAGAAGATGTTCTCATGGAATTTATTGGTTATATATTGTTTAACAAAAAATTCGCTATCTAAAAAAAAACGTCATAAGAAAGGTAATAGTACTCGTCACATTAAATTTTAAAATCTGAGGTATATCAGTAAAGGAATCATTGAAGATTGCACACAGCCATTATTTTGTCAATCATTCAATAGCCATATTTGGATCTCACAACTCATATTTAATATATCAGTGTAACTCGTGTCATTTTATTATGATTTTATTGAGTCTGTGTTTGGTGTTTAAGTCTCATATCAACGGTTGATAAGGAAGCGCTACTGTGCGAAAGTGGGTTGAAGGGACAAACACACAAAACATTCACATTTATTTTGTCATTTGATGTTCAGTTTAAAGAAGCCTATTCAAAGAAATGGCTTAATTAGGTTAACTTGTAGGCGCATAATGTTTGTCTCTATCTGAATGCAAAAACAAAAAATCATAAATTAACGAGAAAGATGGAACAACAGCAAAAAAAAACTCAACAACCAATTCAGTACATATATTCTCTATAAAAATAACAATAACTAGGGGTGTTTATCAAGGATTGTTAGATACCGCCTTGGAACGGTCAGTAAAATGTTAATTTACTGGGGGTTTAAACCAGTTTAAGTGCACAAATTTCACTCTTATCCCAACAATCCTAAATAAAGATAAAACGCAAAAGGTAAATCTTATCAAAGTATGCATTCACTTGAGGAAACTTAACGATTAAACAAATGATAATAAAATTTTAGGTAAACCCCAAATACTTCTGTCATTAGAGATCTCAACTCTATCTGCAGACGGTGGAATACAATTCAGAGTACCTAATGCAAAAAACTTTTCAAAGATACGATGCAGACATTGTTTGAAACAATGAGCATCACACACAGTCTGCCTTATAAAATAAAAGGTTTAAAACTGTGTGATCATAGAGTTGCATAATAAAAGCACCATTGTACTAAAACTTGGAACAAATAAAGAAAACATTATTAAATAAAAAAGCGACATTTATTAGCTAATTTTTCTTTCCAAATGATTTGAAAATGTAAAATATTTGAAGAAAATGAAGTCACATGCAAAAACACTCCGAGTCAGCCAAAAATGTTTTAGCCAAAAAAGCACAATCATCATTAAATCAAAGTACTGAAAGCTTAGTTATGTAAGGATGCTATATTCAACCCTATATTTTGTTTCAGGAATTCATCTTCAATAACTAGAAGGCAAGTGCTCTTCAAAAGTTTGCCTTTATATCCACGGTTTAAATAAAATCCAAGTAATTCATTGAGTCTATCTGCCCAACTACCTGCTGGAACCATTTTAATTTTACGAATTTTCTTTAAAACATCACCATTAAAATCGGGATGAACAATACTATCAAGAATCCAATTATGTTTACAGTTGTTGCTTTTTCACTTGTGAAATACTTACGACAAATGCGTTTTTATGCATGTTGGTGAAATATATCTGTTCACTAATATGTTTGGCAATAACATGTTTTTGATTCGATCACTGTAATTTGGTTTCACATTTGGAGTGGCATCAGCGTATGGTAGAAGACAGACAGGCTGACCACTCGTTGCCGCCAAGTCGAGCCTGCCGAGTCACTTGTAACACCAATAACTTGCTGAGAAGGTCCGGCAGGATACGGCTGGTATTGAGGCTACTGTGTCTCAGGGTAAGTAGACGGTTGCTGAGAACCCACTGTAGTATCTATGAACTGCAAACCCTGTGAAGATATAACAGACCCAAAACGGGATGGTTTAATATAGCTTTATTACATTCATACTCATACGCACACGATCTTGAATCTAATCAATAACTGAACTATCAACATAAATGCAACTGTTAGCCAGAGGCGAGCTTATCATACACACAGGCGGGCTTATCAATACTGGGCTCTAATTGGACAATCTGAACTTTAAACAGTTCTTTGAAAGTTATAAGACATGTCACAATGCGTCGACAAGTAGTCTTTAAATTATTCAATCAGGAAATTTGGTTATATCTTTAGATATCAAATGTTTTAACAGAACTGTTTTGCCTTTCAGAGTAAAGCTTCCTTGGCTACTCCTATATCTAATCACATGGTAAGTTTTCACATAAACCTCCTATAAACTAGATATCATCACCTGAAATACAATCCCTAAGTACATCTTCATTTTTAACATACCAAGTTTCATTACTAAATAGAACCGAACACTGAAATTATTCAGCATATTTTTGCTTTTTTTTGAAACAGAGACATGACCCTTCTGACTCCTCAATCAATCAAAAGGTAAGTCTTCACACATGTTTCACAACATATTTCACACTATACATCATTTCAAACTTAAGAAATGGATAAAAAATATTTTTCTTTTTTTGTAACAACGACCTTGATCCGACCAGCACGAAAAGTAATCCAAAAGTATTTCACCGCCTGATTTTTTTCTACGCAGCAAGTTTCATCATTAAACATAAACCAACTAGTAGGTAATAAAGTAGAAACCTTTGTTTATATAACGTTAGTTGCATCGACCTTGAGATTAATCCCAGAAAAGATAAAGCAATACAAAAGTACGTCTTAACATAAGTTTTCATAGACTACTGGTTTAATCACTTTACATCAATTATATTGAAAGGTATTGACTTAAATGTAATTTGTTTTCTTGTTAAAGTAACAGAGACCTTCACCTGGGTCATACCGACCCAGAAAAGCAAATCGAAGGTACCTCTTCAAATTACCTTTATACACAAAAAATCTCGTTACTACACTGAAATTCTTAATAAAGTTATTTAGTGGATATTTTTTTATTATCATTACATCGGTCCGGACTCAATGGTCAAAATAGTAATTCCAGTGTACTTCAATTTAGCTTGCTATATACCAAGTTGCAAATCTATACCTTTTTCTAAGAAGGTTTTGTGTTATTGAGCAGAAACCATATATGTATTTTAATTACTTTGTCCAGACCGAAACAAAAGCAATCAGTTTATTAACATTAAACCACACGCTAACGTTAACCGGAAGACCGCCTCCGATTGTAGATATCTCTTTATTCATCACGACCGCCGTTTCAACGCTTTGCTGAGAGTGGTCCCTATCGACTTCATTCATGAAGCAACAGCCGTACTTGTAGACAAGACTAAATGAGTAAAGGTTCAACATCGAAAGGAAGAACGTAATGATCAGCGTAAATGCAAATACTGTGTCCAATAAAGCCATGCTGTTGTATTCGTCGACGTTAAAGAAGTAATAGTTATGCACGTCATTATAGTAGTATTCTCTTAATTCTGCCCAAATATACCAGCTGTACCCAAACATGATGGCGTAGCACATGTTGCTGATGAACATCCACAAATAGACACTCCAATGTCCGATTGCCTGAAATAAGATTACAAATGTTTCACGTTAACGTAATGAACATTCTCTCCTCCAATGGAGGGCACAAAAGGCCTTTCTATATATTTTTTGAAATACTTACATATGTCATTGTGCATGTTAGTTTTATTTCACGGTTGGGGTTACGCCGCAAAGTAAGGAAATACATAGATAAATAAAAACATGTAGACACAATATTGAAGTTTATGCGAGGTCCGGTAATTAGATTAAATTCAGCATGTATCGAAAGTAAGTTGATACATTTAATTATTACACACGAGACGATTTCTTCGGTACAAAATAAGTTTTTAATATGTACAAAAATTATTAAAGGCAAATTGTTATATACTTTCTCAATCTTTGTGTATCTGGAACAATCTCGATAGCAGAAACAGCTGAAATTTAACGGGCTTAAAACACTCTGAAAGGAAAGAATCAGTATTATCAGTGTTACTGCATTGTAGTGATATTGTCTGCTGAATTATCCTAAGAAGAAAACTTGGAGTTGATAAGTTGACATGAGGAGAATAAAGCGACGATGACGAAAGTTTGTCAAACTAATGGCGGCTATCAATATTGAGTGACATTTTCATGTTTCTGTTTCCATTTAATGTTATACACTTATGGAATGGCTTGTCGGGCAGTGGTCAAACTATTTGCCAAGGTTGTGGATCGACCAGTAAACTATTGCACAAGACCGAAAGGCTTTGTGATTTTCATTCGGCAATTCAAATTATTCGACCGCGCTAATCTCTTCATATAAAAGGTTTAAAACTCTATATATATCAAAATATCGTGCACTATTTAATTTATTCTGAAAAGGGTAATTCTTAACGACAGAAATTGAAACTATAATTTGTTTCAGGCACAAGGAGTTTACAGTAAAATATGAACAAAACAATCATACATCAATAATACATCAATAATAATACTTGTATTATTGAATACACCCCAATTCATAGACAAACAATTTCCTGAATATATCATGACAAATAAATACAATAAAAGTTTGTTCAATAAACGCTAACATTGGATTTGGCTTCCGCACACTACTTACAAAAGTTGCTGTGGCCATCATGAAGAATCCAAAAATAATGCCCACCATAACAAAGGCCAAGGTAGAAAAAACAATACTGAGGAAAGCTAGTATTCGTGTGGCTATCACTGTGATGCGGATACATCTTTTGGTAGCTTCAATTGATCTTGTGCTCTGCGCACTTTCGTCAACTGAAATATTAAGAGTGATAATCGTATTCGGAATGTTGACATTCATGATGTTGACGTTCATGAAAAACTAATTGTCAATGTTAAGTACTTGATGAACTCAATAATTATGATTTGTAAAATTATAAATAGTTCTGTACCCAGAACAAAGCTCGGTAAAAAGCATGACTCTTTAAGTCATACTTTTCGTGGATACATATGTTAAGAAACAACTTTGTTGTTGTAAATTATTTATGATTAGTATCAATTATGAATAAGACTGTGAGTTAAAATATTCAAAAACTCAAACAAGTTCAACTAGTCTTTAAATAAAATTTGTTTAATGCTTGCCCGGCCACCTCACTGAAAATGAGGTTACCCCCTGTATGCTAGTGAATGCAATATTTTATCGCTTTATTATGTACAGGTTTTTGATATAGACATATTCAATCTTTTCGAATGATTTACACTTTATTGGCTTACCGGGCACGAACAGTCCACATCATTGTACAACGGTTTTCTTTATAACATCTCTTTCAAGACATTGCATGTAAGTGTTGAATTTGATATTCTCAATGTAACTACTTTTTGTCAGTATCATTAAAATTGCTTTTCGCGTTTTGACGTATCGCTAAGCATTCACAGTTTACGCAGATTATAATAGAACTAATAACTATCCAACTTTGACGTCTGTTTTGAGATCTTATAATTATTACTATGTTTTGATAAAGGAAATTCTAGAACATTTTGAACAGATCTTTACAATTACACTGATCATTTAAATATCTTGCGATTTAATCGTCGGTTCAACTTTAAATGTTAAAATATAAGTTTCAGAAAATTAATAAAAGAAATAGAAGTGGAGATCGAAAAAAAGAAAGCGAAGCCTTTTTGATAAAAAACACTTGCTTACATGTTAATGGTTCCAACTAATTGACAGACTTGTGAACGCATTCGGTTGTTATATTTTGTTATATATTCATCAGTGAATCTTAACGTATCTGATGTTGAACAAAGCTTTTATTTTCATCAAACCATTGATAATAATGCTGAATTGTGACGTCGGGTGAGCCCATATAATGTTATGAATGAAATAGGTATAGAGAAAGCTATTGCAATTTGTGTTTTGTTTTTCATTTCAAATGAAATCGGACTTTATATTTTTTGAATGCCAAGGTATCCAACTTTTAATATTGTTTGCGGAATATATGGTACATATTCTTTCTTGACACCAATAGAACCCTTTCTAGATATAGCAAAATAATATGGGGCTCACCTAGCGGAGTGCCAGGAGAAAAACCTTCTTGTCTGGCTTGGTGACCACCAATCAAGTTCAATCGGAAAGGCATGAAGTCGCACATAGGATGCTTTGTAGAGAGTCGAGTGCGCTAACCACAACCCTAACTGGACAACTAACAGGAATGACAAACAAGTCACTTAAATTCGCCATTATTATATGGGGGAGCTCTAAACCCTTTGAAATCAAGAAACTATTAATCTAATTTTATATAAGGTGTAATATAATAAACTGTTGTCAAATAACCCATTTTAAAACTGCATTTTTAACGATTTTCGAAACAATGCAACCTTATTGCAACATTTCCACATATTTATGAACGATTAAACTATCATTTAAACTGATGATGACATATTTCCGATGCTTATAGTTCATTACACAAAGCACTGATGTTTCGGCCCGGCACATATACAACCATCAGCATATTTTTTATATTTGGGATCGTTCAGAAGTTCATTCATGGGACAAAACTAACATAAGGAGTAATGGATCGAACAGGACAGGCGCAAATTCACCAGCCTTAAAATGGTAAATGTTTAATAGCATGACCACTGTCAATGTCCTTCTAATCTGGGCAAACATAATCCTAAAGTCCCAATTCCTGTCCAGTCACAGTGGGAGAGCGCAAGAGAATGTGTTCTAAGTGCAACGATAATCGAAACTAAAACACCGTGTTTATAATAGCAAAGATTGACAAAGAATATATATATTAGACTTCACAACATATTTGTATTAATTCTGCATTAAATACTGTCTGTAAAAAAGTAAGGAGTTCAAGTATGTTAAAATTGTATCAAACCAGTGAACCATGAAAGAATTTTAGCATAAAACTCAAAGAAGACAAGAACAAACACCACACATGGTTTAGAACACGAACAAAAGGTAATCTCACAATGCAACGGACCTTAGAACAATATAAAGTGGCATATTGTTAACACAATGATTACATAAATCTCCAAATATAAAGATAAGCTCTGATAAACAAGTCTTAGCAAATATTTACGCTATGTACGCAAATATCAGTAATAATGAATTGTACCCAATGTGGTTTGGGTTTGTTTGTGAGTGATTTATACTATCTCATTTAGGCTAGGTTTTTTGGGAGATAAACAACCGATATGTCTCCTACGGTTTATATTATGAAATAGTTAAAGCTTTTTTTAATGAAAACATATGTGTGTCTTGTATAGCTTTTGAAAGCCGCAGATTCCCATCGTCCTTAGAGTTCTGATAAACCAGATATAGCTCCTTCTCTACAGGACCCTATGCATATTTCTGTCACTGCGGAACTTTCCAATGACGATACTATTTACTATTGTTAGAAACTGGCCAAATATGTAGCAAACTTTAAACAAACAAACGCAAATGCTTTCCAACTACGAACAAATGTCAAAAAGGTTACACTTTTTGGCAACACATGTAAGAACATGTTATACAGTGCAATTTATGTCTTAATCAATACTGTCCAATTTATAGACATATCTGCTACTGCTTTTGTTACTACTACTTTTTAAAGACACCAACCTCTCTGACTAAATGTTCGCAAATTGTCTTTCTTGGCATAACATATTAGCAAGAGTAGACTTTTCTTTAGAGCTGATGAGTTATAGATGAGGTGATTGAAATGTAAAGCATTTATAGATGGCAATGTAAACATTACAGACTATAACAACCATACCTCTTGCCTGATGTTCACAAATTGCTTGTCATGACAGACTGTATATGCCATACTTTCAAAGATTACATCCGTTTATTATGAAAACAATTAATTGATGGCAATATCAATTTTACACAATAGAACCATACCGTTGGGACCCTTTGTACAAATATTTGTTGTTGAAAATTGTTCCAAAATTGATAAATCTTTGTTCAACATGGGCTACCTTCACAGTTCTCTGACCAATAAAAATACAACAGTTTCAGAATAACCAAAAATACCTAGTTCCACTCACAAGGCTGCCAATTAATTTAAAATATAACAATAAAGTACAAGCAAGGGTGTTGTTTGTATGTATTTGCTTAAACTAATATTGGTGATAACGAGAATTAAACTTAGTTGCAAGATTTGTATAGTAATTTATTCAGTATAATAACTCAATGCGTGCATTATTAGTTGGCGTAATTTGTTTTTCTTATTCCGTACTAAGTACCACAATTTAAATTAGATTGCACGTATGCTTTTTGAACAAATACCCAGTAGTAAAAATGTAAATAAAACTTAATGAGCTTTTAAAGAGCCAAAATTAATTTGCTAAATGTTGACTCATAGCAACCCCATGCAATTTCGTTATCGGGGTATTACCTTTTTAATACGTTTCAAAATGACAAAAAATACTAGTACATGTTTTTATTATCGGAATTGATAATCTTGAATACAGTATCTTGTACAGTTACATCGAAATAACGAAATAAAACCATTTATTTTATTTTTTGTAACAAGTATAATAATTTGTTTATATACATGCAAAAAAAGTGTTCTGTATCATTAACGCATATATCTTTTTCATTTTGGAACGGGTTCTGTTACTAATGTACAAATGTGCATTTTTTTGTTGGGGGCTGAGAACGCCATTAATTCCCAATATTACTAAAATGAAGAAACATTAATAATATTAAGCAATTCATCAGTTATGGCAACCGATTTGGAGGAATTAGAGCATATGTGAATGCTTTCAATAGTTATTATACATAAAATATAATACCCAGCTTGTTGGCACACTTATATTGTGTTTTTTAAAGCTGCTCTCTCACAGATATACCGTTTTTACAACTTTTTAATTTTTTGTCTTGGTTGGAGCAAATTTTTGCGTAAATATCTGCAAACCAAAGATTGCTGACAAAAGATCAGATCGCAGAGTTTCATATTTCCGTTCGAAAAGTAATGTTTTATGGCTAACGGTTTAAGAAAAATGCATAAAAAAATCAACTTTTGAACTTAAATATAAAAGTCTGCGATCTAATGTTTTGTCAGCAGTCTTATATAACTAGTTTCCATGCATTTTCGTAAAACTTCGCTCGTTCCAAAAGACAAAAAAAGTTGTTAAAACGTTCAATCTGTGAGATTGCAGCTTTAAGAAAAATATGAAGAAATAATCAATTGCTACATCAACTGAACACAAGAAGCATAATGTTATGACCCGTAGTACACTATTGTTAATATATAAGTTATTATTAAGAAATGCCTTTTAAAATAATACCAGATAGAAATCTAAGGCTTTCAAGAGGTATAAAAGACCTTCTCTCATTTCAACATAACAAGACTTTATATTTTAATTGTGCTAACCATGTCCGGGATATCGGTTATGTGTATCTTACATTTCCAAAACTAGCATATAAAGATAAGGATGTAAAGATCACTTTTAAGCAACCTCAAACCCCATTAGGTGTTTTCAGACTTCGTAGCGTAAGTATGCACATTAAAATAGTTTATCACCTCTTTGCTTCATATTGTAGGCTTTATGCGATCATAATGTTTAACAATATGCATCTTTGACTCGCCCTAAGACCAGGAATGGTCCGAGATCGTATTTTCTTGGTGTGCTTATCTCATTATATCATTCATACTGGGCCATATACTTCTCATTTAAAGCTGCACTCTCACAGATATACCATTTTTACAACCTTTTTTATTTTTTGTCTTGGAAAGAGCATATTTTTGCGTAAATATCTGCAAACCAATGATATACGAAAGCTGGCAAAAAATCAGATCGCAGATTTTCATATTTCCGTTCGAAAACTGATGTGTTATGGCTTAAACCGTTACTAACGGTTTACGAAAAATGCATAAAACATCAATTTTTGAACTTTAATAAAAATCTGCGATCTAATTTTTTGTCAGCAGTCTTATATAACTGGTGTCAATAGATTTTCGCAAAAATTGGCTTGTTCAAAGACAGAAAAATAAAAAAGTTGTCAAAACGTTCAATCTGTGAGAGTGCAGCTTTAACCTTTTGACTTATTCGTTCTTGTATTTTTTGTTCTTATGCGTTTCATATAGTATTACGTGTATGCCAAATAGCATTCTATGTATATTGGTTCATACTTTTGTTTATACCGGCAATAAAGTTTGTCGTACTTGATTTTTCTTTCTTATTGAAATGTTTTACATATAGTGATTCATCCACTTTTAATAGGAATAAATTATAAATTTTAATTAATCCACAAGTTTTATTTAAAATATATTTATTATCATTATACTAAGAACGTATATTTCGCTCCATTCCTCCTGTGATTAGACTGGAATAAGGACTCTTATTTTTGCCCAACTTTATCGGACTTTAACATGCATCATGCTATTGAATTATAATGATTTAAAGGCTGATGCATTAACTTCAACCTTTGTTCGATCCATTACTCCTTATCTTCATTGTTTTCTATGAAGGAACGGACGTGGGAGATCGTATACAAAATAGGATTTGTCGATGGTTAAATCTGAGCCGATTGTATCTTTTGTTGCCGTGTGATATATGAAACAGCTATTAGCAACGGACATATGCCTTCATTAGTTTAAATGAGATGTTAGTCGTGCATAAATAAAGCGAAATGTTGCAAGCTGAAAGGCGAAAATAGCTGAATAAAGGGTTATCTATAAATTTTAACAAAAAATGAGTTCCAATATTTATCTGGAGGTTGGAGTTTAGTTTTACCGTGATTGAATAAATAAGTTGATTATTAAGTGCTAAATTTTAACAAGTGAAAATATAAATGTCACCTCCTTCAAACGATTAAGAGGCCCCTTTACACTTGGTGCAGCTTGGCATTTTATCAAATAAAATAATTGCGAATTAAAGTGACTTGCATGTCATTTCTATTGGTCGTCCGGTTAGCGCTGTGATAAGCGCACTAGACTCTCCCAAAAGCCAGGTTCGCCTCCCAGCCCTGGCCCATTAGTTTGGTTTGTGATCACCAAGCTGGACAAGTGGTCTTTTACCGAGCACTCCTGTACCACTCCCACCCATACGCAGCACAATATCTCACTCATTACCATCGTGCCGACGACAGTGACTTAGAATGAACAAAACACGTTTATACAATTAATAACTGTAGTTCAATCTATGATAGCCAACTTTCAATTATGTGTATTGTGGAAGAAAGGTGTGCAACTATTGTTTGGATATAATTGAAAAGGATTTCATTTGCGGCTAGAAAGACTATGTAAACATCATACCACAAACACTAGTACAAGCTAGATATTTTGGCATTTATTGAATTACAAGTATGATTTCAGCTAAAATAAAAAACAAACACAACCAGATTGCAATCTCTCTCTCTCTCTCTCTCTCTCTCTCACACACACACACACACACACACACACACACACACACACACACACACACACACACAAACACACTCTCTCTCTCTCTATTATATATATACATATCAGTAATTTGGCTCACATATTAGTGATCATTAAGTAAAGCCTTTAAAAATGATACCAACATTATGTCGGGTCTCAATTCAAAATTATCATCAATGGTATGATACAATAATCAGTTTTGTTTACCATCGGATACATAAGCGCGTTTTCTGATGAATCAAAATACAACAATTTCAAAATAAAGTTAAAGTAGCTTAATATACTCAGAAGGCTGCCAATGAAATTAAACCATGGCATTTAGGTATAAGTAAAAATAATGATAAAAATGACTTCGCCACCTTTGTTCGATCCACACTTCAACTTTCTTTTATTAATTTACTAAAACTCATATTGTTGACATCGAGATTTAAACTTAATTACAAAATATTCAAATGGCCATGTAATTACTTACCTTGAGTAAGCATAATTCGGTGTAATCCTTGTTCCTTATTTGGTAGTGTCATTGAATATGACTGCACGTATCCTTCTTAAACAGTATACCCAGTAGTACAAAACAGATGTTGTTCAAATAAATGCCCCAAATAATAAGTGTTTTTTAATATTAAATATTGAATAAGTATATGTTTTAAAACATGTTCATGGCATAAAGTTTTCGTACAAAGATTTCGTTATTAAGATAAGCTTATCGGATACAACTGTTTATTTCCTCCTATCAGTTGCATACATTCAATAGCTAAATATAGTTATTTCGTAAGGCGGGTACGTGTAAAGCCTATCAGCTAAAGGTAAAGGGTTGTAAAACACTTAAGGAATACAATATAAAGTAAGCACACATTTAGGTGTACCACAGACGGGAGACTTTGATCGGCATTGAACTCACATACAAAGCAAATGGCTCTGATAAAGCTCACTAAAATTGCTGCATTATTCTTTTATCCCAAATAAAAAAACTGCCATAAAGCAGTCGGAAGTTATCCACAAGCACTGCGCCACACAGATAAGTAATCTCTTGTACTGCCATGGTTTCAGAAAAATATCAAACTGAAAAGATAAATGTGCATGAAAAAGGGACTGATGTATTCAGCAAGAATTCTATGCATAGACATCCAGAGCAAAAACAAAATGATTTTGAGGTTTGTTTTATCCCGTCTGATCGTCGCATACAAATTAAACGCAAATCCTCACTTAAGCAATGTATTATTAAATTGTTGATTTGTACAAAAAAATACATTTCATATTCTAAACGAGTGTTTATATGAGCGTTAATTATGTGTGCTGTTTTTTTTTGTTTTTAATTGTAAGTGTGCATTTCATTAAAACGTGTGCTTATTTCTTTAATCAAGAAGTATACAACTAAACCCATAGGGATTTTCAAATAAAGTTGTCAGTTTGTTGTTAGTGTACCAGGGTAATTTTTGTTAATCTCTTATACACCATTTTCTACTATATATGCATAAGGCTATTTGTACGCTTAATCCAGAATAAACCTTATTGTACGCTTTATCAAAAGTACACCAAACCAGTTCTAATGCACACTTGCTTGACCACATAAACGGTTTAAAAACATCCCTTTTAAATACTATGTTCTCATACATTCTTTATCGGTATTAATATTTGCTAATACAAAAGAATATTTGTGGATCTGTCAGTGAATAATTATTTCAGCCATTGTTTAGGAATCGCTACTTTACAAATGTGGGTTGGAGGGATCAAAATACAAAAAAAAAATATTCAGTGCTTTTTATGTCATTTGAATTTCAATCTTGAGAGCTTAGTTTGAAAAGCATTTGCACTAAAACGCAGAAGTTTAAAAAAAACGAATTTTTTAGGTGCTATAATGTTTATCGCTATCTAAACGACATTATGTAAATAATGTCTTGTGACATTGTGGAGATAACTTATATTTTAAGAACGAATGTTTGCTCGATAAGATGTACATGTTTCTGTTGATCAATACATTAATGAAAGCATAACACCGCACAATTTGATCACTTTTTAATGATACACAAACAATTACTTGCAAATAAACGCATATTATATGGTTAAAACACACAGCACACAGTAATGAAATTCCATCGATTGTCGATGTCAGTTATGTAAATTAATGAATTGGGTTTGCTCAACCTTTTTTTAAATTGAACGTAGAATTAATTGATATTTAATATTTTTTAAACAAACGAGTTTATAAAGGCAGGACATGTTTTGCAAAGTCATGATTATAACCAAATTCTCGGAAACTTAATTAAATTATGCATGTGTTTTGCCCACTCGCGACTTCCGGGAGTGTACATGTTTGGAGAAGATTATCAGAAAAAAATCAATATTAAGTACACTAACTTACCTTACCTTTGCTGTATTTTAAGTTCTTAATTTAATAGTACGCGTATGTGTAAATGAATGCGACTGCGTTAATGCAATTTTAAACAGTAAGACATGTACTTGAAAAATAAGACCTTGATCAATTTATAGGCTCAGAGATTATAATGTAGTAAGTGTAAAAACAAATCATTTGTATTTAAATCATAAAAAATATGGTAAGATGGCAACGAAACTCTGTCTGTGTGTATCAAAAATGTATGTTTTCTCTCTCAATTGCGTCAGATAACAGCTCTATATATAGCGTAATTTAAAAAAACAAACGCAACTGCATTATACACCTATGGAAGTTTATGACACTGATGGTTCTGTTACCAGTGATGAAACGAAAGTGTTTGAACGGTGGAAAAATGACTTAAAGGACTTGTACAACTGCAAGGAATCGGATGGTTTTGACGATATTCACTACGATCGTGCAAAGATACACAAGACTTTAATTGAGAATAACATGGCTGACCCCCTTTACGTCACGAACGAATCATTAAATAGTAACATTTCATTGAATGAGATAGCTTCAATTATACAGAAAAGTAAATCCGGCTCGGCATGTGGAATAGACAATTTACCGTATGATGTGTTGAAAAACCCGCCGGTTATTGCCGTGTTACAACAGTTATTTCAGTTAATATTCGATACTAGTAAAATCCCATCAATATGGAGAAAAGCAATCATTTACCCAATATTGAAGGACCCACAATCAGATAAAAGGACCCCAATGAACTATAGAGGGATTAGCCTACTATCGTGTGTCAGTAAACTGTATACGGCGTTTTAAATAAACGCTTAACAAAATACCTAGAGACGGGCAATCTCCTTGCTGATGAGCAGGACGGTTTCCGGGCGAACAGATCGTGTGAAGATCACGTTTCTACTCTTATTAGTGTTGTAAGAAACAACAAGAATGTCTATGCAGCGTTTATTGACTTGAAACGTTGTTTCGATTATTTTGACAGGGACATGTTATTGCACAAACTGTTACTAAATCATATCGATGGAAAGTTTTATAACTCTGTCAAGAATATCTATGCGAGTTCGTCATCTTGTGTCCGGCTCAACAACTCACACACAGACTGGTTCGATTGCATATCTGGGGTGAAACAGGGGTGCATGTTATCACCGACGTTATTTGCCGTCTTCGCCAATGACCTAGTAAAGGAAATAAATGACTTACAGTGTGGCGTCACCATCGAGGAACACCAGGTGTACATTCTCATGTACGCTGATGACATTGTTCTAACCGCAGACACTGAACAAAACCTACAAGCAATGCTCGACGTTTTGAACAACTGGTGCAAACGCTGGCGTGTAATCATAAACGCGTCAAAATCGAAATGTATGCACTTCCGGAAAGCACGCACTCAACGAACACAGTTTATCTTCCGTATTGGTGATAATGAAATAGAAATAGTGGACAAATATAAGTATCTAGGCATCATTTTTCAAGACAGAGGCGATTTCTCAACCACATGTGAGGGGCTTTCAAAGGGGGGAGGTAGAGCTCTTGGAAGTGTTATAAGTAAGATACACCCCTTGAAAGACATTTCCTTTAAACCATATGAGAAACTCTATAACGCTTGTGTTGTGCCCGTCATGGATTATTGCAGCTCAGTGTGGGGGTACAAACAATACCAACCATCGGATAATGTGCAGAACCGCGCTATGAGGTACGCCCTTGGCGTCCATCGCTTCGCGCCGATCCCGGCGCTGACAGGGGACACTGGATGGATACCCACCCGTAATCGCCGCTGGAGTAATATGCTACGCCTGTGGAATAGACTTGTTCGCATGGACCGTGACCGACTGTGCGCCCAGGTGTTTGAAATAGACTATAGAAAATGTACCGCTAACTGGTCAAGCGAGGTGAAGGACATCATGGACAAAATAGGAATATCTGACAGTTTCAATGCAAAACAGCCTGTTGATATTAAGAACGCGCATTCGCTGATCAAGGTTTATTATGTTAACATTTGGTCACAGGATATAAGATCTATGCCGAAATTACGAACGTACAGTGAATTTAAACAAGAATTCAAGTGTGAAACCTATCTGAGTATGGACCTTAAGAAAAATGAACGTTCATTATTGGCTCAGTGTAGGACTGGTATATTACCACTGAGATTAGACACCGGTCGTTATTTAGGGGAACCAGTGGACTCTAGAACGTGTAGGCTATGTAACTCTGGAGAAGTTGAGAACGAGTGTCATTTCATATTTCAATGTTCTCTGTATAATGAACTGAGAAATACCTACCTTGGTAATATCATATCACTTGACAGTTTTGTAAATATCTCCGATCTAGACAAACTTGTTTTACTTATGAAGGGCTATGTGAGACAATTATCCAAGTATATTGTTAGTGCTTTCACTTTGAGAAAAACCAGACTGTTTGCTTAAAAGTATTGCTAGTTATTAACATTACATCTTTTACGTTGAAATTTTGTTTATGCAATGTCCTTAATATGTAAACTCACTTATAAACGTATTGGATGATATAAACATTTCCTTTATAGATATGTATAATATTCACTTTAAACCTTACATACATATTCTTTATGTTTAATTTATGAAAATTTGTATTTCATATATGTGATATCTAGTTGACTTATAGGCCTGATGGGCCGGGTGTAATTGCTTAAACTATTTATATTTGTATTGATTTGTAATGATGTATATATACACATGTCACTATAATAAAATAATTACTTACTTACTATTACTTACTTATACAGTCCAGACTCGCTATGTCGACATCGGATATGTCGACTTACTGGTTGTGTCGACTTTTCTTCCGTTTTTCGTGTTTCAGTCTCTGTGGTCGAATTTCCCACATTTCCTATGTTCTTTATGTCAGACTGTAAATCAAGTCGTAGGTGTGAACATATTCATGACGGTTGGTGGCATGACGCAATATACCGTGCGTGTCAATCTTACAAACTGACATAATTGGAGGAAACAAAAATGTAATTGTTAAGTGCGAATAAATAAAGTCGTTTGTTTTTTATTAAAGATACCTTTATTGCTCAATTTCTTTATGGTTTTGTTTAAAACATGAACATTTTATTGATTTGATAACAATCCCGAATGGGCACAGAAATAATAACTTCATAATGTCAATGTTAGTTCCACTGCTCTGGTCGACCAATAAATAATAGTGCTTGAAAGCTTTTTGAGAATGTGCTATATTGCTGTGTATAAACGAAACACGAATGTGCTATTTTATAAAAGTTGTTTTCATATGCGCTATACCGTTTTCTTACAATGTACAAGTGTATGCGATTGTGGTTTTGTATGTGTTTTGTGTGATCCATAAACGTAAAAGAAATACATTTGAAAAAAGTCGACATAACGAGTTTCGACTGTATACACAGATCGAACGGCGATCACCTACCATTGAAAATTGATCGTTTGATACGATTGCTGTCTGCGATAAACTGCAAGTTTACTATAAAACACATTTTTAAATCTCGGAACCCCATTTTCACTAACCTTTTCGAGGCGGTATGTATGTAATTCTTTAGAACTTGCGGTCAAGGAGAACCCAAGAAAGTGCAAGCCCATATTTCATGCGGGGTCCTCTGTTTTTGCTGATTGGACAACACGCGGAAGAAACAGTGGTGGGATACAAAGAAGTCCTGGTGCGATACCCTAGCTCTTTTTCGAAGAGACCCCTTTGTTTTTATACGTGCTCGGCGTTATCATCGATACACGGGGTACAACTTTCCTGGGTTAAACCAGTACTGAGTACACCACTTTTCAAAGCACTACCCTTTAAATGCCGAGCGTCAGGCAAGGGAACTACATGTACCAACTTTTAACGTATTTTGGTATGACGCAGCCAGGGATCGAACCCACGACCTCCCGTTCCATAGGCGGACGCCTTTACCACTAGACCACGGGACGGTAATATCAATATTTGTATAAACTATACCTAATAAAACAATACAATACACATGAAATGACCCAGTAGCGCAACATTAAACTAAGACACTGTTTAAGGCCACAACGATAAAGGCCGAACCAAAACTGAAAGAGGGAAACAAAAGTTACCAAGACAACAATCACCTTACAGACAAATAAAAATAATATTCGAATATTCGATCGAAAGAATGACCGAATATTCGAATATTATTTTGATTTATTTTTGATTTGAATTTGAATATTCAATTACCGATATACATATTTAAAGGGAAAGTAAACTTCTATTATTATTCGCTAAAGTAATAGCCTGTGCATTTTTACCCTACTTTGTCGTAGCCAGTACGCGCATTGGACCCTGATTTTCCCCAAATGAGCCTTTGAAAAATCATCATTTTCAGGAAAAAAGCAATACATTATAAACAGACAAACTACAAAATCGAATAATTTTAATTCCGCTGCCTTTATATTTGTAAACAATGTGAAATTAGATGGATTCCTATACAAACAGCGTTTTGCGCAAATGGAGGATCTTTCCGTAGGACTAGCAGCCTCGTTCTAGTAAAATAATAAAACGAAAACATATGTGGATTTGACTCATCTATTGTACACCAATAGAGAAAATAAATCCTAAAATGCGATACTATACATTTACATTTCAAAGCACGAACATTGTATCGAAACAGTTTAAAGCACAGATATGTAACAACATTATTGTTGCACATGACATTCATATCATCACGGCGATTTGAGCTATGTTGCACAGTTTAATTTGAATCAAAGACAACACATTTGTGTTAAAGTCGATTACTAGCCAGTTATTGTTAAAGGAGGGGGACTTCCTATAGTACCCGACGATATGTCCCTAAATTACCTGCCGCGTGTTTAGTGTATTGTCATCACATTCACACCTCTGTCGTTGGGGCCAATCGTTGTAAAACAAGACAAACGAACTTTATAAACACCAACAGTGTTTTAGGCAAAAGCTTTTTTATTCTCTTTATTGAACTTATTTTACGAATATTCGAATACTGATTTTGGCATTCGAATACCAAACGTTTGATCGAATGTTCGAATATTAGAATATTCGTTTGCATCCCTACAAAATATCATTATACGGATATTTCAGTATGACTGCCTTGAAATTAACAATGGAAATCCGTGTTAGGTGAAAACAAACATTATCAAACTAGAAGTTTAATCTGCCCACTCGATTGATAGAAGTCCGCCTTACCTGCCATATCAGTTTATAACTTTATGCCATCAGTAAATGCAAACAAATGTAATATGACCCCCTTTTGAATCAACATGAACTTTGTTGCAAGAAAGTAAAATTATATCAATTAATAAAATAAGATTCGACTACTCAAAGAAAACAAACGCTTCACTGTCTTGTGACGTTAAGGGTCTCTGTGTTTGTTTCTGTGGCATGTATTTTTTGTTGCAAGATACAAGATACGATAATCTTTATTTAAAGCCGGGCATATGCTAACAAAAAACATGAGCTACTTTGAGAGATGAATAACAAACATAAATAACATAACAAACCATAACAATGAACGGGTGACCTGGAAAATAGAGCATAAAGTTTTAAAAGAGATTACATATTGGAAAACCATATACAAAAAAAACGTTTGTTATTATATTCATGCAGACAAATATACAAAGGTAAAATGAATTAGAACACTGTTTACAATGAGAACACCAAATTATTTACCACGCTGTACGGCCAGTCCACATGGTTCCGCCAGGTTACATACCACTGTAAACCGGTTATTCTTTCAAGAGTATAAGTTAAGGATAAAAATAATAGTATACATTCTTGACATCGTTGACCTTTTATATCAAGCAAATATATCTTCGGTATCCCTAATTGGGGAACATGCAGAAACTACTTTAAAAATAGAGCCTGAGAACAGCAAAAACAATATTAAAAAAGGAAACTTTACAAATAAAACTTATCTGCTTAATATATTCTGAATATAGTTTATACTTCATACATGAATAGAAAAGGAAAATCGGTGAAAGATACAGGTGTATATAAACAATGTGTTCGCTTGTTACTTTTAAACCGTGTGGCCATGTTACTATTAATGTGTTTTCATGTCATTTTAAAATATATACATCGGAAAATGCTATTTTTGAAGCGTAAAGTCAGAATGCAACTTAAGCTCTATAAAGCTTTGAAAATAACAAAACATCGCTACTTGTATTCTTAGAGAACTATTCAACATATCGGTTGACTTATATGTTTTGGACATATATTAATACATTTCACAAATAAGTCACGTATACACGAATATTATGAAATAATACAGATCTATAAATTTGACATCACATTGGTTGCGACATAAGGATCAGATTTGTTTGTTGTTGTTTTTTTTTAAGTTCTATCATTGTAATTGGCTTATGCGATGATGAGTTATCGCTAGAAGCTATGGTTTTAATTCGATCAGAGCAATTGTTTAACATTCAAATTGGCTTCAGCGTATGGCGGAGGGCTGACAGGCTTTCCACTCGTTGTCGCCATTGTCGATGTAAAGGTCACACCCACCGAGTCACTTGTAACACCAATAGCTTGCTGGGGAGGGGAATACATGCAATACGGTCCGGAAGTGTTCGGCTGGTATTGAGGGTACTGTGATCCAGGGCTGGTAAACGGTTGCTGACCACCTACTGCAGCATTTGTGAACATCAAACCCTGCAAAACTTAACTGATTAGAATTCTCTGCAAACAGTTATATGAACCTTACATGCCACCATATGTTTTTATTTGTACTATATTCTCGTTGTGCATTTTGTAATATTTAGTACCAAAAGTATGTAATTCAAGATAAAAGTCACACATATATGCAAAAAGCTATATTGAACGTTATGTTCATAGTAATTGACGAATCTGCTTAATATGTGACTTTGACTTTTAAGTAGTGCGTTTCAGCAAACGTATCAAAGTGATATTATTTTTGCGATAAAGAAATACTATAAGAAAGTTATAAGAAACGTCTCAATGCGTCGGCACCAAGTTTTACTTCAATCAGGATATTGGCATATTAACATTTTTGTTATCAAGCTTTTGGGCAGAACTGTTTTGTTTCTTGTTAGTTATAGCTTCATTGACCGCAATGTCTCCTTAACCCTTCAAAGGTATATTTTTGCCTCAGCATCATATGTACTTCAATTCATAACCCCAAATGCAATCCCAAAATACGTTTTTATTTGTGACAAACCGTGTTTTTATCAGTATTATGAACTGAAACATTTTTTTCTATCATTTGAAAAAACAGAGGCCTTGACGCTACTGACAACAAAACGAATCGAAAGATATGTTTTCACATAAGCTTCATACATAACAGAGTGCACACTATCAATAAAAAACAACTAAATGGATTGATAAAAACAATCTTTCTAATTTTAAGTAACAGTGACCTTAATTCCAAAAGCATTAAAAACAACCCCTAAGGACGTATTTACCTTAGTTTCTTATGCAAGTGTCATTTGTACAAAAAAAAAATTGCATCTAAATAATTAATAAGATAACATAGTGTTTTATTGTAGAAACAGCGATCTTGACCTTGATCCTACAAAAAAACTAAAGCAATCCCAAGGTACAACTTCACCGGCTTCCTGCACAACATATTAGGTCACTATACATCGACAATATTCAAAGGTATAAAGCTTAGCATTATTAATTTTCTCTCTATTGCAAAATTGATATCAAACTTGACTGATAGACCCCAAGAGCAATCCAAAGGTATCTCTTCAAATTAGCAGCCTGCAAAAGATACTCTCTTACTATAATTATGTTCTAGTTCAGTGTTTGAGTGAAAACACTTTTTCGATATTTTAGTAACATTGACCTTGATCTAGATCTCAATGACCTTAATAGGTAATTTCATGCTCTTCAAATTGGCTCGCTATACACCTAATTTCAATTTTTTTAAAAAGTCTTAGAAAATCGCATTATTGAGCGGAGATCATATTTGTATGTTGAGTGACTTTAACCAAATACAACACAAAATAAATTACAAGCTACACTTATTTAAACTTACGACCTCCCGCCCGACCGACGACGAATCCCAATCTAATAACCAGGATTTGTTGCAAAATATTTGACTAAAATATATTGTTTAAAACAAAAGGTCCTTATTTTTAAAAAAAGATTAAAATCACGAACTTACGTTAACCGGAAGACCTCCCCCAACAGTAGTTATCTGTTGATTCATCACGACTGCCGTCTCAACCCCTTGCTCAGAGTGATACATATCGACTTCCTTCATGAAGCAACAACCGTATATGTAGACTAGACAAAACGAGTAAAGGTTCAACATCGAAAGGAAGAACGTGATGATCAGCGTAAATGCAAATAGTGTGTCCAATAAAGCTATGTTGTGGTTCGGGTAGGAATCGGAGTAGTTTGAGCGATATTGTGATGAATATTCGTCATAATAATATTCATCCCTGTAATCAACGTAGATTTCTCTCGAGGTTGACCAAAAGTACCAGCTATTACCAAATAGTATAATGTAGAACATGTTGCTTATGAACATCCAAACATAGACACTGCAATGTCCAATTACCTGAAAAAGATGACAGATGTAGCTTATACACATATATTTGAACTCCTAATGCACTTCCTTATATGCACGTATTTTCAAATTATCCATGTTCAAACAGAAAACAATAAATACAATACGTCCAAATATCTTGGAAAATCTCAGTATTTTTGTTGGATTATTGTAGGAAAATGGTCAAAGAATTAGTGTAAATATAAACTTTGAATGATTAAGATATTCTGATCATCTATGTATGCTCATATTAAGTCGTTAGATTCTACGGATATCACTAACACAATCCTAGCCAAGCGCTCTATTACACCCATTTACCGCAATACTAAAACATTAAATCCTTTAATATGTATACAAACAACGATTTCTTACAAAACGTTACATACTTTCTCAGGCTTTGTGTTTCTTGAACAATCCGAGTAGCAGCAACAACTGAAGTTTAACGGGCTCATAACACTCTGAAAGCGAGTAATAAATACATGAACACATGTGTGACTTGATAGTTGTCTGCTGAAATATCTAGAGAAACCAAGTGGTTTGGGTTAGGTTTGGGTTAGGTTTTTATTTTTGTGTGTGCTTTATATATGTTTATATCTCTAGATCATTGTCGTTTTGGTCTTTGATTTGTGCCTCTCTATATTTTATTTAAATTTATGACTACTGGGCATGTCCGTGTATATTTTTGTATATCATTTTTTTAAGTGTTGGATAATGATCATAAAAACATTCCATCATTAGTCTGGTTACCTAAAATGCATAAAAAAAAACTGTATAAAATACTATTTATAGTTAATTCCATTTTTTGTGCTACTAAACAGGTTTCGCTCGTACTTAGTTACTCAGTTACAAAGAAATTGACTCCTCTTATCGAAAACACTTTTGCTAAGCAGCAAACAACTGAAAATAAGTAAATGCATACTTTGAAAGATTTACCTTTTACTTTTTTACTATATTAATGATTGTTGGGACAAGAGTGAGGTTGTGCACGCAAACTGGTTTAAACCCCCAGTAAATTTTCATTTTAATGACGTTTCAAGGCTGTACCTAAGAATCCTTGATAAACACACCTAGTTTTTTTTATATATGAATAGAACATTAAAGAATTACTATTTTAAACGAGAAAATGGCAATAACTAGAAGGGCAATGTTGTAAGAAACACCTGGAAATTTGATGACGTTCAACCATTTAAGTGATTTTATTATACAGGATTGTTTGGATGATAATGAGATTGTGCACACAAACTGGTTTAAACCACCAGTAAATTTCCATTTGAATCCTCCCCAAATTGATAAGTTGTTCATCGGATTTATTCAAAAAAAAATATGATACGAGCGAGCGAAATAATAATAAAAATAATTATTTTGCATTTAGCCAAATAGAGGAGCGAGCGAAGAGCGAACAAATATACAGTAATTTAATTCACTTTTTCTCACATTCTTTCAATTAATTACTAAACAATGATGTTGTAAACAGTACAAAGATAACATCCAGTGAATGAATGATAACATTACAAGATTATTCTCAAATCAAATCAAATCAAATTTTATTTTCAGTCGGTATGACATAACAGAGAAAACATTAGCTATGAATAGCTATTGACCGACTTAAACAAGTACAAATGTATTTCTGTTAACTATTTAATAAATAAGAGAGCACAAAACCACAGTTTTCCACTTTTTTAACATTTTTGAAAATATTTTTTAAAAATACCCTTTGCATGGCTAAGCTAAAGTCTGACCACAAGCACCAATGGTCACAGCCACCTGCCTGCTCAATGACATATCAAAATCTATTAACCAAGGTTTTTTTAGCTTTTCCTTTGGACAATTTTTTTCTTTTGTACTGCAAATACTGATTGTGTCAACTTTCATTTATAGCAAAAATATTCCAAGAAAATAAAACAATATGCAATATTTCTTTCATAGACAAAAACAATCAGCATAAGTATTTAACATTTGAATGATATCCATTTATAGTTTAAATATACACATATACATCTTAAAAAATCTACAAACATTTATATACAACACAAAGTGAGATTAATACATTTTTCAATCACACAGTCTGACACATTGTTTTCCTTTTTGTCTTATATTTATAAGATATACACAATTCGGCTTGTTTTATGTTTTTGTGTGAATGGTATACGTTAACTTTTAGCGGGAGCCAAATTAAAACATACACATTTGTCCAAAATTTAATCAATTTAATTTAAATGGTGGTAGAAATGTCATTTGTTCACATATTTTCAAGAATCAGGAAGTGAACTTGTTTTCATGTAGCCGGTATTTAGTCTCGATCATTTAGACGTTGCATCCGGGTCTATATCGTTCATTGCGATCCATGTTGACGTCATTGACTCTGATCAGAGCGGCTGAATGACTGAGGCTAGCCGGTGTTTTGATAATTGTAACGATCGAAAAACGCGGTTATAAGGGAAAAGGCTACATTCCACTTACCAAATTTCAAAATAAATTGCAATATACCGAACAATAACATCACGGTAGTGTAAGAAATAATTAGTTTCCAGAACATGTATTGTTCCTAAAAAAAGCAACGCATACATATATATATATAGAAACACTTAATGTCTGAAAATTGGTATACGAATGGAAGAGCATATGCCAAGTTATGCAATGCTTTTACTTGTCCAATGTTCGGATCAGTTTTGAAACTACGAGTCTTCAAAGTACGTTAATTTTGAGACGTCTGTTTTGCGCTCCAGCTATATAACCGATATTTTCATCAATTCTTCGTTCACCGATACGATATTTCAACCTCAAGTGCGTCTTGTGAAAGCGTTCACGGACATATATTTTTATTTCTCTTGTTTTACGTTGTTTTTTTTTATATTTAATTCGTCTAAAACGTCGTGTTTCGCTGAAAAAAAGTGAGTCTTTAAAAAAAAAAAAAAATCAAAACATGTATTCATTTTTTTATTATAAATCGCCAGATATCAAGAAAAGAGTACCTGATATTGGATACAACCCATTCATAGAATATTGCTTTCTGTATGAAAATTATGAGAACTATAATATAATACAATTTATTTTGTCATTAAGAGTACAATTAAACGTTTACTCTGTATTTGACCTCTGCGTACTACTTACAAGGATAGCTGTGATTATCATGCAAATTCCAAACTGCAATCCTCCTGTTGTCACAAACGCCACAATACAAAACACGATGCTGAGGAAAGCTAGAATTCGTGTGGCCCATGCTGTGATACGGATACATCTCTTGGTACGTTCAGCGGATCTCGTGCTCTGTGCACTTCCTGCAACTGAAATATTAAAGAGACAGTCGTATTTAGAATGTTAACATTCGTTTTAATCTATTTGTCAGTGTTAATAATTCACTTGATTTAAAACAAAATCAGTTGCATTTTTAGAAATAAAAAAAAAACCTCCAAAATTCTCATTATTCTTTAGGTGACACTCTAACTGCATAAATAAGTTAAGAACTACTATGTTGTTTTAAGTATTTATGGTCAGTTTGAATTCTAAATAAGATTGTGTAAGATATTGTTTGTTTGTGGTGCGCCGACCAAATCACCAAATATGAACTTACTCGAACGTTAGGACATCGAAAGTGAGCAATAGTCAATCCTGTTTTATAATGTTCTATATTTTGATTTCCTGACCGAATGAAAATACTCGGTCATGGCACGTACTGGCTAAACATTCGACTTTGAAAATCTTTACAATAGAATCGTCAGTTTCTTTAACATAATATATCATTAATTTTGACAATTTATATAAAAAAGTGCTGATGTCTTAAAACAAGTAATTGTATATAAGTTCATGTTTTGAATGTACTTACTTAATTTATTGGATGTACAAATAAGGCTGTCATTTCATTCTTGGATAATGATGTTCAATTTTGATGCCTGATGATCACATGTAACTTTAAGATCAATTGAATGGGTTTTGCTTACTGATAATAATATGTGAAATAAATAACCGAAAACAATGAAACACAAAATGTTATTGCAGATTAATTTTTAGTTCTTCATTTGAACTGAAATCGAAAGTAAAATGACTAAGTTTTCCCTGTTTCAAGATCGTATCAGCGTGTTGATGTTTGCATCGCTTTAATATAAACATATTTTCCTCTGTACATTAAATCCTTAATGGTACCCCACCCATATAGAGTCGCCAGGCATCAAAATATTACATCATTGTGCATCGGACACATAAATACCAATTATTTCAAATTGATGAATGTCATTGTTGGATTTATTATTCTTAATACACATGTATATCAGGCTTGATTAAACGTTATTGTGGCGGTTTAAGGACCATTGAGCATACATAAATTATGCATGTAATATAAACAGAATTGAGAACTTCCGAATTTTAACGTCTGTTTCAAGGCTCTATAAATATTATTTCGGTACGTTTGATAAAGGCATTAAGTAGTAACTGCCCACAAAATGAGCAATACTTAAATTACTAAAGCTTGAATGTTACAATGCAATCTTAACTGCTCATTTGCAAAAGTGTTTTTACTTTTTACATCTGAATGTAGTATTATGTAATTAAATTTGCTTTTTTTAAATCATTTTTGAACAATTTTCAATAACCAATTTATTTACAAAAGGTCAAACCTTTATGGTGTAAAATGGATATTAACTTCAATCCATTCAACAAGATTTCCTTGTATCAAAGGGGGTAATCTTGGGATGTATGTAAAATACAGTTATACTTCCTGAGAAACAAGAGGTGAACAGCAGAGTTATGGTTCACAACATTTACACTGCTATCAATAAATGCTTAACATTCCATTAATTATATACAATACTTTATTTTTGAAGTAAAGCCAATTAATTGATAATACACTTTATGCCACGGGAGGCAACTTGAAGTCAATAATCTAGAGAGTTATGCATCTTTAAATTTGTGATAGTTAGCAGTTATGTGGCTTAATTGGACATTCAACTTAATTGGTAAGCAGTATTTATTACGATAGAAACTGCACTGTATTGAAAGCCTGTCATTATAAAATGTTTTGACATTTGTTCGCAGTTCGCAACATATTGGAGTTCGTTATTGCAATTGTCTAACATATTTTGCTAGTTTTTAATATTAGTTAACAGTATAACTCTTGGGAAAATCCTGACATATATTTGAAATCTCCTTCAATTAGCATTTTTATCACCACAGTGACACATATACCAGACCATCCGTATAGAAGCTTGCTTACCAATACAGAGGCAGTTCTAATTTGAAAAATCACAACTCCTAGGCCGATGAAATAGTTTTAATCATATGCAAGAAATCGATTGCCTTCACAAACCTAGCCTCAATCAGGAAGTTCATTTTAATAACAAGCAATCTCAA
Source organism: Mya arenaria (assembly GCF_026914265.1). NCBI lineage: Eukaryota > Metazoa > Mollusca > Bivalvia > Myida > Myidae > Mya > Mya arenaria. The sequence goes on from NC_069138.1 coordinate 52,306,523, forward strand.
ACCTTATCAGGTATAATTAATCAACACTGTTATCTCAGTTCATAGCGTTAGTGTTTGCTTAAACTAGTTGATAGCCGCTTTACTTCCTTTTGACTGGTTTATGTGATCATGCTGATTTACAATAAACCACTTTGTTCAGTCCTGTTATCTTTTGAAATTACCCTCTGTTGATGGGCTTTTCCAATAATTGTAATCATGAGTTAAACATATGTGATGTTTTATCTTGCATTCCGTGCGTTTTATGCGCTTCATATCATACATGTAATGACAACAATTTTGTTGTTATTACATTCTATATACTTGATTTTTACTTAGGTTTTGAAATGTTTAACAGACGGTATTATATCCAGTATTAATAGGTAATATATTGCTAATTCTTATTTAATTAACACTGTTTTTTAAGTTCAGAGTGTCTTGAATATAATAAGATCAAGGACGCATTTTTCCGCGCTCTCGCTCCTGAGGTTAAACTGGAATGGGAAAGTCGATGTTTGTCCAACTTTATTTGCTTTACATTCATCTTTTTATTAAATTATTACCATTTAAAGGCGGATGAATTCGGACCCGTCCATTTGAATCCAATGCTCCTATGCTCATTTTATCCCATAAATGATTTCGGACGTGGGAGGTCGCAAATATAATAGGATAAGCCGATGGCTTGATTTATGGCGATTGTAACTTTTATTTCATAACAACCCTTTCGGTATTTACTCATTTTGAAAGGTTTTAACGATTAATATTGCCTATTACAAACGTTTTCGAGGATCCCCTTCACACTTGATACAGCTTGGCATTGTTATTGATACAATAATGGCGAATTCAAGTGACTTGCTTGTCGTTCCTGATGCTTGTTCGGTTAGCGCCATTGTTAGCGCACTCGCTTCTCACGAAGGCGCGCCTTGTTCGATTCCCGGCCCTGCCGTATGATACGGTTGGTTACTGCAAACATTACTACCAGGAAGACATTTTGCCATTGCTTATTTCATTTAAAATAAAGAACTTAAATCACTGTAAACCCTTTCACTGTATGGCTTTAGTCATTTGTCTTTCGTATTCGTAATCAGTATTTGATGCCGTTTCAAATGCTTCCATGCACTCACCCGGCTTCACAGCTCAACATTGCTATCAGTGTTATGATTAAATGATAACTTTTGTTTAACATCTAATACATTGAAATGTCCTCTGATGGACCTAAATACAACAACTTCAAAATCAAGATAAAGTAAGCGAATGCAATCACAGGACTGCCAATTAATTTAAACCATGACACGAAGCTACAAGCAAATTTATTTATTAAACTGATTGCACTCCGTTTGTTCTTTCCACACTTCTATTTTCAATTGTATATCAAAACTCATATTGTTAACATCAAGAGTTGAACTTGAAGAGTTTTACAAAATATTTAAATAATCAGTATAAGTATAAAATTACCTTGAGAAAGCATAGTTCGGCGTAATTTGTCTTTCTGGTTCCTTATTCAGTAGAACAATTGAATGTGACGGTACTAATCCTTCTCGAACAGTTTACCCAGTAGTAAAACTCAAATGTTAATTGGTATATATGCCCTAAAAATTAAGATTTTAAACATTTAATAAATAAATGGTTTAGAATATGTCCTATGGCGTAAAGTTTTTTCAGAGATTGCGACGTGAAGCTCATCTGATCAGGTACAAATCTTTCTTTTCTTATCAGTTGCATTCGCTCAATAACTAAATATAGTACAATAGGAAAGTGGGTACATGTACATGTACTTTTCTTTTAATTATTTTAAACCAGCTAGACGCAGCGTTCTTAGCCACTTATATTTAATCATTTCAATAACGTTTTATTAAGATTATATAATCGGAAATAAATCGGAATGGCTAGACCGAAATCTGACGATTGTTTAAAATTATAGACCAATATTCAATTCAAATGGTTACCTGCAAGGTATATAATGCTAGTTTACTATACAGCACATGGACATATAATTTGATATATACTGCGCCAGAAGCCCAAACCCTTAAGTTAGTCATGTACGGTTGTAATACTTCTTTTAAACATCTCGGCTTTGTTTGGTCCCTTTTAAGGACATGTCGGGATATGCGCCTTGAAATTATCCGTGAAAACCGTGAAAGTAAGAGAATTGGATAGGATAAACATGAGCGCCGCTTACCCGTACGTTTATCAATACATGTAAAACAAAATAAAACATGCAAGCAAATACAATGTAAGCCTCATGTGAATCAGCATAAACTTCGTGGCAAAAAAGGAAAAACTATTTCAACAAATAAATTAGATTCAAATTCGGTTACTTAACGATGCGCATTGAATTATTAAATTGATGATCTGTAAAAAGGAGTTTCATTTAATATTCCGAATGAGTGTTGATCGTGGATAATGTGCGCTGCTTTCTTGTTTTGAATGGTCAGATAGTGTTCATTTCGTCAAAACGTGAGCTTATTTCTTTAATCAAGAGGGATATATTTTTCAGTGTGCTGCAAGTATTCAACGGTAATCCATTGTTTACCTCTTATTCACCATTTTCTATTATATATGAATATGGCTATTTGTACGTTTAAACCAGAGTGTGCCTTATTGTACGCTTTATCAAAAATTACCCAACTTGCAAAACAATTCTAATGCACAATTGCGAGTCTATATAAGTGGATTAAAAACAACACTCTTAAATAGTGTGTTCACATACATTCTTAATCGTTATAAATATTCCCTGGTTTAAACGAAAGAAGAACTCATACCAAATACCATAGTACTCTGTCTACATATCCCTATGAAGAGAGAATAGTCGTCGAAACAGAAAGTAAAACTTTATCAACAAATCAGTTACATAAGATTCAATCTGTGCACTGAGCTCACGTGAGCTAATGTTACCAAAGTGTTTTGTGTATATATTTTGCATTGCAGAGCAAACACTGCAAATTGGATTTTTAAAAAAATTATGGTACCCACAAACTTCTTAACTGACCGAGATCTGTGGTTATGTTTATGTTTGTTATTTACCCCATTGGGATTGACCCTGTAGTTTCCGATATCTTATCAATTTGCGGCTGTTGTGCCATGCTGTCAAAATCTTATTCTGTTTACAAGTGAAATCAATTTCCCTACATAAAAATCTTTGATATTTTGATACTGTGTTGGTTTGTCATTTATTTGATTCAAGCGTTTACCCGTAGCGGCAACCAATATCAAACTAACAGCATGATGGAAACATTATCAGTTCTAGAAAAGTTTCAGTAAATGTTGCTGTCCGGTGAGCAAAGTTCAAATACTATGACATTTAGAATTTATTTAAAATAATGCTGTTCCTTTGTAGAGTCTATTCATGTAAATATAGTATGATACAATTTACATTTATATTTCGTATTCTGAATAGGCATAAAAATTCATGAAACTTAAACTGGAAAACCACATTTGAACAGAAAGCAAAGTACAGCAAATTATATATATGATCAAAAGTAATAAACAAACACACCTTTAGACAAATACGTCACTATTGTTTCATTTCCTTAGTACTCTTAACAGTTGCATTACGAACAGAGCTGTCGTAGGACAGCGCGCTTGACTATACGCCGATTTGTCTTAAAAATGAATACAATAGTTCGGTAATGTACAAAGTAATAAAACAGACAAATTAAAAAGTAAACAAAAAAGCCGGAATGCGACGAAATCAGGTTTTCAATGATTGGCAGGAGAACTTCAGCCTTCATTGTCGGATTCAGTTTTAACTGTTTTTACTATTTTTAGTAATAGTGACCTTGACATTGACCCTAGAGACGCCAAACGCAATCCCATGAGATCAATAATCTATTCCTTTATACTACGTTTGGTCGTAATATATCAACCCTCTCTTAAGTTCATCAGTACCAACCATTTTTTAACAGTGACCATAATCCTGGGGTTCCAAGATGCAATACAAAGAAGGGTCTCAATAAACTCTTCTTTTATACGAAGTTTGGTGATAATATGTCAACCTAGCTAAAATCTTTCAGTACTAACCATTTTTCTATATTAAGTAACAGTGAACTTGACCTTGACTATGACTGTCGGAGTCCCAAACACAATCACATGAAAGGGATCTATAAACTCTTTCTATATACCAAGTTTGGCTGCAATATGTCAACCCTAACAAAAATATTCAGTACCAACCACTTTTTTGTTTTCACTTACAGTGAACCCAAACGAAATCCTAGGAAAATCTCTATAAACTCTTTCTTTATACAAAGTTTGTCAAACCTAACTTTAATTATGCTATACAATAGGTGAGATTGACCCCGCCATCCTGCTTGCCCGCGCCATCAACGGCGTGCTTCATTCTTATAACAAGGTTTCACTTGGGTTAAAAGTGTAAACAATATGTCTGTCAAAAGCAAACAAAAGAACAGAAAAAAGTCAACCAAGACCCATATTTTGTATTTAGGGTGAGTATGGAGTTAATTGAATAAAGGGTTAAGAAGTAATAAGTGAAAATCCCAGCTTCCCTCAAATTTTTGACCAGACACAATGTGCTTTTAAACTTTTACCTAAGTTCCTTAGTCAAGCAGGGCCCATAATTTGTATTTTTGGCGAAATGGTGTTATGTAACCTAATAGTAAGATGGTCGTCAACAAATGTGTAAATTATAAAATCAATTAAATGAAGTAATTTGTAAAAATACCAACTTGCCCTAAAACTTAAAAGTCCACAAGTAAATACGGGCCATAATTTGTGTTTAGGATAATATGGAGTTATGTAAACGCATTGTGTGGTGATGGTCCTAAGCAACTGCGTGAAGTAGTAAGTGAAATGAATAAAATTGGAGTAATAAGATAAAATGCAAGCTTGCCCTAAAACTTTAACCGGAAGACAACGCCGTGGTAAAGAATCCGTATTCTTCAAATAGACGAGCTTAAAATGTCAAATGTGTTTTTGAGCAAAACATTGTGAACATTCAGCAAAAAGTGTGTAGTATGGCAGATAATGAGGTTAGAAGAACATTACACTAGCGCGTATGTTGCAGACTACATGTTTTGTTTTACCCTACCATTTTTGTTGACCAACTAATCAGATTAACAATTCTAAGAACAAACCAGAGAACAAGTTTAATTAAGTAAACAAAACACAATTTGTATTTAGCGTAAGAAATTGATATAATGCAGCAAGAAAAATGACGAAAATTACCAAAACATATCCACTGTGATATGAATGTCACACGTACGAGAATTAGAAGTAACAAATGTTACATGAACTAAATATCACTGATATAATACAAGTACAATACTAGTTATTTTTTTAAAGTAAGACAATATTCGATTCACAATCTGAGCGATTTCTTAGTACTCTGTCTTTTAAGCATAATAATTATCAACACTTTTAAACTACATGAGTATGTGTTTTTGATTAAGCAAAAGATTGAAAAAAAAAACAGAGAACAAGTTTAATTAAATAAACAAAACTGAAATATTCCTTTAGCGTAAGAAATTGATATCAAGCAGAATTTTTTTTACCAAAACATATCCACTGTGATATGAATGTCAGACGTACGAGAATTAGGAGTCACAAAATAATGCGACATATACTACATATCATATACCAATATGATATGAGTTATGTTTTTAAAGTAAGACAATATCTGATTCACGATCTGGCAAAAACCTAAAATGGAACGCATAATAACAGATATAGACATAAACAATATTTCAAATGATAACAAAACATATCAAACATATATATTGACAATATTCTGAATATATTTTATACTTCAAACATAAATACGGACAGTTTGAAAGCTACATGTGCAGACAAGCATCCCACTATGTTGTTTGATGTTGTTGTTCTCATTGTGTGGTCAGCATTGAAAGCTACATGTGCAGACAAGCATCCCACTATGTTGTTTGATGTTGTTGTTCTCATTGTGTGGTCAGCTTACAATAAATGTAATTTTAATTGATTTTAATGTATTTTAGAGATATGTACGTCAGAAAATGATTATTTTGAGGCGTTAAGTCAAAATGTAACTTAAGCTCTATAAAGATTTGTGAATATCATTTTACAGCACTACATACATGTATTCAAAGAAATAATACTACATATCTGTTGACAAATATGTTTTAGATATAAAGTTAAATTACACAAATAAGACACGGTTTTACGAATATAGTACAATTGTTTCACCTTTGGATTTTATTTTACAAATATGAGCTTTCATTATAATATTCTCATGTGACGATAAATCTTTGCAAGAAACAAGCTTTTTGATTCGATCACTGCGACTATTTCACATTGGGATTGGCTTCAGTGTATGGTGGAGGGCTGACTGACTGTCCACTCATTGCCTCCATAGATGATGGAATAGACGAACCCATCGAGTCAGTTATAACACCACTAGCTTGATGGGGAGGTGCAGACATGTCATAAGGACCAGTAGTGTACGGTTGGTATTGGGGGAGCTGCATCAGTTTGCTGCTGTTTAACGTCGTTTGCTGAGCATCCACTGTAGCATTGCCGAACGGAAAACCCTAAAGCAATGACCAATACGTATTTTTCTGGTAACATCATACATTTCAGTTCAGCTTACAAACCACCTTAAATTTGTACTCTTTTTAAGTTGTACATTATTTAATAATCAGTACCAAAAACATTGTTACAATAAGATATAAGTCGTGAAAATGAGCATGGTCATATATTAAGCAGATTCAATAGTATTAACATACGATGAGTAGTGCGTTACACCACACATACAAACAGTGTTTTTGTTTTTGCGATAAAGATACACTGTACGTCAGTAAATAGAAACGACAAAGATATGGCGACACCAGGTTTTCAATATATGCAATCAGGAAAACTGGCATATTAAGTTTTGGGCATCCAGTTATTAAGCAGAATTTATTTTATGTTTTTAGTATTAGCTTCCTGAAAGTTGTGTCCTAAATCTAATTTATGAGTAAGGTTTTTTACATAAGCCTCAAATACACTAAAATTCATCACCCTTAACCTAAAATATGTTTGACATACTAAGCTTCACCATTATAATGAACTGGACACTAAACTTACAGCTTTTTCTGTATTTTGATACTGCAACTTCACACTTCTGACATCAAAAGCAATGGAAATTTAAGTCCTACCACAAGCTTGTTTGTCTTGATTAGTAAAGCAATCCCAATGTATGGCAAACGTTTGATACAACAGGTTTTATCACTAAACATCAATTATATTAAACGGTATTGAGGTTAACATTATAAGTTTTTTATTAGTACCAATGGCCTACATTTCGGTTCTACCGACCGAAAAAGCATTCAAAAATTATCTCTTCATATTGTCTTTCTATACAACATGTCTCGTCCCTTCACTTTAGTTCAAATCAAAGTAATTGAGTATAAATACTTTTTAGAAACATTGGCATCGATCTAAATTCCGTGACAAATACAATACCAATGTACTTATTAGTAGAATCCAGAAACCATATTTCTATTTTAGAGGCTTTGACCGGGCCAATATCAAAAGCAAGGACAAGGTGTATGTCCATATAAGTACATTAAGACCAAGTTTCATTATCGCCCGCCTATGACTGCACGCCTGACCAACGACATAGGCCAAGCTAAATACAAGGCTTATTAGGGAAAAGCCTTGTTAACAAGTCATACTACCATTTATAGGAAATTTTGTTACAGTCGAAACACCACTTAAGTTCTTTTAAACAAAACTATCATTCCTATAAATCGTAAAAAAGATGTACCGCAAACTTACGTTAACCGGAAGACCGCCTCCGTTTGTAGATATATGTGGATTTATCAAGTCTGCCATTCCAACTCTTTGCTGAGAGCGATCCCTATCAACTTTATTCATGAAGCAACAACCGTACTTGTAGACTAGACAAAACGAGTAAAGGTTGCACATCGTCAGAAAGGACGTGATGATCAGCGTAAATGCAAATAGTGTGTCGAATACAGGCAGCTTATCTTTCGTGTTGGAGTAGGAGGAGCGAGAGCGATATTGGGATGAATGTGTATCGTAATACATGTCATCTCCGTAGTCATAGTATCTTTTTCTTGATTCTTCCCGAACGAGCCAGCTGTACCCAAACATAATGACGTAGCACATGTTGCTCATGAACATCCACACATAGACACCACAATGTCCAATTGCCTGAAATAAGTTGATTGCTCATAAACATTTATATGAACTCGTTAGGTTCTTTCCCACATTTTCTTTGAATTTTATTTCAAATTCCGATGAACTACAAATCTTTAAAATACCTCTGACAGTACAAAAACGACGCTTGTGATTGGTTAAATGACGTCGATTTAACAAGTGACGTCATTGACGCTGACGATGATCAAGCAGCCAAGTTCTTTTGACATCAATTTCAACACCCGGACCGAACGTTTTTTTAAAACTGATTTGCCGCAATGCCAAATTATTTTATCCTTTAATATGTAAATAATTAAAGACACAATTTAACATACTTTCTCAACTTTTGTGTTCCTTGAACAATCCGAGTAGCAGCAACAACTGAAGTTTAACGGGCTCAGGATACTCTGAAAGAATATGATCCATAAAGTAGTATCAGTGTTACTTGATAGTAGTCAAAGTGCCTGCTAAAATATTAAAAGAACAAACAATGGGTTTTACTGTTTACATGATGAGAAAAAAGCGACGAGGACGGTTGGTTGTAAAATAAACGGCAGTATTGATATGGAGGGAAATTGTATGAATTGTTTGTCAATTAAATGGTGTTTGAATCTGTACATATCATTTAAAACTTCATTTGTGACAATTAAGAATTATGTATATGAGTTTATGTTAATATATCATATAAGTGTTCAAACATATAAGTGATAATCAAAATTAATATTTGTCATAATGAATAAATTACAATATAGTTCGATGATTTTGAATGGCACTATTTCAGTTCACCATTCATATATGGTAATGACAACATTTTATTGTTGTTATGTTAATACATTTGTAAACTATGTATGTGGCACAAGCAACTGTACAATTTACATGTAATCAAATCTGTTTTGTTCTTTTGTATAAAAATGGTTACATTTAATGTGAACAAAAAGTTTTGAAACAACTTGTTCTATTCAATCATTATGGATCCATATGCCCTAATTTTAGGTAACTGGTTACGGCTAAATCATTAACATACAAAAACAAGTACGAAGTTTTACATATTGTCTTGAAGTGATTTTGCAAAACATATATATTTTTGCTGTTGTTTATCATTTATTATGGTCATTATTTTATCTAAACCACCAATCGATAACTGTAATAAATTTTCGAACAAATTTTAATTCTGATTTGTAAAAAAAACAATGCCAAAAATTCGAAAAGTAGGAAGAAAACTCGCAAAAGAATATATCATGTTCCTGGTGTTTATCTGTTTTTAGGTATTATCATATCTGAAACACAAAACGATAACTGTATTACATTCACGGACACAAATTAACTCGAAATTGTCAAAAATACAATGCTAAAAACTCGAAAAGTATGAAGAAAGCTCGCAAAAAAAAATAATGTGTTAAATGCAAAATACCATAAATATATCGCAAGAGGTTAAACTCGTTTCAAGTTGAATTATCATCACCATTTTTGCGATTGACTCGCTAAAACAGTTCAATAGTTTCAGAAATATGGATCTGAGCATTTCTATTCAAATTGATTTTCTTAAATTTGGAAAAGAAAGTCGTGATTTAATGATGAGAAACATTTGTTCTGAAAGGTTTCGAGTTCATCGACAGAAAACAAATAAAAAACAAGTCTCATTGCCAACGACACCAAATGAAACAATAACTTGTTTCACGAAAATGCAATTTTTTAGAAAAAAGGGCAAACAATGATACTTTTCAAACATATATATTGACAATAATAGACTTACTTGAAAAGTACCGTGTTGCTCTTAAAAACACAAGTTTTATAAAGAAAATATTGATTTTGTCAATGAGTGTACAATACAATACTTACACTAGATTTGACCTTCGGCCGTTACTTACAATGATTGCTGTGAAGATCAAGAATACACCAAGCATAGGTTCCTCCACTTCACTAAAAGCCACGATACAAAACACAATGCTGAGGAGAGCTAGTATTCTTGTGGCCCATGAGGTGATACGGATCCATATCTTGGTACGTATAGTTGATCTTGTGTTCTGTGCACTTCCGGCAACTGAAATATTACAATGATAGTCGTATTCGGAGTGTTAACATTCATTAAACGCTATTTGTCAGTGTAAAGTATTCAATTCATATGAACTAAACATTGATTTGTAAAATGAAAATATTTCTGTACACAAAACACAGCTACGAAAGTAGCGTGACTCTTTCATCCACACACTTCTCCGATAAACGAGTTAAGAAACTTTGTTGTTATAATTGTTTAATTGTAAGTTATAGAACTGAACACAGAGCACTACTGGGGTAGTTTATTTCCTCACATAACATTACACATATCAACGTCAATGAAGTAGACTATGATAGCCCATGGTCATTTTCCATTATTTAACATTTGCTTGGCGGTTTATATAAGTCTTTTTAACTAGTTGAGATTTTTTACAGTTACAAAAAATGGTTTCAAAACGTAATGAAATAATTAGTACGTACAACTCCTTTAACAAATATTTAACGGCTGGTACTAAACATATAATAATCATGTATCTTGTAAAGTAATAAAATTCATGCTTTGAGCAAATGCTTTTAACACGAAAATAGAAAGATATTTTAACAGTATTTATGCGAAAAGCTACATAAACAAGTTCAGTAGCAAAAAGTTAAACAGAAACCCGGTTTAATGGCACTGGGTAAACGCCAAATACATAGATCATAAATGTCTGCTCTTTTTTCAGCAATTATATGGTTTGAAACATATATGGATAAGTACGATAACATCTAAGAATATATTTAGATCTAATATTTGTATACAGGCTGCATTTATTCAAGAAATGAAATTCGTCTTCTAAGACATAACAATGTAGGCAAAGACTTTGTTCCAAAATCGTAAGTTGAAAGTCGACTATTAACTATGTTTGTAGTGTTTTCCCACAGCACGTAATAATGTAATTCCTTTAAAATTTACAAATTCGTTTAAATTGCCCTTTTTTATGTATTGGGACTATAACGCTCAGTCCATTTTTCTGGAAATACCCTGTTATTAGTAGTTTATGAAATAGCTTTCACTGAAAAGACGATAGTCCATCTTTAAAATACATCAAAACTTCATTCAGTATCCGATCTGGATCAGCACGTTTGCCCAAACTCAAATTTGTATACCTTTAAGAACGCCTTCCGCACTGAATAAAAGATCTAGTTCAGAAACATTATATTTAATTCATTTTATAAGATAGTATTATTAACAAATAAAATGTCTTCGTTGCTGAAAAAACAACAACATTGGGATCATTCATTGCCTGTAAGTTGGCTGTAAACGATTCAAGAGATAGATTTTTAGGAGCATTATGAGTTGTTCCATCTTTTAATAATTTCCAATAGTCCTTTGAAAATATGAAATTATTTTTAGCATTTATTTATTGATTCGTGTGCTGATTTTATATTTTGGTAGTTATAATTTCGAACGCTGTTTTTGAATACAGCAGTGAAAAACAACCTTTGTAAATACCAGATGTAGATGGATTAACATTAAAATCGGTTTTACGTGAAAACAATGGTACGCAAATAATATCGGTAACCTTAATTAAATTCGATAAACACGAATCAATATCAGAATAATTTTCCTATTTTTCAACTGATATTTCTATCTTATTCATAAATTGAATAAGATTTACACCGTTTTAAGTACTAATATAATCTTCTTTCTTTGTATTACGCCACGAAAATGAATAATCAATATTACCATGTGAATGACTTGCGTTATTTTCTATATTTCCATGTATATTTGATGACCGTTCTGGTGCAAATTCAATTAAGCAGTCGTCTGTTAAAACATTCGGTCCATGAACATTGAAAATTACAAATATATAATTGTACCCTTTTGGGTAGGGTTTTAGATTTTTTCGCAGTAATTGAACTCTTTTGAAAGAGTGTTATATATTTGGCCTGTATATAATATATTTCCATGATTATATTCTTGGACAAATCAGGCCTTTATTCATTTCTGGTAAGCTATAACTCTTAAGTAGATGGTTATCCGAGGTTTAAGGAGATATTCAAGTGCCTCACATATTCTCCCATAACAAGCTTTTACCATTTATGGTGTCTCTTGCACTCACAAATCAAGTCTCAATAAGGAAGTATAGATCACTTTAAAGCAAACTCAAACTTCATTGGGTAAAATCCATCATTGCTGTCTGCGTTATAGTGAAAATATTTGCTTAAACTTGTTATTAAGATGTTTAAAGATATGCTATTTTGTCTAATCCCAAGGGCAATTATGGTCTTGAATTATAACTATTAATAGTTTCGCTTTTATTCGTATTAAAGCTGCACACTCACAGATTGAAAGTTTTGACAACTTTTTTATTTGTTGTTTTGGAACGAGCCAATTTTTGCGAAAATTTATGGAAACCAGTTATATAAGACTGTGGGCAAAAATTAGATCGCAGATTTTTATATTTAAAAACAAAAAATGATGTTCTATGCATTTTTCTTAAACCGTTACTAACGGTTTAAGCCATAAAACATTATTTTTCGAACAGAAATATGAAAATCTGCGATCTGATCTTTTGTCAGCAATCTTTTATCATTGGTTTGCAGATATTTACGCAAACAATTCGAGGGGTGAAAGCGAAAGGGTTCTATCTGCTTCTTTATTTTATGTCAGTTAGAACCTTTTCGCATTCACCCCTCGAATTGCTCTTTCAAAGATAAAAAATAATAAAAAGTTGTAAAACCGATTTATCTGTGAGAATGCAGCTTTAAAATCTCTTATTAGATCAGAATAACAGAGTTTATATTGTCAACTGAACACCAAATAATGAAAATGACAAGACAGTGTAAATGTAGTGTTTGGCAAACGGTATATAACGTTCGTGTCTTTGGTCAACTCTATATAAAGTTCGTGTCTTTGGTCATGTCTATATAACGTTCGTGTCTATGGTCAAATCTATATAACGTTCGTGTCTATGGTCAAGTCTATATAAAGTTCGTGTCTATGGTCAAGTCTATACAACGTTCGTGTCTATGGTCAAGTCTATACAACGTTCGTGTCTATGGTCAAGTCTATACAACGTTCGTGTCTATGGTCAAGTCTATATAACGTTCGTGTCTATGGTCAAGTCTATATAAAGTTCGTGTCTATGGTCAAGTCTATATAACGTTTATTTCTATGGTCAAGTCTGTGTTGTTGTACCTTATCGCCATGTTTATCAACGAATTATAAAGAATTATATAGAAAAAACAGAGATCAAGTTTAATTTGAACAAGTTCTCGCGCAGTGTAAAATAGTGATATAAAACAGCAACGGTACTAACTAAAATATATCCACTCAAATCACAAATTGGAAGTCATACAAATATCATTTAAATGGTAAAAAACTAAAATAATTATGTTTTAACAATACGACATCCAGGACGGATACAGTTCCCAGTACTGTGTATTTTATATAAACGTATGCATTTTTGAATAGCAAGCCATAGGTAAAATGTTGAAAAAAATTACATGTACGGTTTGGAACATATCAAAACAATTTCGCCAGCATGAAATATTTTGCGGAATCCCTTTAGCACTCTACGATATGATATGTGTATAAATACATTATTTGATGGTGATTTCAGATGACATTTATGTCATTTCTGTAGTTCCTTTTAAATGATTTACGCTTCATGATTTACGCTTCATAGTGTCAGACATCGATAAATCTAATTTTGCGTGAGATATTAACAAAATGCTTGACACAATGATAAAAATCATCTGCATATTAGAGCTCTTGCGTTAATTTCTAAAATTGTAAAAAAAGCTCTATTTCACCGAACCGCAATTAAAACGTTATTGAAAATTGATGCTTTGTTAAAAAGTTATATGTTGAAATGAGCCTGTTGCTTTTCAGTGTTTGTTCATACCAGAAAGAAAAAAACAACATAATTTGAATTAAAGTCAAAAGAAAAACGTTACCGATATAAAATTTGTGAGTGTGTCCCTTTAAATCCTATTGATTGAATCAAAATTCAACAATTAACGTCAATATCTAACATTTTAGCAACATAAGACGTTTATCAAATAAAGCGAACGAAGCGATATGTTAATGATCATAATATGTTCGCACGATTTACCCTTCTTCGCTATTCTCAGCTATAATTGTAAAGTCTATGCTATAAAATTATAAGGAACGTGTTTTTTAAACATCGAGAGTTGCCGTTATGTTAATTGTCATATAAATAAATTACAACTGTTTAGTACAATTACTTACTTTGAGCGAGCATGATCAGTACGTGGTATCTGTATTTTTAGGACAGTCTTTGTATTGATTTAAACTGACAAATCCTTCTTAAACAATAATCCCGGTAGTTTAAGGTTTAGAACATCGTCTATTTTCTTTATACGACTTTTAGTTGTACAATACTTTACAAGTGAGTGATTTAATTGATTTTTTAAAATTTTCCGCAAACTATTGTGTCTTCACTTATCTTGGTGGATACACTAAGCAGGTTCGTGCATCCAATATCTATATTTAAGCATGCATGTCACGTCATTCATTGATTTTTTGTACTGTAAAGACACTCGTTAGAAACAACTTTACATAGTACGATAAATCATATACGGTTCATACCGAATAATGGATGAAGTCACAAAAACATTGCAGGGACATAGCTGAGCGAGATTTCATTCTAGGTTATAACTCATTTTTATGTTGAAAGTTGTGTTATGCAGATGACTCTGTATCGCAGCACTAAACAAGTACATTTAGTTAGTCTAGTGAATTCAGTTGGTATGTTACAATATTGGATGTAGCACGTTAGTTTCTTTCGTCTGCAATAACCCAGTTTCCCAAATTATTCGGGAAAACACGACATATTATGTGTACACTATGAATTACCGCTAGAAACCTCCATTGCCCCGGGTAGTCCGGGACTTTTTATACTGGTAAACTAGAACTCTTAAGTAGACTTTTTATACTTGCTTGCTTGCAGAGTTACTTGATGATAATAAAACCAATGGTTTTGCCCTGATTTGAATAGATCTGCTCAGGCAAATAATGGTAAACAATAAATTGGTCCAAAGAGCTTTTGCTGTGGCAACAGCTGTAGTATTTTGTATATCGTATTGCCTTCGCAACCCTGGTAAAATCAGTAATGACTATATCCCCAAAGCCACTCTTGGAAATATCAAGTCTTGAAAAGTCATAGCTGAGAAGTTAACAATTCAAGAAGTAACTTTTGGGAGTAGTGGAGAGAAACGAGTAACTGGGGTTTTGCGGAAAACACAATGTTAAGAAGACTCGACTCTGGAATCAAAATCCTTCTTCATTCCAGGCCAATAAATCTGTTTGCGTGCTAACCAGAGATACTCTTCCGTGAATGACTAACATGAACAAAGAACACCATTGACACCCCGATAAACTGTTGGATCATCCAGTTAACGAATTTGCTGGCCATCATGCTTGGCGGTCCTGTAAAGAACTTCACCGTCCTCCACCAACTGTTTGCTTTCACGAAGTAGATTTGGACTGGCCGCGACTCAACGGTGCTCCCCCCCTGACTGTAAATCGTCACACATCGTCGTCATGTTGTACAGGGGTAGTAGAAAAAACTTCAACATAGTTGATAAAAGCAACTGCAGCTGCACAGATGATGTTGCTAGTGTCAGTAAATGTTGACATCTGGTGCAATCTGCGTTTACGTTGGTGAAACCTGACTTGTACTGAAAGAAGAAGGTAAATGTAGCAAGAGAAGTCACCTAACGATCCTGTGCAGCATCAGTCAGCAGAGGAAAGAACAAAGGTAGCAAAATTGTTGTCGGTCTCAACAAGAAACTCATTTTCATAATGAGAATCATGAAAATGTATGTTATTGATCACTTGAGTGCAGAAACCTCGAGCTTGAGGATTGGCTAGTTCGGCAGGGCGAAGACCTCTACTTGCATACGCAATCACCATTTCAACACCAACATTGAAATGAATAAACGCTGTATAAAGGCCACAAGTGTTAGCATCACAATGGACAACAAGAGAGAAATATGCAATAGCATACTGATAAGATGTTCAGTAGGCTAAGAAATCAGAGTGCCAAAAGCAAGTTGTTGTTGACTATCCCACTGCCAGAGAACAGGAGTTCTGGGTCTAAACCTCTGTGACTGTTTGGACATACTTTCAAACTAATGCGAACCCTTTAAGGATGCTTTGATTGAAATACTGGTAGTCGTAAAACGATTGTAAATATGGATTAAACACTCTTTATATTTACGCGTGCACTTGTCATGTAGACCAATGATTTTATAATCATCCAAAACTTTTATTTATGATGTAATAAACATAATAAGTGTTTGCTGATAAACATTATATTGTTTTAGACTGACAATAATACATAATAAAGTACTTTTTTATTTCAATATGGAAATTACAGTCATTAAATGTTTATGAATGTCAATGTGTTTAGATTTAATGTTTTTTCGAGTGAGGAAATCATTTTGATATTCTGTCATTTGCTGAAACAGGCAAGTAAAATGTAAATAGTGGTCTAACATACCTGCTCTATAGCTCAACGGTAGAGCGTCTCGGAAATCCCGAGTTTAATCCCTGATTGTGGCAAACTTAAGTACGTGAACAAAATATACAAGTTCCTTGGCGCCCGGCATTCGGTGGTAGCAATGGGAAATATGGAGTACTCAGTACCGAATAAAGCAAATATAGTTGTAGTTTGTCTGCACAACGGTTATGCATTTCTGGTGAATTTAGCCATGCTGGAAAAACCCATCTTGTACCCCCCTATGCCAGATAAGTCACGAGAAACAGCCCGCAACTTCTTATTTATTTTATTTTTTGATGTATGAATAGTAAATTATTTCATTTGGTTAAAGCGCAATTATATTGATATGAATGCAAGTCTTTTAATTAACAAAATGAAAATCTATATCTTCAGAAAACAACGTCGCATAAGGTGTTTGGTAAAATATACAAACATGCGTTGTCTACGTCAATTATTCCACAAATTGATGATTTAAGGTATGCAAGAATGAATATCAGCATGTGTTTCCGTTTCGGATCAAAAAACGCCCAGCCTTGAGCACGAAAGCCTCGTTACCGGCGTTGGGTGTGTCCTTGGGTCTGATTTGTTCGATATAAATTAGCAGTACTGTATATCAGTGCTGTACAGTGGGTGCATCAAACAACAAGATGTATCTTCGAAAAAGTCGGATCTCCTAGTATTTCACTATGTTTCGTCAACTCTGCTTTTATCTAAATGCAGATGTTAGCAGAAGAAAACAAAACACTATAATTAATTATAGCGTCACGTCGGGATCAAACCATATTGTAGTCAATCGGCAATGGTGGGCCCTTATAAACTCTCAGAACAATCAAGTAGGCTCACTTAGTGTAATCTGACGCATACAGTACGTTCCTTTTTACATTTTCTACCGCGGTTATACTCCGCTGTGAGCTTTATTACTATTGATCGATACTAAAGATGTCATTCAAAGCTTTATTGATTACGTGAATAAACGTTTTTCCATGCCTTTTTATATAAAAGTTATTCCCCTTAAGGTTGTCGACTTCTTTGTAGAGTTTATATCATGGCAATATAACAAGAAGCACTGAGCATGTTTTATTCGTTATTGGCAAGACAAGTTAATGTGTAATTTAAGCCCTTGAAAAACACAGAAAGAAAGAGAAAAGCAAGTTTAATACGTATTATCAAAAGCAAATATCCATACATTTAAGACAAATAATTAAATTTAGACGGACACTTGGCACAAATCCTAGTATTTTTTACACAAATCATGCAAAAACACAACAACAAAACAACAAATTTGTTGAATAAACAATGTAGGCATCATGGTGTGCAATGTTTACATCAGTTGGTTAGTTTCTATGTTAAAATCCCCATTAGGAACATGCTTTGGATATTTGTTTAGGACTTACATTAGCCTTGTGAATAGGATTAAAATGGATTATGCACATTTTTCTTTCGCTGTCAACTGTTTTTTATAATCATCCTGAACTACATAAGAAGCACAAAGAAGAAGAATAAGGACCGTTTTCATCAAGCAATTTAAAATAAAGAAATAAATCCTTTAATTCTTAGTTGAATTTGATGAAAACTTACTACGTTTTACATCAAAATTGTGAAAATAAACAAGGAAAAGATCCAAATAATAAAGGCATACACATACATTAAATAAAAAAGGTATTTAAAACGTTTGTGAAAAAGTAGCTATATGAATACGGTCGAGGGACAATTAAAAACATAATTATTAGTACAAGGACAAGCCACTGAGCCAAAAATGTATCGACAACTACTTTTATCCTAACATACACTATACGAAAGACACAAAACGCCGGCAGACAACATATGCATACAATTATATAAAATCAATGAATATTGATGTTTTAACTGATCAATAATTGTAATTTCGATTATAACTCATTGCTGGAATATAACAGTGTGAATATGTATTGTTTAACAATGATTGTGAAGAAAGCTATGAAAGCTTACACAAAATCGATCTCGTTAGCACGATGTTGCACGAGAGTGTGGTCTTGTGTTGTGGGGGGAAACCTGAGTACCCGGAGAAAACCCACATGTCCGGTATGGTGAACACTTACAAAATTCACGTGCGCCCGGGCCGGGAATCTAACCCGGGTCGCCTTGGTGAGAAGCGATAAGCGGACAACCTATGTATTGTTTGGAAAACAACAATGGATAGCAGATGATAGCGTTCGTATCTCGTTTAAAGTCTTTATGTGCATACCAGTGTAATATGTATTGTTTAAAATCCTCAATGGCTTACAGAAGATTAGGTACTTGACTATGTTAGAGTCTTTATGAATATATAACAGTGTGAACATGAAGATAACTTTCGTGTTTATGCTAAGGTCTATATGTGTTGCTGTATCTTACCATTTAAATTGTAGCACAAATCAGAGAAACATTTAGTGAAAAGATCAGAGAAGACATATAGGAACACATAAGAAAATAAACAGTAAACAAATCAGAGAACAAATTATATTATAGATGGATATGTAACTACTACAAAACATACGTGAATTACGAGTCACAAGTGGACATATTACAAATATCGCTGATATTTTAAAAGAAACGTGTATAAGAATTAATGAGACATCAATTAAACATTTACATTACGTCAGATCAATTTAGAAGAACTCTGTCTTTTATACAATTCAAAATATTATATAATGTGATTTCTAAAAGCAACAATAAAATGAAAAGTACAAGCCATAGGTCATGCTGCAATATTCTGCATATTCGGAACAGATATAAAACACAAACAATATTTTCAACAATAACATTACCTTTCGAACATTGACATTAAACAATCACTGAATATATAATACACACGGAAATAGGAAAGAATTGAAATATACGGGTTTGTACAAGTAAAACATTGTTTTCAGGTTTTTTTCTTTCTATGTGGTCCATTTTTGACTTCGGTGTTTAGATTAATTTAAAAAGTTTATTATGTAAGTCAATATGCAACTTATAAACTTTAAAGGTTTGCCAATATTAAATTTCAGCGCTACACATATGTATTCACAAAGAAATATTATACACGTATTTAGACAAATGCGTTTTAGATATATTAATACATTACACATATAAGGTACATGTACACGAACTTACCTAAGAAACAGACTGGCTTGATTAATGATAGTGTTCAAATCATTAACCTTGATTTACTTTAACAAAAATGAGTCGTTTTTAATTATTCCATTGTTACTGTTCACTGTGAACTTTATCAAGAAAAGATCGTTTTGAATGGATCACCGCCATTTTTTCACCATTACAGCAGTTTTCGCGAATGCCAACCACTTTCAACAGCCATTGTGGATGCCGAAGACACATCTACATAGTCAGTTGCAACACCAATATTTTGGGTGGAGGGTGCGGTGATGATATCAGGCCCGGCAAGACATTGCTGGTACTGAGCATATTGCACCCCTGGGCTGGTAAATGTTTGCTGAGCATTCTGCAAACCCTTAAAAGATAAGTAAGCATTATCTTTTAACATCGAACAGTTTTATTCAGCTAAGCACACAACATATATGATGTTTACCAGGCCGCGGTGAACATTATATAATAAAACGTACCAACAAATATCTGATATAAAAGACCATTAAACCAAAGATACTAATAGTGATTGTGCTTTTGGAATTAAGATACAGTATTAGTAAATACATAGAAACGCCACGCCACAAGCCTTTGATTTATGCGATCAGAAAATTTGATTTCTATTACTAATGGACTTGAGATTACTCAGAGATCCCCAATGTAAATTGACACAACAGGTTTTATCACTATAAATCAATTTGAAGTTCATTGAGCTTGTCATATGTTCTATTTAGTAACAAAATACTAAAAGGGTAGGTCTCTAGCTTTAGCTTCTTACGCAGCAAGTTCCAATAATACACTTAAATTTGGATTGTTTTTCCATTGTTAGTAACTTTGACCTTGATATTGATATCAATGACGCCAAATGCAAGTCCAGTTTACCTCACATCAGCTTGATCTATACCAACTTTCAAATCTACAAGTTTTTTTAAAAGAAGATCGAGTTATTGAGCGTACACCATGTTTCATCTTTTGTAACAATGACCTTTACAGGAATAGCAAGCTATATCGTTACTTGAGTCACACACCAAATCTACCTGATTAACGCCCAAAGCATGCCCGCCCGATTACCGAGATACCCCAATCATATAACCAGGAATGCTTGTGA
The DNA here is from genome assembly GCF_026914265.1 of Mya arenaria. Classification (NCBI taxonomy): domain Eukaryota; kingdom Metazoa; phylum Mollusca; class Bivalvia; order Myida; family Myidae; genus Mya; species Mya arenaria. Next base: position 52,327,346 of record NC_069138.1, read on the forward strand.
AAAAAACCTGGTTAAAATGTCATATCAAACATTTTAAAGCACATTGTGACATACAAGAAATATAAAGTCCCAAAATAACAAGTTATTCAACACAGCATCTTTGTTCTTATACATTGTTAAAATGATTTAAACAAGGTCTTACGTTAGCCGGAAAACATCCCCCGATTGTAGATATCTGTTGATTCATCACGATTGCCATTTCAACACCTTGCTCAGAGTAATACCTATCGAATTTCCTCATGAAGCAACAACCGTACTTGTAGACAAGACAAAACGAGAAAAGGTTGAAAATCGAAAGAAAGAACGTAATGATTAGCGAAAATGCAAATATTGTGTCAAATAAAGCCGCCCTGTTGTATCCAAAGTTGGGGTAGTAAGAGCCATATGTGGATGAATATTCATCGTAATATATGTCATTGTCGTAGTTGTGGTATTGGTAGCTTGATACTGTCCATACGTACCAGCTGTATCCAAAGATAATGACATAGCCCATGTCGCTCATGAACATCCACACATAGACACCCCAATGTCCGATTGCCTGAAACAAGATGACTAATGTTGCTCTAAACATACATTTGAACTCCTAATGCACTCTTTTATGTGAAAACATTTCTTGTAAATTTGATTTTAAATGATAAACCATCAATCTTCAAAATGTCACTGACAGCAGGGAAACGATACTTGAACTTGTATAATGACGTCGACGAAACAAGGAACGTCATTGACGCTGCCTGTGTTCAAACAGCCAAATAAACACAACGTCCAATTTTGCAAAAACATATCGTAAATATAACACTTATAAACATATTTAAAATTTGCTGTTCATCTTGAACATATTTTGTCAGTGATGTTTCATGAATTCCTTCGACCCGTAAGTCTTAACCATTCAATACTTCAAATTACACACAAACAACGCATTCTGACAAAATGTTACATACTTTTTCAGTCTTTGTGTTTCTGGAACAGTCCGAGTAGCAGCAACAGTTGAAGGTAAACGGGCTCATAACACTCTGCAAGGAAGTTATTAATTCATTATTATCAGTTTTAGAAGTGTAAATCGTCTGCTCAAATATCTAAAAGAAACAATGATGTGTTTAAAAGTTGACATGCAACGAATAAATGGACTGACTTATTTTCCACTTATTGAATGGCGTGAAGGTCAAGAGTCCAAACGTTTTGCCAGAGGAAAGACCAATGAACTATTGATCGAGGCTGAAGGTCATGAGTGTACAGTTTTTGGTAATCATCAATCGGCTATAAAATATACTAGAAAAATTCTACACCGCTCCAGTTTTTTTAAGTAAGTAACACCCATTTGAATGAATCAATTACGATCTGGCTTCATTTAATTAGGTCTTCAAACATTTCTTACACATGGTTGCTCTCAATCGGGTATCCTTGTATTGTCTTTGCAAACACAGATGGTGTAATTGTTAACAATTGTAACTATTTAGGTATAACACTGAAATACATTCGTAGGTTTGGTTATTAAATCTAAATTCCCCAATATTATATGGTAAATTTTTAAAAGCAAAGATACTAGTGTAAACCTAGAGTTTGCTGTTAGACAATCAACTTCTTATGATGTATTTGGCGATTTGGTCGATTCATGTATACACGTATTTTAAAGTACATGGTGAAACATATTGATTCAGCAAGACCCTTCTCACAAGATATTAATGAAGCTCTTTAACAATAATATGTTTATATCTATATACCATGAATATACAGCGCTACCTGCAAATGGTTCAATCATTTCAACTACACTGTTGTTCTAATTTTTCATTAAACTACCACTTCCCGAAACCATTCACCTAGTCCAAACTGAGTTCTTTTGTTGACGACGAGTGTGGACGTTATCCAGATTGCGGTTGAATTATTGTTTGCGAGATAATAAATGAGGCCGTTCGATTATAACGTTTTCTCAAACATGATGCTACTTAAGGTCTGAAAGGTTTATTTCAACAACAGAAGCATACCCCATAATTTCTTCGCAGAAACAAACATTTCGGGGAAAATAAAGAATTAAAGCATCAATTTAACACTCGGAACATAATTTCGTCATATTGAATATAGAAACCATTACTCAAGTTAAACTTATTGAAAAATTAAACAATATACTTTTTTGGCCATTGAATGTACAACCAAAAGTATTATTGTGTACTGGGCTTCCGCATATTACTTACAAAAATTGCTGTGGCAGTCATGAATATTCCGAACGTAGCTTCATTAAGTGCCGCAAACGCCACGATGCAATTCACGATACTCAGGAAAGCTAGTATTCGTGTGGCGATCATGTTGTGATACGGATACATCTTTTGGTACATTCTGTTAATATTGTGCTCTGAGCACACTCGGCATCTGAAATAGAGTAAAATTCGCATTCGGAATGTAAACATTCATTCAAACCTTATTGCCAGTGTTAAGCACTCTCTTGATATTAACGAAACACAATTTTGTTTGTAGAATAGAAATGTTTTGAACACAAAGCACAACTCCGATTTTAGCACATCTTCAGTGAGTAATAGTAATTTCTGCTTTACGATGTTCTATAGATAAGTGTTAAGTCAACGATAAATGGTTTTGATCTAGTGACCGAATGAAGTTCAGGGTCATGCAATGTAATGGTTAATAGGTTTTAGTATACATTTACCTCAACCAATGGCATGGAGTATCGGAGACCCTTTTACATATTTATCTACAGTAATAAATACTCCACTTCACTTGAATACAATCATCAACGGCTGTGTTATTAATACAAAAGAAGAAATATATGGTTTGGAAATAAATATTTTATTGGACACCTTATTATTTTTAAGTGAAAAGAAATAAAGAAAATCAGAGCTTCGATAACAAAACATTAACATAACATTATTGATCAAATGTATACTCTTCTCGTATTAAGGTTTGCTAACTATTTGCTTTCTTTCTCTTTGTTGAACAATTATGTCATCGACAAATGAGTGTACAATGAGTCACGAAGTAATTCTTTTTCAAATTTGTGTAAAGTCGATATTGTCATCAATTAATCCTTTAAATATTTTATGTATCAAAGGGAGGTAATCTGGGACTAGTGCCGAATACAGTTACACTTGTCTGTCATTTGAATCAATTTGTAAACAGTAACCAAGCGTTATGGTATTTAAAATGCAAAAGGTTTACATCGTAATAAAGGTATGGTTCAACTGTAATTCATTCAAACAAAGACTGTTCAAGTTTGGAGTAAAGTCAATTATTTGCTATTTTATACCAAGAGAGGCAATTTGCGAACAATCAGCCAGAGAGTTATGCTTTGTGAAACTCTGGAAGTAGTTATAGCAGTAGCAGTAGTAGCAGTGAAATTGATAAAGCGGACATTGATTACGAATAACACATTACGACGAAAACTGTCTGGTATGTTGTTATATTCATATGTAGTCAATGATTGTAACATATCGGATAGTGTTTTAAATTTGCATGTTTGTAACATATTCAGTCGATTTTTAATTTAATTTAATAATCTAACTTTTGGAAATTTTCTGGCATTTATTAATAAAAAACACCCACAGTGACACGAAAACAACAGCAATTGCAATGGACCTTGTACAGAGTCAGTAATATCTGCTAAATCAAAAGTCGATGGCAAATGGATATCTTTTCTAATCCTGTGTGATAAATCGGCTGTATGTATCTCGACTTCACAAGGCTAGCCTCATTAAGGAAGTACAAATCACTCACAAGAAAACTCGAACCTCATTGGGTAGAATCCTTTACCATTGAAATCTGCGTACCGAGCGAAAATATTTGCTTGAACTTGTTTATTTCCACTTGGGTTCATTTTATGGGTTTTATGTGATCAAGATGTTAACCATTATATTTATTCTCAAAGCCTTTATTGTACTTTGTTAATATTTTAGTACTCACCAAACAATACGATACAAGAACTTATACACTTTTTTCCCTCTGATATTTTTCATAAATATTGTTTTAGAATTTATGTGAAAAAAACTATGTTTAACTCCGATAATGCAAAGATGCAATTTACAATTCAATCAGTATCAATTGTGACCACGATCTGCGTCTCTAACTGCACACAACGCCGTCGCATAGAGCGAATCAGGGTTATCAGTGATATCGCTGTTCATTCTTCGTGCACAAAATATGTAATTTCATTTAAGCATTTAAGAATACGACATCGAACCTTGCGATCTAAGACGTCAAATGAATGCGCAATTGGAGACAGGTCATGCTAGAAAGCAGGTCACGGAAAAAAAACCCATTGAAATATCCTTCTGAAGGTAGGTGCTTGATACTCGAAGCTAAGACACTAATCGTTAACTTGTTGGATCATAGTGACTGTTGCAAATACAACCGATATTCGTCGATAAATAACACGGTGTTTCACTGTTGTTGAGTCCAACAGTGGTGTCGACGTACCCAATCGACGTTTACGACGACGTACATCAGTCAAGCATGGTCCAATATATGGAGATATATGGTCTCGCCCATATTCCATGTTCGGTATGGCTATTTCTCAACGTTTGAGCACATATCCTGGCACTTGTATGTTCAGGTGTTATAGCTGCGGTAGTCGTTACCGGATAAGAAATATAATGTAGATGTGTCATCCTCATATAGCGGTATTGTGCAAGAGTCTTAACTCGCGATGTGCTATGGCGATCATTAACTGTGCGAAACGATAGATAACGACCTGCCTGACGATATATTGGCACAAACGTGCACCTGCTTAAAGCATACTAATAGCCCGAACAAGTTCATCAGGAAACTAACGGAGCACTCTTGTAACATAAGTGACCAAATTGATAATGTGTTTTTATACACATGAATTTAAAACCCTGCACAAAATAATCTACATACACATACACTCAACATGTAACATGCACCTCGATCCTCGAGAAGCACGTGTAATTCTAGATCTAGGTCGTTCACTTATATGCGTAAATGAATTCAGGTAGTCCTTATGATTAACATAAACGAAATATAGAATTTAAATTAGTTTTTAAGAATATCTACCTATTTTTTAAAAAACAATAAAACTATGGAAATGGTAACGTTTTTGATAATTATGAAAGTATATTCATAAATTTTATCAAAACGGTGTTTTAGATTACAATCAGAACCCATTTTCTCGCTCTGTATGTCAATTAAGCTATGCAATGGAAATATTATCATAGGTTTAAATGAGAGGATTATCGTTCATTGATATATCTAAATGTTTCAATGTGTATTGTTAACATCGAAAGTTGAACTTAATTAATATCAAAATATATAAATGTTTTTGTTATTACTAACCTTGGGTATGCATTATCATTTCTGTGTAATCTGTCTTCCTTGTTCCCTATTCACTAGAACAGTTGAATGAAAATGCACAAATACAGTATGCACCCAATAGTAAAAATCAGATTTGAGTTTTTCAGTACTTATTTCAAATAATTATTTGATTCAAAAGCTGTCCTAAGTTGCAATGCTAAGGCATTTTGTCTTCTAAAAAGGGCGTCGACTCTTTATCTTAGCGAATAACATGGATATTCTCTGTAAACAGTGGCTATCGACAAATGAGTGATAGTTTAATACTAGTTGGCATATTTTATTTTCTATTACAGTACATTTCATGTCAAACATAAAGTATTTTTTAACCTTAACAAATACAAATACAAATGAATATAAAGGATATTATTATAGGACGCTTTTCTGGTGACCTGTATGACGTCGGGTCCGGTATGTAAAGACGTAAGTCGTACATGTTTAGTCACCCTCAGATGAAGGTCATTAGAAAAAACGTCATTTCGTAATATTACATTTACTTTATACTTTTCTATTTAATCCTTGTATTATCTGACTTTACTGCTATCTGTCAAATTTTCACCAATAGATTGGCTGGCGCGTATCAATATTTTATGTTCTTTTGTGTATAGAAGTTAAGGGAGGCTTCTCTAGCAAAACAAGTCAACAAATGCAAAATTTTACTTTACTGAGATAAATCAAAAACATGGTTCATATCTCATCAAAATTATTTAATTGCTTATACAAACACAACAACCAACTGACACAGAACAAAAATATATTTAAAAATCGGTACTATTTTAACGAGTATAAACAAATCATTTTTTATAGTTCACACGTAACGGGCCATTTCAACAACAGTAAATGTTCGTAAGATTTGTTGATGATCATTATATGCTGACATGAGGGGAGTTCGTTAGTCAATCGTTATTTTTATGAATTCGCCTTCTTTTTTTATTTGGCGAGCTTATTCTATTTGTTGATGGTAATGTTACAATACATCATCCTTAAATTGGCAACCAGTTGACTTCATTATATAGATAGATCGGAAGTAAGGGTTCTTAGCTTAAAAATGTTTATCGTGCTCATCTAGGTTTTTTCGTATATATTATTTGCGTGAATATTTACCTGCTTAGTAAAATTAGGTCATGTTATGGCGAAAGCAGTTCCTTGACTATACACGGCGATTTAAAGATTAATCATAAATATCAGCTAAAATTCATTGTTGCATATAGGTGAACGACCTGGATCTAGAACACCCGAGTGGTGCTCGGGGCATGTCACATGCTGGGTGTATGTGTATGTTGATTGATTTGTGCAGGGTTTTAAACTCAGTTGTAGAAAAACTTAAAAACACATTATTAATTGGGTTACTTAAGTATCAAGCGTGCTCCATTCGTCTACTGATGAACTTCGGGCTTTTGGTATGCTTTAAGCTGCTGCACGTTCAGGTCAGTCGCATGTGCCAATATATCGTCTGGAAGATCGTTATCGATCACTTCGCACAGTTAATGATCGCCATAGATCTAGCACATCGCGAGTTAAGACCCTTGCACAATAACGCTATATGAGGGTGATACATCTGCGTAATATTTCTTTATCCGGTAACGACTACCGCAGCTATAACACTTGGACATACGAATGCCATGATATGTTCTCAAACGTTTAGAATTAGGCAAACAGAACATGAAATAAGGGCTATACGTTCATTTCTAGCACACCGGATAGGCATTTCCGGTGAATTCAGCCGTGCCGGAAAACTCCATCTGGCATCCCCCATGCCAAATAAGTCACGCGCTGTGACGTAATACTTTTCATTTCTTTTATTTTACACTTTATGTAACCATAATTATGAGATTTCAAAAGATGAGTTTCATTAACTTTACAAAAATATACTTTAAAAACAAAACAAAATGTCCCTTAAAAGACGTGATACTGAAGGAACTTCTCGACGTATGTAGTGAATAAAAATTACTTCGCGTCATCACGTAAGTTAACATTATCGCACGCGCCTTTTGGTAAAAATATAAAAATGCGCTTTTCTATGTATTTTTTTAGAAAGAATGTAATTCGTTAAACAAAGCTTAAGAAAAATGTCAGAGGGACAAAACGTGTAAAAGTTTCTCTTCTGTTTTTTTATGCATTTACATATTCATATTTTACTCATTTGACTGATCAAAACAAATAAAAAACATATTGTGAAGAGTTGAATAAATATAATGGTTAACATCTTGATCGCATAAAACCCATAAAATGAAGCCAAAAGCTAATAAACAAGTTTAAGCAAATATTTTCGCTCTTTAGGCAGATTTCAATGGTAAAGGATTTTTTCCAATGAGGTTCGAGTTTTCTTGTGAGTGATTCGTACTTCCTTATTGACGCTAGTCTTCTGAAGTAGAGATACATACAACTGATTTATCGCACGCAGTTAGATAGCCGCAGATATCCATTTGCCGACGTGTTTTGATTTACCAGGTATTACTGTCTCTGTACAAGGTCCATTCCGGTTTTTGTTGTTTTCTTGTCATTTTGTAATTGTTTTAAAGAAATGCCTTAATTTTCCAAGAGTTAAACTATTAAATTATATTTAAAGGTGGCTGAATATGTAACATACATGCAAATGTATAAACATATCCAATGGTTCACAATGATTGGCAACATTTAATTATAAAAGGCACCAGACAGAATTTGTCGTAATGGAAATTCGTATCATAATCAATGTCCGCTTTTTCAATTTCACTGCTACTACTGTTACTGCTATAACCACTTCTAGAGTTTCAAAAAGCATAACTCTCTGGCTGATTGTTTGCAAATTGCTTCTCTTAGCATAAAATATTTTGGCAGATAATTGACTTAACTTCAAACTTGAACAGTCTTTGTTTGAATAATTTACAGTTGAACCATTAATTAATTACGATGTAAACCTCTTGCATTTTAAATACCATAACGCTTGGCTGTTGTTATCAAATTGATTCACATGACAGACAAGTGTAACTTTATTCGGCACTAGTCCCAGATTACCTCTCTTTGATATATAAAATATTTAAAGGATTATTTGATGACAATATCGACTTTACACATATTTTAAAAGGAATAGGTTTGTGATTTGTTGTACACACATTTGTTGATGGCATAATTGTCCAACAAAGAGAAAGAAAACAAATAGTAAGAAAACCTAAAAACGAGAAGATTATACATCTGATCAATAATGTTATGTTTTTGTTTGTATTGACAAAGCTCTGAATTTCTTCATTTCTTTGGACTTAAAAATAATAAGGTGTCCAATGAAATCTTTTGGCAATACTCACACAGCTATTGTTGATTGTATTCTGTTGAATTGGAATAATTAGTTATGTATATAAAGCATGTTAAAGGGTCTACGATACTTCATGACCATTGCTTGAGATAAATTTATACTAAAACCTATTTATCATTGCATTGCATGACCCTGAACTTCATTCGGTCAGTAGATCTAAACCATTTATCGTTGACAAGTTGTGTTTTGTGTTTATAAACATTTCCATTTTACAAACAAAAATTGTGTTTTGTTTATATCAAGAGAGTGCCTGGCAAAAAGCTTTGAATGAATGTTTACATTCCGAGTACGAATTTAACTCTATTTCAGATGCCGAGTGTGCTCAGAGCACAAGATTCACAGAATGTACCAAGAGATGTATTCGTATCAAAACATGGGCCACACGAATACTAGCTTTCCTAAGTATCGTGATTAGTATCGTGGCGTTTACGAAACTTAATCGGAATATTAATTTAATATACCAAAATGGATGAAAAAATGTCGAAATCAATGGTTGTTATGAAGAATACCGAGATTATTTTGAACGAAATGTGCAGAAAATACGGTATTTCTACCTTCTGAGATAAAAGTAGATTACAGTATTTTTTTAGCACTCGCCAATCATTTAATACTTTTGTGTTTTCAGCTATTGAAATAAATAAAAATAAATTCTGAAACCAATGCTCATTTTATTTATGATTGATGGTGTTGTTTTTCACCCTGCATAGGTGTACGGAGCTAGGGTTAGAAAAAGAATCAGCGATTTCAATTTTGAATTTTCAATTTCCAAATTTTCAATCTCACAAAATTCACTTGCATACCTATCCAGGCCCCTCGTGGGACTTAATCCCATCACCACAGTATTGGGTTGTAGAGTAATAAAAAATCCCAGAATGGACCATTTCGTTAAAAGCCAAAGTTAAAGTCAAAAGGTTCTGCCTCTTCCGTCTCTGTAATGTCAATCCTGGAACCGCCCTTTAATTGTGCATTTATTTTGTTTATTTCTGAGTTTGTGAAGGTCTGCTCCCATGCATTGCCTACAATATTGCTTGACCCGCGCTTGCCATCACGACTATTATTATAATATACTAAAGTATCAAAATGTTATTTATAAATAACCTGTGTTGGAAAGTTCACAACCAGAAAGAAGAAGAATTAAAAAAAAAGACAACCAACCTCGTTGTGCAAAAATTTGTTTCATTATTACTACTTGAGAGAATGTACCTTCAAACCGGCTTAACACAAACATTTCACAGTAATCAATACCATCTGCTGTAAAATTTCGAATGTGTTAGACGTATTATCTGTATCTTTATCTGTACTGTACAAAATAATGACATTATTTTGTTTTATTGAGCTTTGCAGGACGATGAATGGCACTAAAGTTTTGGATATCTCAAACACCCTTTGGTAAGTAATATATTTTTTTTTTCATTTTTCTGTTGTGATGCTTGTTGAAAACATAGACAGTCAAGAGATAGGCCTCCTCTTATCCTTACTAGAGGCTCGGTGACGGGAGGGGGGGGGGAGCTTGACGGCGCTTCCCCCTCAAAAATTGTCTAAAAGTTTATTTTTTATTATGATTGAAAATAACCCCTCTTAAGTCAAATCCTGTAGCCGCCCCTGCTAATCCCTACACAGGTTGGTGAAAAAACGCGGATGTTTTGCAATGAACTTGATTGTTAAGTATTTGATACTTGTAAAAGATTATATAATTTATAATTTGTAATTTCAGAAATATTTTGCACAAAGAACGCATTAATGGTAAAATCCGGGACCAAAAATGCAACAGTCAATTGTGACCACGCCCCAAAGGGGTTTACCGGGGAAACCCGTGGAAATGGTCCGTGTTTTACCTTCAAGGTGGCCCGCAGTGCTGGATGAATGGTGGATTTTGTCTTTGAGTCAAATATAGCATGGAATAAGCTTAACCTAGGATCCCAGGGGTGCGGGGGCATTTGGCGGGAATTATATCAGGAGTTCGTCTCAGCAGGGCAGGGATGTTACCCTGCTTAGCCATGGCTGGACCGTAAGACGAAGTCCCCGATATTCCTCGGATCTGGGGGCCGTGGTTCAAATGACTGGTGCATTACAACTCCTTTTCCCAGATTAAATCAATTAAAAAGCTTCTTTTGACACAGACAAAAAAATCATATGGGATCTGCAGGAGTCCGTTATGTTTTTACAGTAAGGAATGAAATAAACAAACCTAAATTCATAATTTGTTTGTTGAATAATGACTTTTAGAGTAAGGAACTAATACGAAATAACCGTTATGATTATAACGTATCTGAACGTATCTTGTTTTTTATGATCTTTTAGGGTTAGGATTATAGACACAATATTTCTTAACAAGGAATCCCAATCTGAATAAATGGTTCAAAATGTTGACAAAACAATTGAAGGATTTGCCATATAATTTGTATTTATTTTTTGAAAAAATCAATTATTTGGACTAGACAGTTCTCAACTGATGGATTATTCTAATAATTTTAGAGATATTTCATAATTAACATTGACATGGATCTATAAACCCTTGCTACTTTTTGACAACTTCGTATAGTTTTAAAAAGAAAACGAATGCTTGGAATACGGAAATTGTCCACATAATATTCAGCCATCTTCAACATGGTCAGGATATTGTATTTTTTGAAAATGCCGAGCGTGTCTAATTTAAAAAAAAACAATATGGAAATTAACAAGATAAAATTTGGCCTTCCTCGGTAAGCTCAGGATAAACTTTATCAGCATCATTGCAACTACTTATCAATTTCCATATTAGTTCTTTTTAAAAAAAACAACATGAAGTTGTCGAAAGTTAGCGAGATTGTAATGCCATGATTAGGGCGTATCAAGCCGACTGTATGAGTATGTTTGACGGATTTCTGTTACTGTTTACACTCGCAAGTAACATTGTTGTGCTTGTTAGATGTAGTTTTGAATATTCTTTGCACTGAATGCACTGAATTATACATATACGAATATATACTTTAAATTGTACATTGATAACAGCAAAAACAATACTTTAGAAGTTAAATTTACATATCAAACATATCTATTAAACACATTCTGAATATATTTAATACTTCACACATGGCAAGTGGAAATTTTGAAAGATACAGGTGTATACAAGCATCAAGCAATGTTTTCAGTTGTTGTTTCTTAACCGTGTGGACATGTTACTACTAATGCGTTTTTATGCCATTTGGAGATATTTACATCGGAAAATGCTTAGTTTTAGGCGTAAAGTATTAATGCAACTTAAGCTTTATAACGCTTTAAAAACATACGTTGACAAATATGTTTTAGATATATATATCAATACATTTCACAAATAAAGGACGTATACATGAATAATATTAAAAAAAGCAGAGCTGTAACTGCAAATCACATTGTTTTAAGCGTAAGAATAATATTTGTTTGGTTCTGTTTTATTTCTATCATTTTTATTGCTTCATGTGACGATGAATGTAGGCAAGAAGCGAGCTTTTTTATTCGATCACTGCGACTGTTTAACATTGATATTGGCTTCAGCGTATGGCGGAGGGTTGACTGGCTGTCCACTCGTTGTCGCCATTGTTGATGTAAAGGACACGCCCACCGAATTACTTGTAGCATCAATAGTTTGCTGGGGAGAAGAATACATGTAATACGGTTCATAAGTGTTCGGCTGGATTGAGGCTACTGTGCTCCAGGGTTGGTAAACGGTTTCTGCTCACGTACTGTAGCATTTGTGAATTGCAATCCCTGCAAACCGTGAACAGATAACATATTAGCATTCTCTGTTAACTGCATACAGTTAAATAAAGCTTACATTCCACCATATATTTTATGTGTACAATATTCACGTTGTAAATTTTATAATAATTGATAATAAAAATCTGTAACCTAAAAATGGAAGTGACACTCACATATTAAGCAGAATGGTCAATTACCTAAAGTGCGTTTCACCAAACATATTATAGAGATTTTGTTTTGCGATATGATTTAATATAAGAAAGTTATCAGAAACGTCTGAATGCGTCGATACCATCGTTTCTGATATTAAGCTAGTATGCAGAACTGTTTTGATTGTTTTCTAGTGATAGCGTACTTCACCAAATTACTCCTTAATCTAATCTCAGGGTAGATTTTCGCATGAGAACCATATGCACTTAAGTTCCTTTACCAATAATGCAATCCCAAAACACGTTTTTATTTGCAACGAAACGAGTTACATCAATGTTTTGAAGTAAAAACTATATTTTTTATCATTTCTATCATTTTAAAGAAATAGCGAATTTGTACCATACTGGCAACAAAAGGGATCGAAGATATGTTTCCACATAAGCTTTATACACAACAGAGTGCACACTATCAATAAAAGCCGAACTAAATGGATGTATCAGAAACAATCTCAATGTTAAGTAACTGCGACTTTCATTCCACAAGACCTAAAAGCAACCGCAAAGGACTTATTTACCGTAGGTTCTTATGCAACAAGTTTCATTAGTACAAATAACTTCATTTGAAGTAAGGAATAAGATACCATTGTTTATCTGATTGTAGTATTAGCGACCTTAATCCCACATTTTCTTTTGCAAGAAATCCCAAGTAACGTCTTCACAAGCTTCCTTCACAACATGTTATGTCACTATACATCGCCAATATCAAAAGGTATTGAGATATGCATTATCAAGATCCTGCTCTTGAAATTAGCTTGCTATATTCAAAATTTCAAATGTTATTTTTTATTATAAAATTACATTTATGAGCGGAGACCATGTTCTATGGTAAGTCAAATTGACCAAAATCAACACGAAATAAGTTTCAAGCTACTTGTTACCATAAAGTACATAAAAACCAAATTTCATAATCGGTACACCACCTATTTAATGTCCGCATTCGACCTCCCGCCCGACCGACAAATCCCAATCTAATAACCAGGATTTGTTGTAAAATATCTGGCAAAAATGTGATGCTAACAATTTAAGAAGATATTGATGTTTAAGTATTTCGTTGTCGCAACACCTTTAGTTATTTAAAACATAACGCCCGTTCTTAAGATTGTTTAAAAAGATTACAACCACCAACTTACGTTAACCGGTAGAACTCCCCCAATTGTAGATATATTTTGTTTCATTACCACTGCCGTTTCAACAACTTGCTCAGAGTGATATCTATCGACTTTATCCATGAAGCAACAACCGTACTTGTAGACTAGACGAAAGGAATAAAGGTTCAACATCGAAAGCATGAACGTGATGATCAGCGTAAATGCAAATATTGTGTCCAACAAAGCTATGCTGTAGTAACGGTTAGAGTAGGAGTAGTTTGAACGATAAAAGAAACAGCTATACCCAAGCATTATGAAGTAGCCCATGTTGCTCATGAACATCCAAACATAGACACTGCAATGTGCGATCATCTGAAAAAAGATGACTTATGTAGCTCATACGCATGTGAACTCCTTATGCACTTCCTAATATGCAAATATTTCAAATTCAGTGATGTTCAAACAGCAAAAAACAACAACAAAACAATACGTCAAAATATTATTGAAAATCTCATCATTTTTGTTGGATTTTTCGAGAGAAATTTGACAAAGAATTAGTGCAAATATAATCTTTGATTGTTTAAGATTTGCTGATCATCTATGTATGTCACTGTATATTCAATGCATAATCAATAAGTTTTACGGATGTCACTAAGAAAACCCTGCCAAGAGCGTTCATAGACCAATTGGCCGTAAAACTAAAACATTCAATTCTTTATTATGTACACAATCAACGATTTAGGACAAACAGCTACATACATTCTCAGTCTGTGTGTTTCTCGAACAATCCAAGTAGCAACAACAGTTGAGGTTCCACAGGCTCATAACGCTCTGAAAGCGAGTAATAAATAGTTTATAATAATACCTGTTTGACTGATGTAGTTGTCTGCTGAAATATCTAGAGAAAACAAGTGGGTCTAGACTTGGGCTAGGGTTTGTATTTGAGTATATGCTTCATATATGTTGGTGTCTCTAGCTCATTGTCGATTGGGCCGTTGCTTTGTGCCTCTTTACAGGGTTTTATTTAAATGTATGTCAACTGGGCTTGTCAATAAAGATTTTATTGTTTTATAGATAGGTTGGCATGAGGAGAATAAAGCGACGACGGAGGTGGTTTGTCAATCTAGAACTCATTCGGGTCTATCTCTCTTGGCACTTTTTTTATTTGTAAACAACTTTCAAATGATGGATATTTTAAACAAAGGCAAAACAAAGTCAAAGATATGGTATATATATATATGAAGCTATTCAGATTCACTATACTCTGTTGATGAGTATATAAGACGTGTTATACATTCATGTTTTGTTATCAGTAATTTGTTAAGATATTATTTAAAATTATGTTTTTACTTTTTGTGCATACACATAGTTAAGATGTGTTTCGCTTACTAACTCATCCATTGTAATAAGATTGATCCGTCATTTATGTAATATATGTCTCGTAATAATTTTATCGTTTTATAGCTTATGATTTGTAATGTCACTATTTCAGTTCATTATTTATATGGTAAATCGATATAGCTAATCATATTATTTTTGTTTTTGAATTTTAAGACATTTGTAAAACAAAACAAAATCAAACTCTTGAAAAGAATAAAGGGAGCTTGTTAAGCAAAAGTTGATTTATTGCAAAATACTATCAATATATCGTGCGCTTTCAGCGAGTGGTTAAAAGCGTTTTAACAAAAGCGTTGTCCTGATTTGGGTCGACTTTTATGGCATCATACTTATCAATCACTTCTTGAATATCTTTACATCGGCCAAATATTGTTCTATCGTAGTGGACATTCACCGAAGCGCAATTAAATTATCATTTTACAATTGACTTCGATATACCGGCCAAATACTTTACGGTAGTGACAGAATAATTCGTTTCAAAGGCATACAATTTTCGTTAATATTGGGTGTACAATAAAAGCGCTTACACTGGATGTGACATCCTCACACGACTTACAAGGATTGCTGTGACCATCATGAAGATTCCTAACACAGTGTCTCCGACTGTCACAAAGGCGACGATACAAAACACAGAACTGAGGGGAGCAAGAATTCTTGTGGCCCATGTGGTGATACGGATACATCTCTTGGTACGTTCAGTGGATCTTGTGCTCTGTGCACTTCCGGAAACTAAAATATAAAGTGAAAGTCGTATTCGGAATGATAACATTTTTTATGAGCTATGTGTCGGTGTTAAGCACTCTCTTGATATAAACTAAACACGATTTGGTTTGTAAAACAGAAATGTTCATGAACACAGACCACACTTCCGCAGGTAGCATTACACCTTCTTCAAGAAGTACGCATTTAAATCGAAATTGACATTTGGTGTCGGTTAACAGTGAGGTCAATTGGTACGACAGTTCTTCAGAGCGGTTCTGAGATCAATCGGTTTAAAAGAAATAGAAAGTAGACATTTTTAAACTGACCGCGTAGCGCTTATTCATTGTTTATTTAATTGATATATGAGACCGTTGTGTCTGCCACAATTGACTTTGATAAACAAGTTTAGAACATATATGTTGTTACAATTTAATTATATTTGTTTAAGTACCGTAAACGAATGTGTCTGAAATATTTAAAAAAATCGAAGAAATGCAACCATCCTTTAAATATCGTTTGCCTGCGTGTTCCCGATCAACTCACCGAAAATGAACTAAGTCTATTTTAGGACATTGAGCAATAGTAAATCCTGCTTGATGACGTCTATAGCTTAGCGCTAAGTCAACGAAAAATGGTTTGATCTACTGACCGAATGAAGTTCCGGGTCATGCCATGTAATGGATAATAGGTTTTAGTATACAAATCAAATGGGCAAATCAATCGTAGACCCTTTATAATGCTTTGTCAAACGAACAAAATATTCCACTTCACCTGAATTCAATTAATAATGGCTGATTGATTATTGCCAAATATGAAATATATAATTTGGAAAGATTTCATTGGACACATTATTATTTCCAACCCTAATGCGTATTAGATGTCAAAGGTTGTAGGTCGGTTTCAACAGAAAACGTTACAAACGTGTCATAAAAAGGGTAATTCGAAACATTCGATTTAAACAGCTATTTCATACAGTCTAAAGTTACCGTTATATCCTGCATGGTGTTATATTTATATGTAGCCAATGATTGTAAAATACTGGATAGGTATTTGCATTTGCATGTGTGTTTCATGTCAGCCGCTATTTAATATAATTGAATAATCTAACTCTTGAAAAATGTCTGGCATTTATTTTAAAGAAACACCCACAGTGACACGAATACAACAGCAACTGCAATGGAGCTTGTACAGAGTCAGTACATTCTGGTAAATCAAAACTCGTTGGCAAATGGATATCTGCAGCTATCTAACCCCGTGCGATAAATCGGCTGTATGTATCTCGACTTCACAAGGCTAGCCTCATTAAGGAAGTACAAATCACTCACAAGAAAACTCGAACCTCATTGGATTAAATCCTTTACCATTGAAATCTGCGTACAGGGCGAACATATTTGCTTAAACTTGTTTATTACCACCTGGCTTCATTTTATGGGTTTTATGTGATCAAGATGTTAACCATTATATTTATTCAACTATTCATAAATTATGGTTTTTATTTGTTTTGATCAGTCGAATGAATAAAATATGTAAATGCATTAAAAAGCATAAATCAAGTTAGACTATATGTGCCCTGTTAATATTGTAGTACTCACCAAAAAATACGAAACCAAGAACATATTCACTTTTTTCCCCCTCTGATATTTTTCTTAAATAGTTTTTTTTTTAGATTTTATTTCAAAAAGACTATGTTTAACAACGATAATGCAAAAAAATGCAATTTACATTTAAATCAGTATCAATTGTGTCCGCGATCTGCATCTCTAACTGCACAACGCCTTCGCATAGAAGGAATCAGGGTCACCTGTGGTATCGCTGTCCATTCTTCGTGCACAAAACATGTAATTTCATTACAGCATTTAGAAATACAACGTCGAACCCGGCGATCAATGACGTCATATGAATGTTCGATTGCAGACAGGTCATGCTAGAATGCAGGCCATGCGAAATATCCCTCTCAATGTAGGTTTTTGATACTCGAAGCTAAGACACCAATCGTTAACCTGTTGGATCATAGTGACGTTCCGTTGCGTTTCCTACAACATTATATGCGTCCATCAGCGTTTTTCAAATACAACCGATATTCGTCGCTAAATAACACGGTGTTTCAGTGTTGTTGAGTGCATCATTGGTGTCGACGTACGCAATCCAGACGTTTATGACGACGTACAGCTGTCAGGCATGGTCCAATATATTAACGTCTATCCATTATTATGTTCTGTTTGCCTAATTCTAAACATTTGAGCACATATCTAGGCACTCGTATGTCCAGGTGTTTTAGCTGCGATAGCCGTTACCGGATAAGAAATATAATGTAGATGTGTCATCCTCATAAAGCGGTATTGCGCAAGAGTCTTAACTCGCGATGTGCCAGATATATGGCGATCATTAACTGTGCGAAGTGATCGATGACCACCTGCCTGACGATAAATTGGCGCAAACGCGTCATCATGACGTGCACCTGCTTAAAGCATAGTAATAGCCCGAACAAGATCATCAGTAGACTAACGGAGAACTCTTGTAACTTAAATAACCCAATTGATAATGTGTTTTTATACACATGAATTTAAATCCTTGCACAAATCAATCAACATACACATACACTCAACATGTAACATGCACCTCGTTTCCCGAGCAGCACGTGGATTTCTAGATCCAGGTCTAGATCCAGGTTGTTCACTAATATGCGTCAATTAATTCAGCTAGTCCTTATGATTAGCATTAACAAAATAATTATAGAATTTAAATTCGCTTATATCTACTTATGTTAAAATAAATAATAAAAATATGACAATTTTATCGTTTTTTGGTAAGTATACTTAATAACTGTTAATTATAATTAATCAAAACGGTGTTTTAGGTAAGAACGCATTTTTCCGCTCTGTGTGTTAATGGTAATATAATCATACGTTTAACTGAGAGGTTTATGGTTCATAAATATATCGAAATGTTGCAAGTGTGAATTGTTAACATCGAAAGTTATATAATCACAAGATATTTAAATTTGATGCTGTGTTTTTACTTACCTTGAGTTTGCATTATTATTTCTGTGTAAGTTGTCTTCCTGTTCCTTATTAAATAGAACAATTGAATGACTTCACTTATACTTTTAACAGTATGCGACGATAGTAAAAATCAGATTTTGATCAAAGCATACGCTCCAAATACAAAAACTTAAAAGTTGTTCAAGTACCAATGCTAAGGTATTCTGTCTTCTAAAAAAGGCGTTGACTCTTTTTATCTCGGCGAATAACAGCGTGGATTAAGTGATCTACGTCATACAGGCATGGGTAGACTCGTACACGGCTTTATATTCCCTCTTATCAGTGGCTATCGACAAATGAGTGGTGGGTAAAACCTACCGGTTAGGTTAATACTAGTTAGCACCTTATATTTTCTATTACATTACATTTCATGTCAAACATAAAATAGTTTTATTTAACCTTAAGGATACAAATACAAAAGATTATAGCGGATATCACGATAGGACGCCTTTCTGATGACCTATATGACGTCGAGTCCAGTTTGTATAAACGTTGGTCGAACGTGTTTACTCATCGAAAGATGCAGGTCATTGGAAAAGCGTCATTTCGTAATATTACATTTGCCTTATACCTTTTTTACACACTTGATAGGCGCAAATGCGGATGGATTTGTTTAAATAGATCAAAGTCAGAGCTTGTGTCCATTCTCGCATTCCATGCATTCACTTCGTGGTTGTAGAGAGCTGTCTTGCAGGAACGTTTCCAGATGTACTTGTTTGGGAATGACGCTTTGACTAGGTTTAATATATAGGTGAAATACCATATTTATCAAAAATTCGCGTTATATCAGGCATAAAGCCTAGTTTTTGTGTGGCACAATATTTGTACTAAAAGAGTCTGCGAAGCAGTAAGTGTCTCACAATGCTTTGTGCTGAGGACCAACACAGTAGCCCAAAGAACGCGAGTTTCTGCTTGTCCATGTATGACTAATGATGTGACCCCTTCAAGAGCGGTAGCCATATCTGACCTTGTTAGATGAGGAAGATTCTGTGCCTTTTTTAGGCAAAAGTGATGGGCCACTTCAAGTAGGTGTATGTCTCCTCGCGTGAGTCCGTTCCAAAGTTCGCACCCGAACAATGCGCGTGGTAAGACACATGTGTTGTATAGCTTTTACGCTATGGCCGGATTCGGTACAGCATGACCTGACACCTTTCCTGTTATTGATAGAAATGTACCACGAGTTTTACGCTTTACAGTGTCAATGTCATATGGGTGTTTTCCGTTCGTGACTGTACGATTCCCAGGTGTTCATATACGTCCGTCTCTGGTATAGTTTTGTTTCCGTATACGGTCGGTTGCGGGGAGCAGCCAATGACTTTCTTCCGTCGCAAAACTATTGCCGCGCATTTGGTCGAGTTGTAGAGATAACGCCAGTAGTAAGCCTAATAGGCCTACTATTAGTTGGTATCTAACATAGTCTCTCATGATTGAAAATCACAAAGGTCATTTTTTACGTAGACCTGATTCCATCGCTGATAAATGAGTTCCATAACAAGAACGAAATAATACAGTGCACAAACAAATGATTACATTGTAAATGTATTCTAATCAAATTATGATGTTTTGGTCATTTCGAACCCACTGGGAAATTTACTGAGGGCAATCCCCAACCACTATACACGTGAAGGGTGTGCGAGATGTTTTATTAATTCTACAGTTTAAAGTAACACTTGGACAATTTTTGTTTGGTGTGTGTGAGGGGGGTGGGGGTGGGGAGTTATTAAATATCGATAATAAAACAAAGATTGGGCTATTTAAGCGGCATAGACTGCCCTTTGTTTTATTTAAAATGGTCTTGTAAACGAAAAGTCATCTTTTATCTTATTTAAGCCTTTATTTAAAGCTAAATGTTGCCTTCCGAAGTAGCATATATGACGTAATTTATCACGTGGTATACACACACTGATTTAAAGACTTATAATCGCAGACGTGTGTATCGTTTATCAAGATTGATGCTACTATATTTTTAAAGGTATTCACAGTTATGAAAACTTCGAAGACGAGGGCAGATGAAAGGTCAGTATCATTTTTTATTAGTTTGCAAAGTTGCCTATCAAGAATTGATTATGCATATTGTACTAATTCACAAAATGTTTATTCATTTCTGTCTGAAAATATCTTTCTCGTATGATTAATTTGATGATGTATTTCTGCTCATGTCTGCAATTACATAATAAAGCAATACTTGTGAAAGGTTTGTCAATATTACCCAAATAACTCAATAGTCACATCGGAATACAACAATTGAATTTTTATAATAATGAAGCTTACTATTTAACTATTTTTTAATCTTGGGATATAAAATTATTACCTAAACTTGCGTTTTTATGCAAGCATTGTTTAATGAGATTGCAATCTTGCATTTGTTCACACGCTTAGCACAAATCATGCAATGTAAAACATATAGCTTAAACCCGAATGTACAGCAGTTTTTTTCTCTTAGAGAGTACTCTGTTGCGTTAAAATTTATATTGAGATAAAGAACCTACAGTAACTTATCTTTTCGGATCCTGTGGCTTTTTGCTTTATACCATATACAAATGTGACGTCGCAAACCACGTGACATGAACACGCTTATTTCGTAGTCTCATTGAAGTGATGTTGATGCGAAGATGTATTACTTAAACAGTTCTTTAAGCTGCACTCTCACAAATTTACCATTTTCACGACTTTTATCTTTTGTCTTTGAAAGGGCAACTATCTGCAAACCAGCAATATAAGACTGCTGACAAAAGATCGGATCGCAGATTTTCATATTTCCGCACAAAAATTGGATCATTCCAAGACATAAAATAACAAAAATTGTTAAAACGTTCAGTCTGTGAGAGTGCAGCTTTAAAAGCTTATTGAGATTCTAAATGAACTAATGAACATGAACTAGGAGAAGACCCATCCTACGATTTCACACAGTGGCTTGAAGGATAGAAATATGCGTTTGTGTATAGAGGGCAAATCTTTTACATCAAAGCAAGGTCATTAATCTATTGTGGTTGGTTATGTATCACATTAAACCACTTATTGAATAATACCTGTTTTTATTGAATGCAGAACTTATTTAAAATCATATTGTCTCATAGAAGTGATGTCGAGACGGGGAAATAATTCTTAAACTATTTAGAAAATCTTATAATGCAGACATTAGTCATGCGATCTTGACTGAAATTCCCAATGCAGCTGTCAATATTGATGGGAAATGTTATCATAACCATCGGTCAATCTAATGTCGTGGAAACTACTTTCAATGTTTACAGTAGTTTTGAATAGTTCACGTGTTGAAATTGTACAGGCAATTATGACCAATTATGCAGACATTACTCACATGATTTTAGCTGAAAATATCATTTCGACTGTATGCACCAATAATATCGTATGGTTTAAAACTGAAAAGGTACATTTGAGTCACCCGTTTATACGACATAAATAGCTCGTTACATGATATGTTTACAACTACTGATAAATGTATTGCGGGTATGTTTATAAATTCGTTGAAAAGGTGTAAATCATATTTCTTGATAAAAAACTAAACTGAGACTGACATTTGAGTATCGCGGAGCGTGCGAAAATTAAAGAAGCGCCCGAAATTTAAAACGCTAGATTTATCTCTCAATACATCTTGTCTGAAGTTAATACTTGCAACCTTGCATTTCTATTTATAAATGTGTTGCCAAATGACCTGTACAAGTCACGTGCAATTAAATGAAATACAATTCAACAGTTTAATATAAACACAACTTAAAACAAACGTAAGTTCATCAAAATGTCTAGTAAACAGAATTGGTTTGCTCGCTTCGGGTCAAGTCTTTTCTTGATATATGTTTCCATATTATTATGTCGTAGCTTAAAATTATATTGAGCGTATCTTTCGACAATTGCCACACTTAATAAAAGTAATGGATACGTTTATTGAACTTGTGTATCTGTTTCGGGTTTGTCTTTTTTTACTTCATTGTGTTATAGTTATGTATTTATTTATGAATACGCTGCAGGTCAGCTTATATGCTACTGATATAAGTGTTGTACAGAACTAAGATACTCAATGAGTTCAACAAATAAGTTTGTACTCTGTCATTGTAGATACTAATGTTTATTTAACCTTTTCAAGTACAATGCTTGAGAATTATTCAATACGTATGATAAGATTTTAACCGTTAATAGCTGCAAACACAAAAATATTAAATAATTGGTGAGTGCAAAAATATTTACTGTGATCTTCTATCTTCTCATAAGGAAGAAATACCATGTTTTCTGTACATTTCTTCAAGTTCTACTCGGTATCCTTCATAAAAACCACTGGTGTCGACACGTATTCATCGTTTGTGGTAAATTTTATTTGGGAGAAAGTGTGCATCTTTAAGATAATTGATCGTTTCTTAAATTAACAAAGTAACAAGATACATAGAAGACTCGGTTAGTGCCGTAGATGGAGAAATTTTATTTAGCTAGGCTACGGAACTAATCGGGTTCGCATTCGGCTCACCGGATATATTCCTCCGACGTGCCAGAATAACTCGCTCTATCCACAGCACTAACCTAGTATTCTCTAATTATATGTACTGATGAATAAAGCGTGTATTTAAACAAATAAATGGCCAACCATCACGAAACAAGAGTGTCATGAGGCAAACGCCAACGATTGCCTGCTGTTTTAAACTTTTTTTCAGTTAAAGGCGAGGTCAAAATTAAGCACAACGACCACGCCGACATTGACACCAAGGGCACGCGCGCTCAATACTTTTCTACAACGCAAAAATACTTATAATGAGAAGCGTTTATTTCGATCTCTGCGATGAATTTCCAATTGGATCAATTCTCGCGTAAGGCGGTGGACTAATAGGCTGTCCACTTGTCGTACAGTCAGTTGTTACACTAACAGCTTGCTGTGGAGGTACAGCTATGCATAAAGGTTCAGCATGATATGGTTGATATTGAGGGTACTGCACCAAAGGGCTGGTTACCGTTTCTTGAGCACCCCCTGTATCATCGGTGAACTGCAAACCCTGCAAAAATGGTCTGATAAGCATTCACTAATATCACAATCCATCGTCAAAGCAATAGCAAGCTACATCATCATAAAAGTAATAAACATACACATATCATAATCGGAATTTGCATTGTTAATGCATGCCGGTCAGTGCGCAAGACTGGCGAACGACGTATGCAAATCTAATATCATGGATTGTGTGTGTGAAAAACCTGGTTAAAATATCGCGCCGAATATCTCAAGAAGATTGCGATATACTGGTAATACATTGCCACAGCACTGCATGTTTTTGAAAGTTAACAAAAGGATAAAAACACGAACTTACGATAACCGGAAGACCTTCTTCCATTCTTGAAATCTGTTGATTCATCACGACTGCCGTTTCGACCCCTTGCTGAGAGTGAGCCCTATCTATTTCAACCATAAAGCAACAACCGTACTTGTAGACAAGGCAAAACGAGTAAAGGTTGACCATCGAAAGGAAGAAAGTGATGACCAGGGACATTGCAAATACTGTGTCCAGCAAAGCATGGTCGTGTTCCGGGTAGTAGTGGGCATAACTGTAATAATGATAGTTGTCATATCTATCTATATACCTCTATAGTTGAAGCTATCTCTAGATGATTTCCAAAAGTACCAGCTGTACCCAAACATTGTGACGTATCCCATGTGGCTTATGAATATCCACATATAGATACATAGCTTTCCGATTGCCTGAAATAAAAAGAAGACGTATGATGCTCATTTACATGTATTTGAATTTTTATGCATTTACTCATATGGACACATTTCGTTTATATTACTTTATTTCAAAATCCAATGAACCAAAACCATTGAAAATACTCTAACAGTAAAGGAACGTCGAATGTGTTTAGTCAAATGCCGTTGATGAAACCAATAACGCCATTGACGCTGCCAATGTTTAAACAGCCAAATATACACTTCGTCATACTGTTCCGGAAGCGATATCTCAGCAATTTAGTTTGATTTCAGATCATTTTGCATTTTGTTTACATTAAGTGTTAATATAAACTTTGAGTAGTTTAGATTTGCTGCTCATCTGTGAATGAACACATTTTGTCAGTGATCAGAGAGGAGGGGGCCAAATGTTTACAAACAACGATGACCTGCACTTCTTAAACATGTAATCCCTTAAAGTGTACACAAAACACGATAAAATACTAAACAATGCTTCAAGACCAAAGCGTTCATACTTTCTCAGTCTTTGTGTTTCTTGAACAATCGAAAAAGCAGCAACTGCTGAAGTTTAACGGGCTCAAAGCACTCTGAAAGAAAATAATTTATATATTGTTATAAGGATTAATTTATATAAAGTATTGGGTTTAAAAGGTTACATGAGGGGAAAACAGTGACGACGATGACGACGGTAATAGTGTGTAAATATGGAGCGAAACACTTAAAACACATTCAATGGCTTGTCTGGCATCATAAAAACTTTTTGCTGGTGGTCAGCGAAGAACCAGGGTGCCATCCATTGCCTGTGGCCGATCGGCATACTATCATTTGGCAATTCTAAATTAGTCACTAAAAATAAAAAAAAACATATAAGTAAGACAAAATAACTACACTAATCTTTAAATGTAACTGATAATATAATGGCTGCATCTAAACGTATCCAAAATAATTTTACACAATGATTGCACTCGATCGGGTCTCAAGGCACGGCCAACAATAATTGTATGTAAAACTACAGGAAAAAGCTCAGTAGCCAAGAGTTAAACCATAAACTGCATACAATAATTCGCGTCTTTTTACACTTTTTAAAAACAAGTTGTTACATCATTTTTTTACGTAATTATCTATAAAATGCAATTCAATCACACGCAATTTGAGCAAAAGTTGCGAAGGTACGGTATCCATATATTACTTGTACATGTGTACCTTATCAAACAATGACAAAACGATGTGTAAATTCTTACAGTGGACTTCACGCTATATACATCGTTAATTTTACAATCACCCGAACACGTGTTTTTTCCGTACAGTAAAGATGTCGGCCAAAAAATCACATTTTGTTTAGTTTAAAGAACATTGTTTCCAGAAAATTATGGTCTTTTAGAAAGCGGATTTTGGATAAGCAACAATTGTCGCAGTCGCAGGTGTCTTCTTTCTACAAGTATCTAGAAGTATTTTGAAAGGGATGAGTCATTTTCTTTCCGAAAAGAATGCAAACGATGCAGTGTAAAAGTCAATGTTTATTTTTTAGGCAAAATAAAAGAAGCTAAATGTTTTTGTTCATGAATATTATTCTC
This sequence comes from Mya arenaria, assembly GCF_026914265.1. Taxonomy (NCBI): domain Eukaryota; kingdom Metazoa; phylum Mollusca; class Bivalvia; order Myida; family Myidae; genus Mya; species Mya arenaria. The sequence continues at coordinate 52,353,354 of NC_069138.1, forward strand.
ATCCGTTTGCTGATGACGATGAAAAGAAAATCTATAAACCCGAAGTGAAAGCGGACCGTAATAGTTGCGTCAGGAGAGATAGTCCCGACGGCATCGCATTGTATCATATTCATGTTGACACCAGGCAACAACAGTGCCAGAGCTACATTTTCGATTTATGTTGTCAGTTGTCCGGAACTATGTTTTCGCTGCGGGCGTTCAGAACATTTAAGGGGTCGCCTATACGGCTGCGATTCCCGGTGGTGGTGTCACGACATTAAATGAAATTAAGCTGATTAAACTTTTGTTGTAGAGAACTTTCGATAAATAAAATATGTCAATTCAGTTGAAACACCGGTCGGTAGGTTACATTCATATTACGAACATTGGAAGGATGCAGATACCAGTCAATATATTTTAGATGTTGTTTGGAATGGTTATAAATTGCCATTAAGATATTTTCAAAATCTGTATTTTGAAATAATAATAAGTGAGCGAAGGACAATAAAGTATTTGATACATGTAAATTTAAAACTTGGAAAAAGGGCTTAATGTGAGCCTCTTTTTGTGGTAAATCTGTTGATAAATGCGTGCGGAAAAAAGGATAAACCAAGACTTGTACTTAATCGTCGTCACATAAATCCAGAATTATTTAAGTACAAATGTTGCTTAAATGATCAATCAGCAGCAAAACGAATGGTTTTTTTTTATTTGCATTTGATTTTCGGAGTACATAGCCATTAGTGCATCTGTGTTGTGCAAATTTCTCTTAGTTTTTTTGCTAGACCATTCAACTAATCCTTTTGTGACTAATTTACTTTGTTTAAATTGAGGGAGGTAGTCGGCAATTAAAACAAAGGTTATCGCTTTTTACTCGCAAGGAGCGCAATGTGTGCAGTCAAGGCAGGCATAAAGGATCGCTGTTTGAAGCGTCCGCGTGTGGCAAATTCTTTTAAGGCTTCTTCTGTTTGACTATTTTGAAAAACTTCGAAATAATGATACAACCAGCCCCTTTTGTTTCGTAAACGTCTGGTGTTGCATATATGCACTGTAGTTTTTAGTATAAACGTAGTAAAGCAAATATATGCACTTTACTGTTTTTGGAGTTTTGTGCTGTTTTTCCATGTTTCTTATTTGTGATTTTTTGCTTTAGTGTTCTATGTATTTGGCGTTTTCCCTGTGCTATTATACAGGGGATATGTTTAAACTTTTGGCTACTGAGCTTGTTTCTGTAGTTTTTCACATAATAATTGCATACATAAGTTGTTGTTTTAGTAAAATGCAGCAAAGGAAAGACTGTGATTTCTGACGCGCAATTTGATTAAAGGGGCAAGTCTTCAATCGATGCAGTTTTTATTCTTCGCTCAATTGTTCAAAGATAAATTGACTTGAACAAACATTTGTGATGCTTTTTAATGGACATCAAAACATTCTTGTATTTTATAGCTGTATTCGCTTTGGTTGTATAAACCTATTCAGATGGTAAACAAATTATATGCAGTACGTCATACACTAACTCTGTAATAACTGTTCAGATTAGTCTTTCACTAGGCTAAAGGCAATGCGAGTTAATCTCCCAAATAATGTTTTCATGTAACACGGAACTAACATTGAACATTTGTTGTCAAATGTAAATAGGCAATAAATGCAGACAAGGGGTAACAATTAGCTATTTGACGTTTTCCATCTATTGTAATCTATAATAACTGGGGGTTAAAATGGCAAAAATTTCGAAAAGTTTACAATACTTAAAGATACCGAGACTCCGATTTTAAGCAAAGAGAATATCAGTGATAAAATTTTGAAAATAGTACTAATATTTCTATTCAACAGCAGTTACAACACCTTGAGGTTATAATATGATTTTCAAAATAAATCATTCTTTTTATAACTTATTGATTGTTTTAATTTACTCAATATTCTTCAACAATACGGATCCTGTTGTACTTCTTACATTCCTCGCAATGCAGTTCAGTTGTTTGTCTTGCTATTTGTTGAGTATACAATTATGTGCATTTTATTTTAGATATCAATATACTCATTTTTTTATTCTAAATACCATTAAACTTGTTATAATAACTTTGAATTTCTTTTCTCATTTATGCTGCTAGGATGGTATTCATTAAACATCTTATTTTCAAGTCATTTTCTAAGGTCGAGTATCTCACAAGTCATATGATATAATAACTTGAAATATATAAAATACTTTATTTTCACCGGTGCTATGTAATAAACATAATTTTGTGTTGAAAACTTGTATTTTGTCTTAATTTGACTATGAACATTTTAGGAAATTAACTGAGTCAAGGATTTACATAAGATGAATTCCATTTCAGTTTTAATAATCATACCTCTTATAAACCGGTATCAAATTTCCCTTATTCATCCAAAGCTTGCATCATAATTGTCTTATAACTATAAACCTTAATCCTTAAGTTTATAACTGTTAGTATATCAACATCTGGGATTATGTTGGTACATAGTTATCCAATCGTCTGTCCGTCCATTTGTCCGCTCCCATGGATTCCGATCAATATCATATGGACGCTTCGGCCCAAGTTTCTTAAACTTTGTAGGCAGGTCGGTGTGACCAGCACCTAAAGCCTTTTGATTTTAAGGTCATTTGGTCATAGTCGTGGTGACCTTTCAGCTCAGGGATCTTACACGTTCATGACCATGATACGAATTGTATTTATTTTGAGGTCAGTGGGTCATGTCGACCTTTAGTGGAAAATCACTTTACATTCATTATCTGAAGAATACTTTGGCTCAAGGACCTTGGACTTGGTATTATTCTTGGTCATGATCAACAGATAAACAATTTTAGTTTTGAGATCAGTGGGCAGTCTTGTTATGACCAGCAAATAAACCTTATTGTTTTCGAGGTCAATAATTGAAAAAGAAGTGTACCTGAAGATTTCGACATTTGAAGCAATACCTCAACCATGACAAACACCCGAGTTATTATATCACAATAAATTGCAATTTACAAGCACACAGCATAACGCCGTTAGTGTCAGATACTGAGCCCGTACTACTTATTCATTTAAATTTATTCGAGAGTAAATAATGTTAGTGTGCTGTAATTATTTAAAAACAATGACAGAAAATTAAAAGAAAACATAACATTTTTTAACGACATACAGTTAAAACAAATATTTAAACACATTTTATGGAAAAATGATCAAAGCATGCATACATCAATTACCATTCGGACAAAAACCTGGTCATATACGATATATATAAAAAAAACATTATCTGAATGAACACTTCTAGAACAAAAACAATGAAGTTTATGACTGAGTGAACAATAAAACTCTTTCACTGACTAATACTACACGCACTACTTACAAGGAATGCTGTGACAATCATGAAGATTGCAAACGCAGTTTCATTGATCACAAAGGCCAAGATACAAAACACGATACTTAGGAAAGCTAGTATTCGTGTGGCCCATGCTGTGATACGGATCCATCCCTTGGTCTGTTTATTGGATCTTGTGCCCGGTGCACGTCCGGAAACTGAAATATTACAGAAATATAAAGAAAAAAAATCGAACTAGGAATGTTTACTTTTATTAAAACTCTTTGTAAGTGAATTCACTTGATATAAACTTAACATATTTTGATTAAATTGAAAAAAAAACAACAGTTGTCAATGGGGCAATGATAAAATATTCGTTAATGGAGAACAGACTATAAGTATCTTCCATGGCCGAGAGTGTAAGATAGGTTCATTTCGACCCGAGCGTAGGGTGTTTTGCGGAAACGAGGTTTACCAAGTTTCCGCAAAACTCCCTGCGCGGGGGTCGGGATGAATCTATCTCCCACCTCAGTTAAACAAAATTAAGTAAAAATGTATTTTTTGCTGGAACTATTTTGTGCTTAGTGAAAATATTGCGTATGGATATGCGGTAATTCCTGGTTGTCATGGATATGCGCACAGTGATTCAGATAATGATAATAGTCAAATCGGTATTTAAAAAGTTCTAAGAAGGGTAGAGCAGTATTTTCTGAAAGATGCGTGAAAACTGTTTTATGGTGTCATTTTAAGCGAGAAATAATTAATCAGAGTTCCATACGTGCATCCGTGGGCAAGCTAAAAATTTCTAGCATGGTTAAATTATTGGATCTACTTATCTGAGGTGGGAGAAAAAAAAATACAATCATGGTCGGTCAACAGAGACTTCTACTGGACTGACAGTTCTACATAGTGGTTTGGAGAAAGGATTTGTTTAGAGTTTTGATTTGAATTATAACTGGACAAAATATTATTTTGAATACAAATGTGGAGTAAACCTCGTTGGGTGTTAGCGTAACAAACGTGTCTTAAAAAATGTTGAAATAAAACTAATAAAGACTTTTTCATAATATCTTAAATTTCCGAGCATCATACTTTCGGCTAAATTTGTAATAATTGATTTTTAATTAGTATGCCATGCTTTAATGTACATTTTGGAGACATGTACAATAAAGCATGTCATTTCATCCAACAATTGCCAATACTGTGAACTGTTGACGCATGAACTTATGATTTAAATGTTTGTCCCAATGTATTTGAGTTTAACCTGCATTGACTTATTGTATTGTTACCTAATAAGCCTATATGAATTGTTTATTCCATGAATGGACTTCGGAGTTGTTCCAAGAATGAACTTCGGAGGTGGGAGAGCGTAGATATAAAAGGATATGCCGATCATTTAATTTGTGCCGATTGTAAAGCTTCTAGCCGTATCATCCGTGTTATTAGTTCAAGCTATAAGCAAAAGTTATATGACCTGATTTGTTTTAAGAAGAGATCTTTCGTTCCTACTGCAGTATTGTTGCATTTCGTTGAAAAAATAAATAACCCAATTTCAAAGTGGTTATTTTAAACGTGATTGAACAAACTCGAGTTAAAATGAGTAGAAGTGGTAGCTAAGTACATTTTTGATCACTCTGGTAATTTTGCCATGACTTTACCTTTATATGTTTTGGAAAAGTTGGGAATAATACATGTATACAGTATTGTAATATAAAGTGGGGAACATAAAATGAAACTATGTTTGGGTTGACATATTGCAATCAAGCTTGGTATACGGGATGAATTAATGGAGATCTTTGAAGGGATTGTGTTTTAGGCCACTGGGGTCATGGTAAAGGTCAATATTACTTAATAATAGAACTGTTCGTACTGAATAAAGTCAGTTACGGTTGAAACATTGCGACCAAACTTAGTATAAAGGAAGCGACAATGAAGATCTTTCGTAAGATTGTGTTTTTGCCGAACGGTCAAGGACAATTTCACTGTTATAAAGGAAATAAAATGGAGGACTTTCATTGAATTGCATTTTTGGCCCTTAGGGTCAAGGTCAATGTCACTAAAACGAACAAAAACAGGAAAAATTCACGTTGAATAATCTATAAAAGTCTAATTTTGGTTGACTAGCTGCGGTTGAGTTTGAATCCTGGTGTATACGAATTTTTTGTTTTAATGGAGGTATACAATCAGCATTGAAAGCAGTGGAAATACCACTTAATCCCATGTTGTGTAACACTTTTTTTAAGGTAAAACTAATTATTTCTATGCAGTTGTACAGCTTGTGACTGTTCTAAATAACATATGTGAATAGGGTAAGCAGCATTTCTTTAAATTTAAAACCGATACCTCAGTACACTGTCCTGACGAACAACGGATATCTATTCAGTTCCACCAGAACTTTACTAGACTCTTGAGGTTTGACACCCATAACGTGTTTACAAAATTTAATATATAATGTATGAACTTCTTTATAACTGTAAAATCCTAATATTTCTGAATCATACGGAAAATTGGAGGAGTTCAGTGAATCAAATAGTTTCGGTTTAGATTTAACATCAAGATGAACTTTGCTAAATGTAGGCCGTGAACTAGACATTTTTTTAATAATTAGATAGGCGTTAATAACTAGTTTATTCAAGTATTGCTCAGCGCATTTCGAATTCCCAGTATAATAAAGTTCCAAGTAATGTAAAATAATCAACCAGTTCGATGATTTCATCATAAACGATCAGCGCATTATCCGGTCTAGTTGTACTTTTATTAAATACACACATCTTGTTCTTGTTTACATTACCGATTTCAAAACTCATGTACGAGAATGATTTTAAACATTATCTTAAATACTTGAAAACAGCTATTGGGATCCTTAATAATTGGTTTGATGAAATGATATCATCGTATATCTTAACACGTGCTTTAGCGAATCAAAATAAAGCAATTTAGGAATAGTAAGAAACGTAAAACAGATTAATCCTCTCTCAAATATACCGTATAATTATGGCGCGCAATACAGTTTACACATGTAAATTTAATTTTAACATGTTCGCACGCTTTGTTTGATCTGCCATTCTAAATTTTATTTTAATGTATTTACTAAAACACATAACGTGTGTTGCCATAGATAGTTGATCTTATGTAATGGATATATATTTAAATACCGTGTTAAAAAAACTTACTCTGAGTGTGCATTCCTAATGCGGTGTATTTAATAACTTCCTTGATCCCTTTGTAAAGTACTTTTATTAAATACACTTTTAAAATCTGTCTTAAATAAACTGTTATTAAAATAATTGTTTTAAAATAATTCCTTCCAACTGATGAATTGCGACAACTGTTTATCTTGTCTTGCAAACGATCCCAATAACAAGATGCCGTGTAAATATTCCTGTATAAGATTTGTTGAACACGCGGTGTTTATCCACAATCAGTGGTCACGTGACCGCACAAAGGGGACTTACTTTTTTTACTTTTTATATACATGAAGTGTATTTAAAACTAAGCATGATCTTCTCTGTGTATTGTAGATTTGTTTCCACAGTACAGATGTATTTTAAATTTATTAAATTCATAGCAGGGTTAGACCCGTTTGAAGATGGAATTGTTTAGTTTCAATCTACTCAGTATACATGAATGTTTGTAAACAAGCAGTTGCGTCATCACGATCAGTTAAATAAAGTGAACGCTAGCTATAGTTCTATTGAATGCTTGTTGACAGGTAAAACTAATAGAGGGAAGAATCTAGCATAACATTGGGTAGTTTTCATGGTTAGCTGATTAAGGTATACCTATATTGAGTGTCTTAAGTTATTGCTGTTGGAAGATTACAGGGGCGGCTCCAGGATTTGAAGTTTGAGGGGCGCATCTTAGATGCGCGTAATTGTGCGCTCGTCCCCCTCTCCAGAAGCCCCATACATGTGAACTGAACATAGGAGGGAGAAGAGTGAGGAAGTCCTCCCATTAGATTTGTTTCGGCTGCTTGCAGTATCAAATGGTGCTTAAGTGAATATATACATACTTTCCATTCCATATTGACATAAAAGCGACCCTTCCCACCTTTATATCCCGAATCCGCTCATGATCATCATAAAAAGCCTTAAACATATCGGTTAAATCTCTGTAATATTACTGAGCTGTCATGCTCTAAACCGGTTTTGAAATTTATACCGGATGTTGTTATATGATAAAACAAACACTAAAACAGGAGAAAATTGCTTTAATACAATTATATTGATATAGTCAGATAGTGGTTATCTGTGTAATAAGGTCAATTTGTTCAATGTATTCATGCCCAGTTCAATTGCAATAATGCACTAGTTGTTATTTGGAGTATCAATACATTCCATTAATTTATTTCATGTTTATTAATTATATACGCTAAAACACAAGTAAATAATTAATAATAAAAATAGAAATATTGGTGAACTATTTATTTACAAGTGTATCATTGACAGTCTACGTCTTTGGCGAAAGCAACTGTGCGTCTAAGGCGTCCGAGAGTAAGTAAAGGGGTATTCCAAATAGAGGTGTTTGGTAAAAATAAATTAAAATCCAATAAGTATCCACAATAGCATGAAAAAAACTGATGAGGTTTTGATTTTTTAAGAAATGACCATTCTTAAAATATTTTTTCATATGACACCATTCCAAAATATGCTCTATTTAAGATCTCTGCGATGTCCAATATATGACTTTACACTCACATACTCATGAACAATGATAATTACATGTTTTGTTAGGTAAACATTGTACGGTTTGTATAATTCCAAATTCTTACAGCATATACGAAACAGCATACAACATTACAATGTCACTAAAAGGAAGGTAAATACAGATAAGAAACATATGGAGAGCCGTGAATTATTTAAAGCCGATACGATTTTTATCAAGTAGTGAGTGCTTCAAGTAAATGTTTGAGCATTAATTTTCTTTTCTAACGGTAAGTACGAAACTTGTCAGAAGCAAATGTTCGAACCATTTGTGAAATATGTTTTTCTTTGATGGAAAACGATTGCAACATTGGATGACAATAAGCCAAACGTTCGTTATGTCAGTTTTTTTTCCGAAGTCATTTTTAATTATACAAACGCAATATTTTTCTTAATATCAAATGAATGTGTTTGACATGATGTGCTCTTTAAAAAGTGAGTTCATTAGTCTTTATCAATGGGAAATGTCAACAATTCATTTAAAACGCAATTCTTAAAGCTGATCGATTTTCCAAGTACTGTGCTTTCATATAAATATGATCATAATATCATATTATGTGTTTTAATAGCAAGCAATAGGTTACATGCAGATATGAAACAAACACAAGAAATTAATGTGTATACAAATAAAAACAAATGAAATCAAACTTAAACACGAGCATTATATAAAAAATACAAATATTTTGATATAAAACTGACATCACATTGATTATTTATTCGTTCACTGCGATAGCTTCACACTTGGATAGTTTTCCGCGTATGGCACAGGATTGACCGGCCGCAAAAATATTGAAACCACTGTCAGATCAATGTTTAAAAAGCGGGCCGAATGTTACATAGTGCAACAAGGTTACATGTGACGCTTAAGAACACTATATAATGCATAAACAGTACATTCATTATTTTACAATTATATAAAAATGATTTCTGACGTTTTCACAGAACAAATTTAAATATTCTCTGTTAATAGTTGATAGTTCAATAGTTTTTTGTTCAGGCATATCCAAAAATAAGGTGGTAATATTAATTTTCACCGCCTAGGTCAATTTGATACAACTTTAAAGAATAGTTAATCAGAAAAATGGTTGTTTTTATTTGTATAGAAATTTCAATAAACATCACAAGCACTATAAAACATGAACAAATACCACATAACAGGTATTTACAAAGAAACTGTTTTGATTTAAAACATAAATAAAACAAAAGCAATATAGTCATGTGCTAGCAAGGAAAACAATCGTACAAAACATATAAACATTGAACATATACCAATAACATGTCTTACAAAGTACTAAAATAAATGACAAAAAATTGAAAGATAAAGAATAACACATTTTTGTTTTGTTATTTGCTTACCCAGTGATCAATTCAAGACTATGTTGTTTATATTTAACTTTATAGAAACGTAGAAATATTATGTATATAATATGACAACTATGTTTTAAATATCGTATAACACCAATAACTTACGTTTAATCGGTTTAATATAAAACCTCAGATATGTTGTTTTTGCCATCACAATGTTTTAAACAAAAATATAAGATTTGCATGTTTAATAAATATCTTTAAATCATTGGCATTGTTTCAACTTTGGAGTCTTTGTAAGTTATATCTATTGTCACATGTTCCGGTTTAATTTTGCTCGAAACGAGCATTGGGATTCGATCACTGTAAAGGTTTCACATTTGGATCGGTTTCAGCGTATGGTGGAGGGCTGATTCGCTGTCCACTTGTCACCGTCATTGTTGGTGGAAAAGACACGCCGACAGTATCAGTTGCACCAACAGCTTGCTGGGAAGGTGCAGCCATGTAATAAGGGCCGGCAAGCTATGGCTGGTATTGAAGGTACTGCACCCCAGTGCTGGTAAACGGCTGCTGAGCATCAACTCTAGCATTTGTAAACTGCACACCCTGCAAACATTGATGAACATAAATAATTATTTCCTAACACCAACCACTCCTTCTCGGCTAACAACCCGCTATGATTGTTATGCGTTCCAAGTTCGTGTTGTAAATTATATGATTGTTAGTATTAAAGGTATGTCAAATTTAAACAGAAATTCATTTAAGTGATATATTAAACAGATTCACCATTGTCTTGCATTACGATAAAAAGTACGTTACACCAAACATATTTATGGAGATTTTATTATTTGACTTATAATATAATATAATATAATATAATATAATATAATATAATATAATATAATATAATATAATATAATATAATATGACCTCATAACGGTGAATCTAGGAAATATTGCAATTTAAATTTTGAATATCAAGTTATTAAGTCATTCATAACCACATGTTATTCTTAACTAAAGTTTTCACAGAAGTCTTCACATACGCTTCCAAAACAACAAATTTTAACTATCGATCAATTTTAACTATGGGTAATGATCAAAAACATTTTTTTCTTTATTCTAGCAACAGCGACCGTTATCTTGCTAAGCCGGTAAGCAACTCCATAACACCTTTCATCTGAGGTTCCAACGCAACAAATTTAATTAATATGCATCGACCTTGTCTAAAGACGTTAAGCTTAAACGCATTATTACTAATTATTACTAGTATCAAACCTTAACTGAACACATGTGTTTCTTTTACTACAGGTTTCTTCACTTAACATCGATTATATGGTTATTAACTAAGTTATTTAGCTTACCAATTTTCATTTATTAATAACAGTGATCTTGACCTTGACACTCAAAACGCAATTCTAAGGTATTACTTGACTTGAGCTTTATACTCACCAAATTGCATCTTTATTACGTGAAACTCTTCCTAATTTAAGTAATATTCACGTTGATCTTTATCTAAATGACCCGATTTTTAATCAAAATGTAATTAGCTTGCTATATACCAAGTTTCAAATCTGAAGTTGTTTAAAATTAACTCAGGTTGTTTTAGTTACAGTAGCTTTGACCAGACCAACACCAAAAGTAATCAAAGTCTGTATTCTACATGGTCACTAAGCTTCATAATAGGAAACCACGGTCGCCCGCCTGACCAACGACGCACCCAAGTCTAATTACCCGGATTTGTCGTGGAAAAATCGGGTAAAATTGCCGAGCTTAACAATTGAGATTGGGACCTACTACGTCTGTTTTTAAATGCTAAAACGATTAAGAACACGAACTTACATTAACCGGAAGACCTCCTCTTGCTGATATATGTTGACTGATCACGACTGCCGTTTCAATGTTTTGCTGTGAACAGTTCTTATACACTTCATTCATGAAGCAACAACCGTATTTGTAGACAAGGCAAAACGTGTAAAGATTTAAAATCGATAGGAAGAAAGTAATGATCAAAGTAAATGCAAATATTGCGTCCAACAACGCCTTGTTGTCTTTGGAATATGAGTTGTAAGAGCGACTTCGTTGTGGATATTGATCATAATCTGTGTAATCTATGGGGTAGTTATTGTATTTGGATGCTATCCAGAAATACCAGCTGTACCCAAACATCATGACGTATCCCATGTTGCTCATAAACATCCACACATAGACACCACAATGTCCGATTGCCTGAAATAAGATAACTGATTTGACTTTGAACTATTTCCATTTTTAATGAACTTCTAAAAACAGTACTTTATTTGTTAATTGGCATCGATAAAACAATTGACGTCCATTATGCTGCCGATATTCAATCAAACAAATATAAACTACGTCCAAATGAATTGGAATTGATAGTTTTCAGCAATTTAGTTGGACTAGATTTACAATTATATAATATTCTAGATTTCTTTTTCAAATATTTAGTCCTAATTAATTGATTTAGATATGTTGCCCTTGAGACATCACAAGCAGGGCCCTGATAACATGTTTTCAAACACAGATGAACCGCAACTTAAAGCATTCAATCTTTCAATGGGTACATAAACAACGATTGAAGACCAAATAATACATACTTTATCAGTCTTTGTGTTTCTTGAACAATCTGAGTAGCAGCAACAGTTGAAGTTTAACGGGCTCATAACACTCTGAAAATAAAAAGATTTATACATTTTTATCAGTATTACTTTATGGTAGTGTAGTTGTCTGTTGGGGTATTTAAAAAATGAAAGCGTAGTAGGTTTTTTGTTAATTGACATTAGAAGAAAAAGCGACAACGAAGATAGTTTGCGGAAATCAATATGGAGTGAAATGGTGTACACTTATTGAATGGCGTGTCGGTGTACAGTAAAATATATTACAAGTTGTCAGCAAAAAACCTTTAGTGTACGATTGTCCGATGCCCATGGGTATTTGTGCCCCGTATTTGATCATTTATTGAAACTTAAAAAATCAACATACAATGCAATGGATATCACCGCCCGAAAAAACAACAACAACCGTTATCATGACTTCTTTAAAAATGGCTGCACTTCAATTTTTTTCTACCATTTCTTAACCAATAGTTGCACTCGATCGGTCTCAATGCACTATCACACAAAACTGGTTACACTCAATTGCCCTTCTACTCACAAAATGTGTACTTAATCAGAGAACAACAAAATGGAAAGAAAATAATATTATTTCTAACGCACAATTTGGTTCAGGAGAAGGTAGGTCTACACTCGCTGCAAGTTTATATGTCACTCAATTGTTTAGGTGTGACTTTGAATTACACTTGTAGCTTTAATCTTATTACCCAAACTTTATTTATTTTGGCGAAATGGGTATATGCCTTTTACTGATAAGTAAGTATGCATATATTTTAAATCTGATCCAAACTGAGGAAAAGTGGTTATTTAGTTATTCCATGGCTAATAGAAGATTTTATGTTGAAACTCTACTTTTGTTAAAGGAAATAGGTTGTGCAAAGTTAAGAACCTTCTCACAAGATCATAAATGATGTAAAGATTCACAGTTAAACCAATCATTTGGTCGGTATTATTGAGGAATGTCTGAATGATGAATATTTACATCAACGAAAACGAAATGTCAATGAAAATGCGTTTTAAATCGTGTACAGAGTTTTTAAAACTGTATTCGAGCTTTCGTTGATGTCAGACATGTAATATGTAAAATAAATTGTATAATATATATTCGTTTAAGAGAAACCGATTTAAAAGCTGTTGACCTATTTCGTTTGAACTTGCAAAGCTGCTTTATACACAGAACATAATTGATCGTTTTACGTAAAGCAATTATAAATCGGATGCATTCAAGATTCTTTAAGGTTACTTAATAAATGAATATAATTTTTATATAAGACATGAGATACATTCAAGTTCTGTAAAATCAATAGTTTATAACGCTAACGTTTACAACTTTAACGACATGCTTCTCCTCTTTCATATTTTGAATATTTAGCGTAAGATTTGTTTATGTTAGGGACTCATATATAATAAATAGAGTGTTATTACATCTACGTGATAATCAAACATCAGGGTTTTTTCATAAAAAATACCTTGTACAATGGTGAATAATTGCAATGATTAATGTCATTACTTATTATAATAGTTTTGATGTCGCCCACGGCATTGTAGAATCGTAATGTTAATATATTTATAAATTATTGAATAGTTATGAAACTAAATATTATGTTTGTTAAACACAACAAACTATTAAGTAAAGTCGTTCTAAAATAGGTTTCTGGTCTCTTATGAATAAAACAGAAGGTTATATGGGATGACCACGCACTGTTTAAACAAGTGTTTATTACAGTATACAACAATATCCAGAGCTACCTCCATAACTTGTTGGAATAAATAGGGTCCATAATTTTACTAATGGCCTTGAAGTAATGTTGGTCTGTTTAGTTCTGCTAGTGTTATTTATTGTTATGGGTATTATTATGTTTGAAACACAGATCGACAACGCAGAATGTATAATTCATGTTTGATTTTCAAACAAAATTTAGTTCGATTTTATAAAAGAATATTAAAAGCTCGAACAGCACGAAGCCAGTTGAACAAAACTTTGTCACTAGCGTAATACCATCGGTATATCGTGCCGGATCCGTAAAATGGTTTAAATCGTTTCCACAACAACGTTGTTCTATTTTTTTCCCCTTTGGTTGCTAATCATCATAGGAGTAACACTTCTTGGTTATATTGACCTAGTGTGTTTTCTGCAGACGCTTATGGAAACTGTCCAGAGCAGTTAAATGATCATTTCACAGTATTTGCGATTTACCAGCCTAAATATTACAGTAGTGTCAGAAGTCAATATCTGAGCCAATCTGATAATGATGGTTTCTTTTAATTCTAGAATTAAATATCCTTTTAAATTAAATGGTTTATTTATTCTGAATGAATTCATTTCACAAAACAGAACATTAACAGGAAAGGGTGTGATTTTCAACGAAAGAAAATAAAAACATGACTCCTGTTCAAAATAATGCATTTTTCGCAAGTACGCACCATTCAGAGAAAACATTTCTTTTTTTAATATACTTTATTTTAACATTGAGTTTACAATAAAACGCATTTCAAAGAGTTCGGTCTGCACACAGTACTTACAAGGATTGCTGTGACCATCAGTAATATTCCGAACTCAATTTCTCCCAGTGTCACAAACGCCACAATACAATACACAATGCTGAGAATAGCTAGTATTCTTGTGGCCCATGCGGTGATACGGATACATCTTTTGGTACGTTTAATGGTTCTTGTATACTGTGCACTTCTTTCAACTGAAAAAATAAAGTGATACTCGTATTCGAAATGTAAATATTTATTTAAAGCTGTTTGTCTGTGTTAAAGATGCACACTTACTCTCAAATAAGATGATTTACTATTAATACAATTGTTTTCATTTACTGACAACGGTTCTTATGAAGGATACTAAGTTGAATTTAAAGTAAAGGTGCATAAACACTGTATTTCTACCTTATGAGATGATATTTGATCACTGTAAATATTTTAGCACCCATCAGTCATTTTGTATTTGTGCGTTTCAGCGACTATATGCACGGTTACAGGCTTGATATCAGTAATTAATATTTTCCATAAATTCATTATTTAGTAAGTATTAAAGCTTTATTACTCAAAATGTTTGTTATATACATGTGTGTGTATTGATCTTAAGTACGAGTGTCACTTTAAGTATTCATTTGATATAAATTAAACTTAATTTGAATTGTTTAATTTATAGAAACATGTACGTGCACAAAACACAGTTCCGATGGCAGCATGGCTCCTTATCAACGGGGCAAAAAAAATACTAAAATCGTATTCTAAACGGGTTCTAGTCGAAAAATGACGAGCCTTATGTCAGAAACGGTGACGTTATTTCAATCCAATTCAATTCATTTTATTTAAGTAAATAAAGGCCACCGGCCCAAAATACACAAAATGTACAGAAAACAAACATAGTTTAGTAGTTGCAACATACGATTGACACATTTATCATGTCTAACAGATGGTATACATAGATTGTTAACTTCAATATTGTATTATCATTTTCAGTAGACATTAAAGAGTAGAAATCATTTAAACTATTACCAGATGAATACCAGTTAAAAAGATATTGTCTACGAATAATATCGAATTTAGGACATTGAAAGAATGCATGATATTCACAATCAATAACTGTCAAATGTTGATTCAGACAATATATACAAAGTCTCTCATCTTGCGGAGTATTTATATATCTTCCAAGTTCAATATTCAAGTTAATTAGACAGACTGACAATCCTTTAATGGAGGTTAGGAGATAGCAATAAGATTTGAAGTAAAACTGAAAAATTATTTTTTTAAATGACCTCGTTGCTTTTTTTTCATTGTTCATTAAATCGATATATATGATGCCGATGTGTCTAGATTAGGCAAAACTCTATAAATGCTTTTCGAACAACTCTAATAATATAGCTTATATATGATTACTTTTATTTCTAAATAAAATCTGCGTCTCAAATATTAAAACAAATTCTTCAAAACCAAATAACCATCATTCGAATATCGTTTGTATGGGTTTGTCCGATCAAGTTAACACGATATTGGGTTATATATAGTGAGCAATAGTTCTATGGTGTTGTATTATAGTTAAGTATAAAGTCAACTATATTTTCATCTACTGACCGAATGGCCACGCCACGTAATTATTAAATGTTATTTATATGCATTTACCAAAGTAAATGGGCATGGTGTGTCGCTTACCTTTTACCCAGCTTAGTGTCTGATATTATATTATCACTACTGACCTAGCCACTGTCTTTACCTAAATCTCACCTGATTAAAATCAGGAACAATTGACTGCTTATTTATCAAAATAAATAAATAGGTGATCTGATGGATAAAAATCAATTAAGCAGAAATTAAGTAAAGCAACTGAATTCGCTCTCAATATTTATGCAAAAAACTACAAAAACAAGCTAAGTAGCAAAATGTTTAAACATAAACCCGCTTTAATGGCACTGGGCAACCGCCAAAGACATAGAACATAAAATCAAAAAAATCACAAACAAGAAACATGCAAGAATTCCATTATATTTTTAAGATCACATATATTACACACTTATTAAATTATATTTAGTAAAATTACTCACCTTGAGTATGCATTTTTAATTCGGTGTATTTCGTCTTCCTTGTTCCTTGTTATGTTGGACTTGTATTTAAAAGACTGCTTTAATCCGTCTTAAACAATAAACCCGGTAGTTAAAATAAAATGTTAATTTAAGTATATGCTCTAATATTATTTTTTAATGTCTGTTTAAAAATAAATTCCTTCCACTGAAATATTTTGCAAGTTGATATCAATGAGTATTCTCTCGTATGAATGGGGACCAATAGCTAAATATAAAACTATCGGAGAATAGGTGTTTTGTGAAACCTACCAGTAATCGGATACTTGCTTTACATTGTATAGCATACTTCGATCGCCTGAGTTTATTTAAGATAAAGCGCTAATCGATAAATAGCATAGACAATCAAGGCTTTTACGTTAAAGAGGGTGCACTTTCAATGCGCAATTTAGGGCGCTCGGCCTCTTTCACATAAATCCCCCAAAGTGGATGTGATTATGGTAGTTGGTGGGCCAGTTTCCACCGTTGGCTAATTTAAGTTCAAAGTGGTGCTTTTGATGTAATTCATAAATATCTTTCATTCTATACTGACAAAAAAGCGCCCCATCCCCTCCAATCCTGAAGCCGCTTATGAGTCTCTTCGTAGTTTCGCTATTGTACAAATCGTAACACATATCGGTTCATAATCTTTCTTTGGATGCCGATTATATAAATCACAAGGTATAGTTATAGCGCCGCTTACTTATTATTGGCGCTTTATGTATGATTTTAGTGAAGAAGTGTGTTAAACAGCGTAAATAACGCAATCATTTGTGCTGTTCCATATTGATATTGTCTGAGCCATCTGCAAATCTCACTTGTTTGGTGTTATAACCCAAAACTACGACTGTGTAACAGGTTTCACATGCGAAACCGAAGTTCTGATTAGCGCAAATCACCCTTTCTTTAACATACATACAAAGAATAGAAAGTTCGATTGAGACTAGTATAATACTGTATACCACATCAAAATAATTTTGGACATTGCTTAGTAAGCAATAGTGTCGTTGCCAATTGCAGGAAATATATAATTGTCCCTCGACGTCAAATATTGTTTACAGCAATAACACGTAGTTTTTGAAACCACAACGTCGCCACAATGTAGTTTCAACGAATATAAGTGAAACTGAAATGATATGAGTTGATCTAAAGAAGCGGCCACAGTAGGAGTAAACACATAAAACGTTGACAACCACGAGCAATGGTACAGAACATGTTTTGTATCAGGGTTGCCTTCCTCTGAAATCGATGCGAAATCAAATTGTTCTTTACAGAGTGCTGTTGTTTTTTAATTAAGTTTATTTACTTGGATATATTATTATAACCAATAACGACAAACATAATATCTTGACAAAATAGAGCTTTCCATTTAATTCATTTTCATTTAAACTTCTAATTTAAACTCTTAAGTCGACTTTGCATTGTTAAAAATGCTTCTTATTCAATTTCCAATTTTATATTCATTTTATACGAATACGACAAGAGGTGTAAAAATTATATTAAATTTAGGATCGATGAATATATCTATTCACAGCATGAAGCGACAGTGTTACGAAGGTTTTCTTGTTCATACAGAATGCCTATTCAATAACCTCCTATAGAAAAGAATACCACTTCAATGTTCTCATTTTGAAATCCCACAAAGAAGTAGTGGGAAACAGATGAAATTTAAGAAACGGGTAAACTAATATGAATAATGAATTGTTCTTAATATAATGAAAGAAAATCTTTTCAAATAAACTCGTTGTTCACTGGTAATGACATCTTAAACCTTTATTTACAAACTAAATGCCAAAGACAGTATTTCTTTTAAAGCAACCTTTAAACATATTATCATTCTTTTAACAGATTCAGTCCATGTTTTTGACATTCATTTTTCCTACGTTCTTGTCAGTATACGTTTCGCGAGCTGATCTCTAAGTTTTTACTTAATGTTTTAAATAGCATTAGGTTTTCTATTTCATTAAATATTTTGCCAAACATATTTATTATCTTTACCTAATGTAAAAACAGAGGAAAAGGTATAGGTGTTCCAACAAGCGGGGTATTTTATTTTGTGTACACTACAATGCAAAAACATTCACACAGGCACTGATTCCCTGATAAGCCATAACATGATGAATGGCTCAAAGTTCCTTTACACAGTGATGAATGTTTTTGCATTGTAGTAATGTCCGGAGTCAATGCCACTCACAGCCCTCTACACGAGTAAACTCCCATTCGTACGTCGGTAGAACAAACAATACCGAACTGAAAAATAAATATTCGTTAACTTCACAGAAACAATCGTCTATTTGTATTTACTTTTAATAATGATAATAATAACAAAAAATAAATAAATACCGCTAAAGGTTTACAATGAGACGATCTTCACTGTACCCCGTTTGCTAATCGAATAAATTTCAGAATCAGTACATAACCCAATACTTGTAATTTCATCGAGGCAAATATAAAACTAATATAAACTACAGTGCCATATAAAAGCTACCTTACATTCGTGTTTAACACTATCAATTTCGATAATAAATACATTCAATATGAGGAACAAGTGTCCTAAAGAATTCATCTCAAATATTCGATATCGATAACAGCATAACCATGTAAAGTCAATATCAAATAAAAAAATAAAATAAAAAAAAAACATTTTTCATTCAGTCAGTAGTTGACCTGGACATAAGAAGGACCAGTTCTAGTAGGATAGTAGTCCTTGAAATGTCACTCTATGTGTGGACATTGTTTTTATGTTTTTATAAAAATGTACGAAATACATTGTTATTAACATTCACTTACTATGTACTACAGATGAAACCAGCAGAATCCTCTCAACGTTTGCCCTTAAAGCACTTTGTGCAATCAATATATTGCAATAGTGAAAGCTTTAGCATACACAATATTCCATCTCCCTGAACCGTTATTTTAAGCCGATTTTTCCAACTTAATAAAACTGCTTTCGTATTGACGAATGATACTTGTGCCCATCCACTGTTGTAGCAGTTCCGGAAACGATCCACTTTGTCAACCAAGCATTCTGGTAAAGCATCTAGTAAGCATCTAGTAAAGTAAATATTCGTATATATATATATATATATATATATATATATATATATATATATATATATATATATATATATATATATATATATATATATATATATATATATATATATATATATACATACATATATATATATATATATATATATATATATCATTATTTACATATTTGCTAGTACTGGTGAAGCCACCGTGTACTCTTATTCACATTTGACGATGCAATGATTAATCAGCGATGCCGCTTTTAATATCTTTGTAGCATTATTGACATATTTACTAATACTGCTGATGCCACCGTGTACTATCATTATTCATCTCTGGCCATGTCGCTATGTGTCAGCGATGCCGCTATTTCTTTTTAACAATATCTACATATTTACTAGTACTGGTAATGCCACCGTGTACTATCATTATTCATCTCTGGCCATGCGGCTATGTGTCAGCGATGCCGCTTTTAATTTTTAACAATATCTACATATTTACCAGTACTGGTAATGCCACCGTGTACTATCATTATTCATCTCTGGCCATGTCGCTATGTGTCAGCGATGCCGCTTTTTATATACAACAATATCTACATATTTACTAGTACTGGTAATGCCACCGTGTACTGTCATTATTCATCTCTGGCCGCTATGTGTCAGCGATGTCGCTTTTTATTTTTAACAATATCTACATATTTACTAGTACTGGTAATGCCACCGTGTACTATCATTATTCATCTCTGGCCATGCCGCTATGTGTCAGCGATGCCGCTTTTTATTTTTAACAATATCTACATATTTACTAGTACTGGTAATGCCACCGTGTACTATCATTATTCACTTCTGGCCATGTCGCTATGTGTCAGCGATGCCGCTTTTTATTTTTAACAATATCTACATATTTACTAATAGTGGTGATGCCACCGTGTACTATCATTATTCATCTCTGGCCATGCCGCTATGTATCAGCGATGCCGCTTGTTATTTTTAACAATATCTACATATTTACTAGTACTGGTAATGCCACCGTGTACTATCATTATTCATCTATGGACAGGCCGCTATGTATCAGCGATGCCGCTTGTTATTTTTAACAATATCTGTATATTTACCAGTACTGGTGATGCCACCGTGTACTATCATTATTCATCTCTGGCCATGCCGCTATGTGTCAGTGATGCCGCTTGTTATTTTTAACAATATCTACATATTTACTAGTACTGGTAATGTCACCGTGTACTATCATTATTCATCTCTGGCCATGCCGCCATGTGTCAGCGATGCCGCTTTTATTTTTAACAATATCTGTATATTTACTAGTACTGATAAAGCCACCGTGTACTATCATTATTCAACTCTGGCCATGCCGCCATGTGTCAGCGATGCCGCTTTTTATTTTTAACAATATCTGTATATTTACCAGTACTGGTAATGTCACCGTGTACTATCATTATTCATCTCTGGCCATGCCGCTATGTGTCAGCGATGCCACTTTTTATTTTTAACAATATCTACATATTCACCAGTACTGGTAATGCCACCGTGTACTATCATTATTCATCTCTGGCCATGCCGCTATGTGTCAGTGATGCCGCTATTTATTTTTAACAATATCTATATATTTACTACTACTGGTAATGCCACCGTGTACTATCATTATTCATCTATGGCCATGCCGCTATGTATCAGCGATGCCGCTTGTTATTTTTAACAATATCTGTATATTTACCAGTACTGGTGATGCCACCGTGTACTATCATTATTCATCTCTGGCCATGCCGCTATGTGTCAGCGATGCCGCTATTTCTTTTTAACAATATCTACATATTTACTAGTACTGGTAATGCCACAGTGTACTATCATTATTCATCTCTGGCCATGCCGCTATGTGTCAGCGATGCCGCTTTTAATTTTTAACAATATCTGTATATTTAGTAATACTGGTAATGGCACCGTGTACTATCATTATTCATCTATGGCCATGCCTCCATGTATCAGCGATGCCGCTTGTTATTTTTAACAATATTTGTATATTTACTAGTACTGGTAATGTCACCGTGTACTATCATTATTCATCTCTGGCCATGCCGCCATGTGTCAGCGATGCCGCTTTTTATTTTTAACAATATCTACATATTTACTAGTACTGGTAATGCCACCGTGTACTATCATTATTCATTTCTGGCCATGCCTCCATTTATCAGCGATGCCGCTTTTTATTTTTAACAATATCTACATATTTACTAGTACTGGTAATGCCACCGTGTACTATCATTATTCATCTCTGGCCATGCCGCTATGTATCAGCGATGCCGCTTTTTATTTTTAACAATATCTGTATATTTAGTAATACTGGTAATGGCACCGTGTACTATCATTATTCATCTATGGCCATGCCGCTATGTATCAGCGATGCCGCTTTTTATTTTTAACAATATCTGTATATTTAGTAATACTGGTAATGGCACCGTGTACTATCATTATTCATCTATGGCCATGCCTCCATGTATCAGCGATGCCGCTTGTTATTTTTAACAATATCTGTATATTTACTAGTACTGGTAATGTCACCGTGTACTATCATTATTCATCTCTGGCCATGCCGCCATGTGTCAGCGATGCCGCTTTTTATCTTTAACAATATCTACATATTTACTAGTACTGGTAATGCCACCGTGTACTATCATTATTCATCTCTGGCCATGCCTCCATGTATCAGCGATGCCGCTTTTTATTTTTAACAACATCTACATATTTACTAGTACTGGTAATGCCACCGTGTACTATCATTATTCATCTCTGGCCATGCCGCTATGTATCAGCGATGCCGCTTTTTATTTTTAACAATATCTAAATATTTACTAGTACTGGTAATGCCACCGTGTACTATTATAATACAGCCCTGGCGATGCCGCCATGAATTAGGCATGCCGTGTCGTACATACACATCGACATAATATGTAAAATATGTATGTTTACCTTGGGGATGAACATTGTGCAAGTATGATTAAAATATCTGTTTTGTAACATTCGGAATGCCGCCATTAACCAGCGATGACGCTTTTTATAACATCTTTTGCGCTACTGCTATTTACATGAATAATTGCTTGTGAAAATACAAAGTAGTCTTCATTTAAAATGACACGTATACTTCCTCTAAAATGGGAAGCAAAACATGCAAACTCAAATGATCTTCAAATTGTCTTCCTTTATTTTTCATCAATAATGCAAGCATTCTGAGATGCCAAAACACCTCTTGTGTTGATACATTTAACACATTAACTCTTTTCAATTTTATTACTATTGAAAAATAAATCACGTCTATTAAGTTAAAAATTAAATATAAACTTCCATTTTGATAGGGAGCCGCCTTTTAACAGCAAAAGCTGACTTGTAATCTTCTAACGGAAACCCGCAACAGTCGGTGTTACACCATCGAAGGCGCAGCACGTGAACAGGAAGTGACGTCAGTGAAGAACAATAGCTTCCTCCAGGTGATACTGTTTGACCTGTTTATGTGTTTACGGGCAGGTGGTGAAACCGTCGAGTCCGTATAGCTCCGGGCTCGTTGGTTTGAATTTTCTCCTACATGTGTAGCTTGCAAACCAGAGAAATAAACAAAGGCTGTCTATTGCTCCGGTCTCGTTGGTTTGAATTTTTTCCTACATGTGTAGCTTGCAAACCAAAGAAATAAACAAAGGCTGTCTATCGCTCCGGTCTCGTTGGTGTGAATTTTCTCCTACATGTGTAGCTTGCAAACCAGAGAAATAAACAAAGGCTGTCATAGAGACAGCACGCTTGACTTTAAAGTCGAATAGTAAAGGTGCAAAATTATAATTGTATGCAAGATAGAACATATTTTTAAGAAGGTTGAATGGCTCGGAGTTCTTGCATAATGTTTATATGCAATACATGATGTATTTGATGAGATATTGACTTAAATCTGGTAACACGCAAAACCTTAACCTGTTTTTATAAATATAATTTTAAAGGGCCAAAGTTAGCATGGAATGCAAAAGAGAGTTATCTCAATCGGTAATTCAAGTAAGTTGGATGTTTGAGTACCGTTCAATAAAATCTCAATGTAGCACAGTTGTTCCTGAGACCAGTTACCCTTTAAATTCTTATGTAAATATTTACCTTCAATATCTGTCTAATGTAATATGTTACGACACCTTTCAAATATTTGAAGGAGTGTGTATAAAGAATGATGACACAACACATTGATTATATCACTGGGTTATCAATATTCCAGTACTGTGTATTTTATGTGAACATTACATAAAAGCTCTACATTCACGAAGAAATATAAACATATCATTTGACTAAAATCTTGTAGTATATAACACAAATAAGGTACATTTACACGTAATTTATATACAAATGCAGATCTATTAATTTAAAATTGGCATCACATTGTTTTTGATTCGATCACTGCGATTGTTTCACATTTGGATTGTCTTTCACTTATCATTGTGTGATCAATTTTTAAAATAGCAAAGCCACAGGTAACATACAAAAAAACCTAACATGCAAAGCTGGATTGATATAAAACATCAACATAATCATGATTTAACAATAATATAAAATATAAAAACAGACGTTTACAGGGGACATTTTATAAATATGCATAAATTGTTGAAACATACAGACCTTCATAAAAGGCGCATGGTGTTATTTGTTGTTGTTTTTCACCGCCGAATATTTGGTATATCTTATAGATACAATTGTTAGAATGTGCGTATTCTTAGATATAAAGAAATGCCAACATTTGTTAATCTACAGAAGCTTGAACAAATATAACTATCACACAACAGCGGTATGTACGGATATTTATGTACACATGTGCAATTTAGAACATGTATAAAATAAAAGAAATATAGTCACGTGTTTGCAATCATATACATTGAACATATTCTGAATAACATAGATTACTTCACAATTTAAAAAACAATCGAAAGATCCAGATTAACATTATGTTTTCACTCATTGTTTTTCACCGTCTGGTCAATGTCCGACTAAGTTGTTTATACTTCCCTTTAGTGATAAATATATACATCGGAGAAAAGTAATTTCCAGGGGTAATGTCAATATGAAACAAAAGTACTTTTATATAGTTTGGGACATTTTTCTATCGCATGACAGTGCTTCCTTCACGAAGAAATATTATACATATATTTGACGGATATGTTTTAGATGTATAGATATACATTACGCAAATAAGGTAAAGTTTACGCCGATAATATATATACTATTATAATCCAGATCAATTTATTTGGCATCACTTTGTTTTAAACAAACAGAGTCGATTGTCTCGTTAAATAAATGTTGTTTGAATAAATAACTTTGTTTCAATATTGAATTTAAACAATTTTTTTTTTAGTTTTATCAATGTTATCGTCTTAAATTCCTCTGAATATTTGGCAAGATACGAGGTTTGGTATTCGATCACTGTGGTTGTTTTTCATTCGGATCGGCTTCAGCGTATGGTGGAGGGCTGGAAGCCTGTGCAGATGCAGCCGCCATTGTTGGTAGAAAAGACACGCCAACTGAGTCCGTTGTAACACCAATTGCTTGCTGGGGAGGTGCAGCCATGTAATAAGGTCCAGCAGGATATGGCTGGTATTGTGGGTATTGCATCCCAGGGCTTGTAAACGGTTGCTGAGCACCCACTGCAGCATTTGTGAACTGCACACCCTGAAAAGATGAGCTAATTTGCATTCTCTGTTTATTTCTATTCAACTTACACATTACTTTGTATGTTATGCGATCCGAGTTAGTATTGAACTATGTAATAAGTAGTACAAAAATATGTCAATATTAAATAGAAGTCAATTGAAGTTATATCTCGGCAGATTTGTCAAATACTTTTAGTATTAGGATGAGTAATGCGAAACACCAAACATGTGTATACTAATTACATTTGGTGATATAGGTACATCATAAATAAGTAACCAGGACATGTGGCATTTTAAGTTTTTGATATCAAGTTATTATGCCAATTATGTAACCAATTCCTTGACTACATTTATTCATTAATATAGAATCACAGACTAAAATGCGTTAACAAAGTGTTGAGTTTTCTTTTTCAATTATCAATGACTCTGAATTCAACTTTAATTACTCAAAAGTACGTCTTCATTTGCAATACCCCAAATTTCATCAGTATAATAAATTGACAAATAGTAGTATTGAGCAATAAATATTGTTTCTATCTTTACAAACACCGTCTTTAACCCTACTGATACAGTGTTGTATCCACTGTGCTACGAAGGCTTATCCTAGGCGTGGAATATTTAACCTATATACCTAACTTTGTAATTATAGTTATTATTAAGATTACCGTTTTTCTATTCTGTTTGTAACAACGACCTTGCGATTCATCTTATCTAAAGCTATAAAGCAGGGTGGCATTTTGTCATGAGTTTCCTTTGCAACAGGTTTTATTATTATACTTCGAGTTTGTTCGAGTTATTGAGCTAAACAGTTTTACATTCTGTCCTCGCTAATGTCAGCGACCTTGAGCATGAACCTACCGAATCCAAAAGCACTTCCCAGCTAAGTCTTAAATTTAGCTTCATGCACAACAAGTTTCATCACTATGTTTAAGTTCCAAGGTCATTGAGTGAATTTTCTTTTATAACATTAATCTTTGATCTTTATCGCAATGACACCATATACAAACCAAATGTACTTCAAATCAGCTTGCTATATACCAAGTTTTAAATCTAAAGCCTTCGCCAAATTATATTCTTAAGTTAGTTTTCGTAACAGTGACAAAAACCAAACCAACGTCAAAGAAATCACATTTTATATTTTAACATAAGCTATTAACATGCCTACTGTATTAATAGAAAACAAACTGGCCCCAATATCACAAAAAAACTCAAGTCAAAATTCAATGTCAATCTCAACTCATTTTCCAACTCATATTTTGTTTCAAATCCTGGCATGTTTTTATCCTGTTTGAAAACGTGTTGTCTCATAGAATCTTTGAATAAAAACATTTTGTAAATATTTCTATTTTATAAGATAACTAATACTAGAGCAAAAATGTGCTTAAGTTATTGATAAAATGCAATGAATTGTATTCAAGTATATTTCTGCCTGTATGTGTTTTCCTTTGAATCTAGACCAAAGGTTTTAATCAACACATTCAAAGACAGAATGTGCTATTACCAGGCATACCCACGCATACGATGTTAAATAATTCATAGTGAAATGAGATAAAATGAGTTGAGTCAGAGAATCAATGAGATTGAGATTTGAATAACGTATTTTTATGATTTCGGGACCTGTGTAGCGTCCGTTCTTTCGCGTGCCCTCCCGCCCGACCAACAGGATACACTTATCTATTAACCAGGATTTGTTGTGAAAAACCTTAAACAAAATTTCATGCTAAACAATTAAAGAAGAGTGAGATATACTTGTCCTACCTTGTCGCAAAACCACAAGGTATTCAACATCATACGCATGTTCTTATAAATTTGTTAAAAACGATTAAAACCACGAACTTACGTTAATTGGAAGACCAACTCCGATCGTAGATATTTGCTGATTCATCACGACTGCCGTTTCAACGCTTTGCTGGGAATGTTCCTTATCGACTTCATTCATGAAGCAACATCCGTACTTGTAGACAAGGCAAAACGAGTAAAGGTTGAATATCGATAGGAAGAAAGTGATAAGCAGAGACATTGCAAATACTGTGTCCAGCAAAGCAAGGTCGTGTTTCGCGTAGTAGTAGCTATAATCGTAGTTATAATTGTCATAATATCTGGAACCTCTATAGTAGTAGCTATCTCTAGATGCTAGCCAGAAGTACCAGCTGTACCCAAACATTATGACATATCCCATGTTGCTCATGAACATCCACACAATGACAGCCCAATGTCCAATTGCCTGAAATAAGATGTTGCTCATAAACACATAATTTCACTCATATTACAGTCTCTTATATAACCTTTTCCGTCCAGTTTCAATTCCTATTCCGAAGAACGAAATACAACAATGTATCACAGAGACCCTTGTTATTACCCGTATGACGTTATTTCGGATAAATGCATTTAAAGTCGATGAAACAAGAGACGCCATTGACGCTGCCAATGTTCAAACCTATGCTACGTTTAATTGTATCTAAATTGTTATTTTTCAGTGATTCCATTGAAAATTGTGCTGTTATGTATTAGGTTTGTACACGGTCTATTGTGAAGTCGTTCGGTATTTACTAATAGTGCACTGACCAAATGTTTTAATTAACCTATGAGCCGCACAAAATGTAACATTCAATCATTACATATGTTCATAAACAGCGATTTAAGACAAACAGATACATACTTTCTCAGTCCTCGTGTTTCTTGAACAATCCGAATAGCAGCAACAGTTGAAGTTTAACGGGCTCATAACGCTCTGAAAGGAAAACCATCACGTTATTTTTAGTGCTTGGGCTGATTCATTAAACCTCCTGTCAGCAATTACCTACCTAGGAGAGATTTATAACATTAAAGATTCTTAAATACTCATCGGCATATCTACATTGATGAGTGTGTTATCTGTGTATTGTGTTTGTTTTGATGTGTTTGGTGTTTGTACGTTTGTGTCTCTAGTCCACTGGCGTTTGAGTCCTTACCTTGAGTTTCAAAACAGGGTTTGTTTCAGACTACTTGGCATATGCATGTTGTTTTCATTGTTATTGTATTATATTGGCCTAGCTTCGTCTTTATATTCAATATAACGTGACCTTAAAAACATAGTCATACGTATATCTATAATTCCTTTGCAAGGACAGCATACCATTACGGTTTATTAAAAACTAAAGTTGCATGCAATAATGATAAGCAAATATGCTACTATATATAGTTTTAGACTAATTCTGAAAATTATTTAAAATAATAGAACATTATCAGAATAATTGCCTTCAAACGAATAGCTCGTGCGGTATTTCGTGAGGAATGGCCAGTTTTTTAGGTGTAATCTGGAGTCAATCTCCCAAAACTCTGGGTCTAAACTGTCAAAGAGACTAAAATTCTCCCTAACACTTCAAGTGTATAATGACCACATTATATTTCCCAGTAGATACGATATGTCCGAAACATCATGGTTTGATTCGAACGTATGTCAACAATGTACATTGTTACGAAATGTTTACAGTACAAAACGTATAGGTGCAAGTGCAAATACAATATAACTTCTATTTTTTCCTAGCTCATAATCAATTGGATTATGTATGGCTTCGTGAGTAAGAGAGGGTCTTTCTTTTTCAACTGAGATTTACAATTGTCTGCTTACATTCAATTGTTCCTCTCTGAACTACTTACAAGGATTATTGTGACAATCATGAAGATTCCAAACACAACTTCTCCTATGGTCACAAACGCCACGATGCAAAACACGATGCTGAGAAGAGCTAGTAATCGCGTGGCCCATGCTGAGATACGGATACATCTCTTGGTGCGTTCAGCAGATCTCGTGCTCTGTGCACTTCCGGCAACTGAAATACAGTACAAAATTGTATTAGCAATAGTTTGATGACATGAAATACCATTGTAAAGATAAAGAATGGGGGGAGTGAGATAATTCACAAGCCATTCTTAATCATGAAATGTTACTTCAGGTCATTTTACTGTTTTAAAATAATACATTGTCAATGCAGAGTTCGATGCAGGGAGCGCGTAACGTGGCAGTAGGCGGACCTTTAAATACCCACAAAAGTTAAAGTCTTAATGGTTTAGCCTAGTACTTAGTTATTGCCCGTCTACAGTTCCATTGACTGAAAATGTAGGTTGTATTCTAAAAAATCTAAAAATTCACTAAAAGTATTGTTCAGTGTTATGATTGCACTTTATATAAACTAGACTCAATTTGTAAAATAATATAGTTTTATGTAATACATAACACAGCTTTGAAAGCAGCTTGCTTATTTGTTCACGGGACTATCATTCAATATTTCAATTGATAACAGAGGACAGTCGTAAGTAGACGGGTCTTAACGATAAACAGATTCAGAAATTACAATCTGTAAGAATTGCTCTGCAAATGGGGTGGGGGGGGGGGTAAATAAGAAACGGTACCTTACACCCTCCCTCGGAACCGTAATAAATATGGTTTCAAATGTCGGATTTAACAATTTCTAGTCCGAATAGGTGCACTGTATGCGTATTTTATTCTTTTCGTTTTCGTTTCGCCTATTTTGATAATAAAAAAAATCTTGGACCGTTTCAAGGGTGGGGGGATGATGTTAAGCCCCTACCCGCGATCAACTAGATGTGCTGGCATTTGTGCCTCTAACAGTATTTACCAGTATACACGGTTTGGATTTAATACGAAAGAAAACCCAATGTCAGGGATATCTGCCTTTTAGTGAATATAACAAACTATCAATGCATCCTATCGTTCGACAAATGTAATATAAATGGAGTAACATTTGACAAGTCTACGCGGTCATCCGCGTCGTACCAACTCGTATTATACTGCGGTTTAAGTTTTGATAATGTTAAACACATCCGCGGAAATTTGGTTTATTTGGGTACATGACCTAGTTCTTACGTTAAACTATATATAAATGTAACATTTAACACGTTTAATGATGTAGGGCATTAATATAAAGAGAGTTCGGGTGTTATCGATAGGAATAACTCAATATATATATATATATATATATATATATATATATATATATATATATATATATATATATATATATATATATATATATATATATATATATATATATACGTTTAAGGAAATTTTATAACGCACTTTATTCAACTGTGACTAAACTTTCTAATTGCAATTTAAACTTCAAAGACTAAATAAAATAACGAGTCACACTTGGCCAATTCGCCAAGTGCTCCGATAAGATAGTTTGTCATTTTATATTTTTGGAGCATAGTGCACAGACAGAATGTAACCTTGGTTAGAGCAACCGTGGTTATTTAACGTGCATCAGTGTATAGCGCTGCCCAATGGACCACAATTTAACGTCACTCCCAGAAGGCGATTATAATGTATATTGATGAGGCGTGGAATCGAACGTGCGACCCCTGGATTGATGGTCAGGTGTGTTACTTCTAGACCACGGATCCACCACATATTGACCTTCTGTCTATAAATATGGTCATCTTGAATCGTTTGTTTATTGGGGTTGTCCATGTAGTTGTCATTGTATGATTGAATGATATAACTTTAGATTTCTACATGTTTATCGCAACGTTATTTAAGTGGCTTGCATGTACATTTTGTTCTAACCCTGAAGTCTTTAACAACGGAATAACCTTTGGTCTTCGTGATATTTTCATGTTGCATACATTGTAATTTCATTCACATTGTGCCATATAATTCGTAGTTTAAACGGTATAATATATTTTACAGTCGGACACCATAAAACGTGCTCTGGTGAATCATTTTACAACAACTAACAAAGTTAACTGAATTCACTCATAAAACTACCAATTAATTCAATTCATGTCATTCATCAGTTATTGATTAAAATGGGTTTTTTCTCGCTTTATTCGAGCTGTCATTCTAAAGTAATTTCATTAATTTACTTAAATTTATATTGTTAACATCGATAATTGAAATTAATCCAGTGCAAATTACCTACCTTGAGTATGCATTTTAAATCCGGCTTAATAAATTGTCTTCCTTGTTCCTTATTAAAAATATTGCTTTAAATGACACTGCTTTAAGCCTTCTTAGTCAGCAAACGCAGTACTTAAACTAGGAGGAAGATCACCTCAACTGATTCAACCTATAAAAGTTGTTTAATATTAAATGAATCGTTGTTTTAAGTTAATTCCTTTTACACTTAAACCTTCTTAAAAAGAAGGCGCTGACATTTAAACCTAGCGGATATAAATGTTTATTTTCTCTTATCAGGTGCATGCGTTCAATAGCTAAATATAGCACCGAGCTAGATGTAGGACTATCGGAAAATGGGTGACAGGTAAAGCCTTGCAGTTATGTTAACACAAGCAGAGCACTGTAGGCTCAAAACCGCAGTTATCTGCCCCCCGTTGATCCGGATGTGAATACAGAAAAAAGTGCTTGTGTTCAAGTATCAATATTTTATTAAAATTGAATGAAAAAGAAGAAAAAAATGTTATTTTTGCAGAGAACTTGACTGAATTAGACACTATTGCAGAAATTGATAGTTTTCAGTGTAAATATTGGAAAAAATCATAGCCTGTGGAATTGACTCCTTGGCGGAAGGGTTATGTATTTGAACTCAATTTTGACAGTCGGTCAATGGTCAACATGGTGTTTTCTTGTAATTATATTTTGTGTCTTGAATTGTTCTAGAGATGCCATGTCCTTGTTTTTCTATTGGGATGTGTATAAAGTCAAAAGCCAGGTTAGTGTCTATATGAAACATAAAGTAAAAATATCTGTGGTCTCACGCCTGTATAGCACACCTTGATATCTGATTTAAAGGGACAAGACAACATATGGTCCAAAACCTGCAACTGTAGTATTTTCTCAAAACGAGCCTTATATTCACCAATACCGCTGTTTCATCTGAGTTTCTCCGTTTGTAAAAAGCGCATAATTGATTAATGGTGTCTCAGTTTTAATTGTATCTGTTTACATATACATATGCCGACGCTTTTTTAAACTTACCGTGATCTACGGCTTAGATAACCCTTGTAAATTTCGATTTGGAAAAAAAGCACAAATCCGCGAAAGATGCATGTGCCGTAAGCAATGGGATACATCAGTATGTATGACTCAATGCACTTTACATAACGATGTAAATTTTATGTAAGTTTTTGACAATTTAATTGTTAATCAGACTTACGGTATATCGTGTGATAAAATGGTGTATCATCAGTAATTGGCATCAGCCCTCCTATGCATTAAAGCGACTGACAAGACACTTGTCGATAGAAATGCAATAAAAAAGGAAATTGTCAGAAAATTATACAAAATTGACATCATTCTGGACAGCGCATTGAATCCAACATACTGATGTATCACATCGCTTACGACGCATGCATCTCGGTATTAAACTTGTGCAATTCCTACGTTTATAAATAAGCAAATCCAACAATATGAAAAATACACTGAAAAATATACTGCAGGTAGCATGCCTCATAATTAACAAATACATCGGACACGCATCATTTTAAGCTAACCTACACCTTTTGAAGTGGGCGAAGCTGGATTTGGGAATCACAATACAACAATATTTATACATTCGCACTTGATTTTCAGTAAGATTAAATTTGCGTTCATTTTGCATTGGCCATTCGACCTTTGTGACCTCTATAGGCGGAGTTTGGCAAGAAAGTAACGTCCTGATTGTACGCTGGCGAATCGCCGCGCATAAATATTTTACTACGATCTACTGTACTTCACAATGTAGCATCGTACATGTATTGTCGTATGCCGGTTATTTCACATT
Organism: Mya arenaria; assembly: GCF_026914265.1. Lineage (NCBI taxonomy): Eukaryota > Metazoa > Mollusca > Bivalvia > Myida > Myidae > Mya > Mya arenaria. The sequence continues at coordinate 52,386,278 of NC_069138.1, forward strand.
GTTTTTTATGCTCAGTGACTATTATTTTTGTAATTGGTACTCTAAAACGCAAAGAGCAATGCCGTCGTTTTTACAGCTTTTACTATAAAATACATAAATTTATTTATATATATATTTTCCCGTTGAACAAGCTCAGGGATAGTTGCCTTTAAAGTATCAAAAACTCAATAATGTGCATTTTGGATACATGGTGACTTTTTTTTTCATTTGTCGTTCTATGAGTAGCACAATTACATAAAAGAGGCGTATGGACTCCGAAATGTTGCACAACTATAGTTCATTTCAATTTCGATTTTAGTTCAAACAAAGAAACAAACAACACACTTAAATTTCTCGATAATGTGCAGTTGTATATTTTGTTTTACTTCTGAAAAATCAGTGAAATACCATTTCAAATAATACAAAAGTTATATAAACATATTAACCAGGCATCACACTTTACCATAACGGGCAATGACACAGTAAAAGGAAAGCATTATTTGTATAGTCGGTTATTTAAAGTGTACATATACAATCATAAACTTTATTGTTGTGCGCGTCACGTAATTTTCGAAAAACGTCGTTAAAATTGTGTTAAGAAGCAACAACATTTCTTGCAACTACATACCAACAATCTTTTATCATATATTTTAATCATTAACGCGATGTTTATTACGTTTTAATGGGTCGTCTTTTTATGTATTTTTATCAATAGCTAGAGGCCCCTCGTCCCTCTTAATTAATTTCATATTTATAACCAAAATTGATATTGCTAAACTCGACAGTTGACCCTATTTAATTGCAATACATTTAAAGCTTCAGAATAATTACATATCTTGTGAGGGCATTTCAAGATCGGCGTAGATTATTATCTCGTTATGAAGTTCGTTAGTGAATATAAACTGTTCTTCAACACTTATATCCTTTCAATATTATAGTCGTAAAATTCTTAAACCGAAACTGTGTTAAATAGATTAATTCGTTCTTAAATCATATGAAAAAGATGGCGTCGGAATTGTTAATTTTTATGTTAGCGGATATAACTTTACATTCTCTCCTATCAGACTGCATGCCTTCCATAGCTATATATGGTAATATCGGAAAATACCACAGTGGCATGACCTGGGTTACAGGTACATGTATAACCAACAATAAAGTAGATAAGCTAGTATCACCAACAGAATGTCTTATTTGACTGTATCTAACGAGTATGTTGACTTCAAAAAATGTCTTTAAACACAAACAGTCAATGGAGTTAATGGTAAAGAGGTTGCATCTTAAATCATTTCCTTACTTAAGTCGATTTCATAAAACAATCATAACCAAAGTAAAAGATATTAACAAATGCTTTGAAGAATACAGCGTTTTTTTTCAATAAGGTCAATGAAAATAATAAGATTTTAATTAAAAGTAATTGAATTCTTAAATCATATGATTAATGAGGTACTAACATTAGCAATTTAGGCAGATCAAAAAAGGCCATCGTGATACTTTGTGAACAACATCTTTCTGCTTTCTTCATACATCTCATGACTACACGAGATTTTGATCAGACTGGGTTCAGAATATTCTTTTACAAGAACTCGATTGCTCTGAAACGGACTTGGTCATGCTTTGGCACCAAAATTAGATTTCCCGGTTGTGCATCTGGAAACATTACATAACCATTAGTTTTCTCTTTGATACAGAAATTGCCAAAAAAAATGAAGTATAAAATGACAAATTTGGTTAAAGGCCGCAGCTTGTGCAATCAAGAAAATATAAGCAAAACTGATAGGATAACCTCTCAAATACAGGGATTCATACAAAACGATCTTACACTGAAACAAACAATTTCCCTCTATATAGTATGAAACCATGTCTTAATTAGTCTGTTCTTGTTTCCAAAGTACACCCATGGGTTTCATTGTTAATTTATTTACAAGAATCAAATTACATTTCTGTGATAAACTATATTTTTCTCGGCCAATTTCATACACACAATTTGAAATTTCAAAAAACTGTTCATTCATTTCCATATATTTTCCTTCAATAACTACCTTGTGTATGTTGTTGCACATATGATATAAAGGTTTCAAAAAAGGAATTACACACTGTAAAATATTTACAAAATAAAAACACGTAGAATACATTTTTTACGAATATGTGAGTACAATGTCAAAAATGGAACAAATGTTACCAGAGATCTATTTAAAATAGTGTGTATAAAGAATAATAGAACAAAAGATTGAATAAATCACTATCAATAGTCCAGTACTGTGTATACTGTGTAAAATGTATATAACATATAATTTGACCAGGAATTATTCAGAATTTTATTAACAACATTGATGTGACAACATATTTTATGTATGCTCATCATCAATTAATTTCTTATAATAAAAAGGGAAGTAAATATTCCCTTTAATTTTCCAGTGGTCTGTTTGAGTTATATTCCTGTGTTTACATATGAGTAGACGCCCTTTAGAGTTAAGTGTTTAAATGAATGCATTTGAGAAAATAAAGACTGTTTATGAACTCTATAGTGATGGGATTACAACTGCAAGTACCATTTCAGAAACTGAAGACATTCCTGTATATACTGTATATAGGGTTGTGAGAAATATTGAGAATGGACAGAGGATAAAGCATTAGAAAAGAGCAGATATGCCTCGAAGTTTGACAGTTGGTGATCGGAAGAGGGTGGGTTTAGTCACATCCAAAAAAAGAGATGGAGTATTTCCAATATCAGAGATGAATTGATTTACAGGGGTGCTGATATCCATATAAAGCATGAAGAAAGAGCTTCATTCCATAGGTTGGGGAAAAATGCATCGTTATCCCAACTCATGAGGCTAGAGTAAAACAGAAGATGTTGGATTGGTGTTTGCGTCATAGAAACTGTTACTGGGATAAGGTGATATCACTGATAATCTCTTTCCGACTCTACCCAAATGGAATGAAAACCAGCAGCCAAAACACAGTCCCAAGTTCCATGTGTGGGGTGTGTAAGTCTCTTTGGAGTGATGCCACTGTGTGTCTTCGAGGATAATCTTACCAGTGAGAGCTATACAGACATTTTTCATGGATATTTGCTTCCAACAGCCCAGGTTTTGTATGGAAATGAAAGGGTTTTGCAACAGGATGATCCCAAACATACTGCCAAACATGAAAAATCTTGGTATTTAGAGGAAAATGTGAAAGTTTTGGAGTGGCAAAGCTACAGTCCTGATCTGAATAATATGATGAACATTTGGGGGTTAATGAAAAACAATATCAACCAGAAACACCTGTTCACGATAGATGCTATAAATCAGGAGGGTCAGTTTCTGGGACACTATGCCATCACTTAGTTTGAATTTTACATGTTCCGAATCTGTTTCTATGGAAACTTGACTGAGACAGTAAGAAACCTTTAGACATAATAAAGTCAAAACTACGAGTGTGAAAATACCTACTAAACATGTTTGTTGCGAAGGTTTATCTACATGTATTCTACAGGTAGCATTAAAATGTAATGGAATAACAGCCCTATCAAAATGGTGCCGTAAACCCTTTATATTATCATGATACATTTGATTACATAATTACCCCCGATAACGAAGCTAAAAAATGGCATAACTTTTCACATAGTTTACCGAATTGGACGAAATAAATAGTTATCAGTTTATCAAAGAGGGTAGTTTAACAATACCTAACGTCATGTATACTAAAACCAATAAGTTAAAATCAGCTGAACCTCCTAACTATGGGCCCTGACTTGATAACTGTTTAGATAGAGAGTATGCCCAGGAGAATTGAAGCATGTATTACTCAGGAAGGAGGACTTATTGAAAGTATATTAGAACATTTTTAATAGAAAATTGAAAGCTGGTGATTTTATAATGTGAATATATTATCAATAAAATGGTATGCACAAATAATTGATGCTATGGTTTGTTTTAGTTTAATGCATGACTTATAATTCTCAATAATTTCTTGTCAAAATGTTAAAACTCCACATCCATGAAGAAATATTAAACAAAACATTTGACTAAGATGTTCTACTGGTTAAATGTTAGTACAATACACAATAAGAAACCATTTGCATGGAACTATATCTAAAGACAGACTTATTAAATTGGCTTCACATTGTTTTTTATTCGAACCATGCGCTTGTTTTACATTTGGATTGTCTTCCGCTTATGACCGCAATCATATTTCAAATCATTGTTGGATCAATGTTAAAAAAAGCAAGCTATAGGAAAATAAATAACAACTTACAAGTTAAGTTGGACAGATATACACCATAAACAATATACTCATGGTTTACAGCTAAATCCTAAATGAAATCAAATGTTTCCAGAGAACATAAATTTTGAAACAAATAGTCCTTTACATAAGTAACACGGTGTTATTGGTTGTTGTTTTATATCAATTTCATATATCTTAAATTATCAGTGGTGCATACAGGTATTTACGAACACATGTTGAATTTCAAACATAAATAAAATAAAAAAAATAAAATATAGTCATGTATTTCAGTTACATACATTTAACATATTCCGAATAAATAGTTTACTTCACACTCAAAATGGCACACTTGAAGAATCCAGCATATCATTATGTTTTTCAGTTTTTAGTTTGTCACCGTTTGGTCAATTTACGTCTGAGATTTGTTTTATATTTCACTTAAGAGATAATTATATATCGAAAAAAATGCTATTTTGCAGGCGTAAGGTCATAATGCATTTTAGGTACTATAAAGATTTGGACATAACACATAACATCGCTTCATTCACGAAGAAATAGTATGCATATATGTTGACAAATATGTTTAAGGTATAAAGTTATACGTAATGCAAATAAGGTAAGTTACATGAATATATTACAAAAATGCACATTTATCCATTTGGCATCATTTTATTTGAAACACTATTCACATATTTGCTCGTCAAATAAAGTTCTTTTAAACAATGTTATTGATTAAATTCTGAAAATTAACACTTATTGGTATTTTCAGTTCTATCACTGTTTTTGTATCACGTTCCTGTGAACATTTTGGCAAGAAACGACCTTTTTGATCCGATCACTATGGTTGTTTCACTTTCGAATCTGCTTCAGCGTATGGCGGATGGCTGGAAGCCTGTCCACCTTCAACCGCCAGTGTTGGTGGAAAAGACACGCCAACTGAGTCAGTTGTAACACCAACAGTATGCAGCCATGTAATAAGGTCCAGCAGGATATGCTGGTATTGAGGGTTCTACATGCCAGGGCTGGTAAAGGATTGCTGAGCACCCACTGCAGCATTTATGAACTGCACATCCTGCGAAAATGAACATGAAAGCATTCGCTATTAACTTATACACTACTATGTATGTTATGCGTTTCAAAATTGGTTAGTTAGTTTTAAACTAAGTTAGTTAGTTAGTTTTAAAGTTATGTTATAAGTACTACAAAAAGTATGTCAATATTAAGCAGGAGTTGATTAAAGTCCTATACTAAGCAGATTTGTCATATTCTTTTAGCTTTAGGATAAGTAATTCGAAACAACAAACATGTGTTTTTTTAATTACTTTTGGCGATATAGATACATTATAAATACGTAACCACCATCAAGCGACGATACCAGGACATTTGACATTTTAAGTTTTGTGTACCAACCATGTTATTATGCCTATTATGTAACCAATTTCTTGACAACACGGATTCCTAAAAATATAATCCTAGACTTAAATACATTACCAAGTGTTTTCTTTAACATAAATTGTTCAGTAAAACTTAGCTATTTCTTTTGTTAATGACTCTGAATTCAACTTAAGTGACAGTTCGTGTGTTTTTATAAATTGCTTTAAAACGATTAAAACCACGAACTTAAGTTAATTGGAAGACCAACTCCGATTGTAGATATCTGCTCATTCATAACGACTGCCGTTTCCACGCTATGCTTGGAATGGTCCTTTTCGACTTCATTCATGAAGCAACATCCGTACTTGTAGACAAGGCAAAACCAGTAAAGGTTGCATATCGATAGGAAGAACATGATGATCAGAAAAATTACAAATACTGTGTCGAGCAAAGCAATCTCGCGTTTAGGGTAGTAGTAGTAGCTATAATCGTAGTAATAATGTCTGCCATTTCTAGAACTTTTAGAGTAGTAGCTATATCTAGATATTGTCCAAATGTACCAGCTGTACCCAAACATAATAACGTATCCCATGTTGCTCATTAATATCCAAATATAGACAACCCATTGTCCGATTGCCTGAAATAAGATGTTGCTCATAAACAAATAAGTTCACTCATATTGCAGTCCCTTATATAGTAGACGTGTTTCCGTTCAGTTTCAATTCCTTTTCCGAAATACGAAATACATTCTAAACACTTTAGTATCACAGAGACCCTTACTCTTATGACGTTATTTCGGATTAACGTTTGGACGTCGATGAAGCAAGCAACGTCATTTACGCTAACAATCAAATCTACATAGCGTTCAATTGTATCCAAATTGTGTATTTTTCAGTGATTTTCTTGGCAAAAACGCTGTAATGTATTAGGTTTGACAGGGTTTCCGATATTTTGAATTAAAGAAAACTTTCTCAAAATGTGTTAATGGTCATTATAATCTCATATCAAAGTACAATAGTAGTCTTAAATCGCTCATTGCTGATAGTATTGCTCGTCCCGATTTTTATGGTGATGTTTTAAAGAAAATTCGTAAAATAGTAGGTAGTTGAGCAGATAGACTTAATTAATTACTAGGATTTTATTTAAACCGTGGATATAAAGGCAATATTTTGAAGAGCACTTACCTTCTTGTTTTTGAAGATGAATACCTGAAACAAAATATTGGGTTGAATATAGCACCCTTTCATAACTAAACCTTCAGTGCTTTGTTTTTTATGAAGAATTTCCGAGTGTATTGGCTGTGACTTAAATTTCTTCAAATATATTTCGTTTTCAAATCATTTGGAAGGAGAGAATAGCATATACTGGTCGCTTTTATATTTAATAATGTTTTTCTTTATTTGTTCCCAGTTTTAGTACAATGGTGCTTTTTATTATGAAACTCTATGATCACACAGTTTTAAACCTTTTAAGGCAGACTGTGTGTGATGTTTTTGGTTTCTAACGATGACTGCATCGTATCTTTAAAAAGTATTTGCATTAGGTGCTCTGAATTGTTTCCCTCCGTCTGCAGATAGAGTTGGGATCTCTAATCATTAAAATACTTGGGGTTTACCTTTTCGTTTATTATTATTATTTGTTTTATTGATAAGTTTCCTCAAGTTAATGTATACTTTTATAAGATTTATCTTTTGCGTTTTATCTTTAGTAAGAATATTTGGGATAAGAGTGAGGTTTGTGCACATAAACTGGTTTAAACCGCCAGTAAATTTACATTTTACTGACCGTTCCAAGGCGGTACCTAACAATTTTTGATAAACATACCAATTATATATATATATATATATATATATATATATATATATATATATATATATATATATAGTATTTATGCACTGTGCTGTTTGTAGAGTTGTGTGCTGTTCTATGTTTCTTGTCTGTGAATTTGTGTTCTATGTCTTTGGCGTTGCCCATTGCCACTAAACAGGGTTTATGTTTAAACATTTTGCTACTGAGCATGTTTCTGTAGCTTTATGCATATAATTTATATTGAACACGGTATATTGTGAAGTCGTTCGGTATTTACTTACAGTACAATGACCAAATGTTTTAAACACCTACGATCTGTCATACTGTAACATTTAATCATAAACAGCGATTTTTGACAAACAGTTACTCACTGTCTCAGTCTTTATGTTGCTTGAACCATTCGAATAGCAGCAGCATTAGAAGTTTAATGGGCTCATAACACTCAGAAAGGGAAGTAGCAGCAACATTTAAAGTTGATCGGGCTCATAACACTCTGAAAGAGAAGTAGCAGTAATAGTTAAAGTAAATTGGGCTCATAACACTCTGAAAGGGAAGTAACACTCTGAACGGGCTCATAACACTCTGAAAGGGAAGTAGCAGCAACAGTTAAAGTTAATCGGGCTCATAACACTCTAAAAGGGAAGTAGCAGCATCAGTTCAAGTTAACCGGGTTAATAGCACTCTGAAAGGGAAGTAGCAGCAACAGTTAAAGTTAATTGGGCTCAAAACACTCTGAAAGGGAAGTAGCAGCAGCAGCAGTAGAAGTTTAATGGGCTCATAACACTCTAAAAGGGAAGTAGCAGCAATAGTCAAAGTAAATTGGGCTCATAACACTCTGAAAGGGAAGTAGCAGCAATAGTTCAAGTAAATTGGGCTCATAACACTCTGGAAGGGAAGTAGCAGCAACAGTTCAAGTTAACCGGGCTCATAACACTCTGAAAGGGAAGTAGCAGCAACAGTTAAAGTTAATCGGGCTCATAGAACTCGGAAATGGAAGTAGTAGCAACAAATGATGTTTAACAGGCTCATAGCACTCTGAAAGGGAAGTAGCAGCAACAGTTAAAATTAATCGGGCTCAGAAAACTCTGAAAGGGAAGTAGTAGCAACAAGTGAAGTTTAACAGGCTCATAACACTCTAGCAGCAATAGTTAAAGTTAATCGGGCTCATAACACTCTGAAAAAACAAGTTATTTTATAGGGCATGAACTGTTTCATCACTACCACTGGCAACCATTGCTAACCTAGAAGAGATTGATAACATTAATCATGTAAATTCTAGGACTCTACATGAATTTGCTGCTAGTTTTATCAAACTAATTTGTAAAAACGAGAGATGTTTGATCACACATATGTGTCAAGCTAATTTTGATGATTTGTTTTGTCGAAATAGAGATAATTTCGGATAAACTGTGTTCGGAGTAGTGGTTTGCAACTGTAGCAGTAATAGTTAAAGTAAAACGGGCTCACTACACTCTGAAAGGGAACTAGCAGCAGCAGTAGAAGTTTAATGGGCTCATAACACTCTGAAAGGGAAGTAGCAGCAACAGTTAAAGTTAATCGGGCTCATAACACTCTGAAAGGGAAGTAGCAGCAGCAGCAGTAGAAGTTTAATGGGCTCATAACACTCTAAAAGGGAAGTAGCAGCAATAGTCAAAGTAAATTGGGCTCATAACACTCTGAAAGGGAAGTAGCAGCAATAGTTCAAGTAAATTGCGCTCATAACACTCTGGAAGGGAAGTAGCAGCAACAGTTCAAGTTAACCGGGCTCATAACACTCTGAAAGGGAAGTAGCAGCAACAGTTAAAGTTAATCGGGCTCATAACACTCGGAAAGGGAATTAGCAGCAGCAATAGAAGCTTAATGGTCTCATAACACTCTAAAAGGGAAGTAGCTGCAACATCTAAAGTAAATGGGGCTCACAACACTCGGAAAGGGAAGTTGTAGCAATAGTTAAAGTCAATTGGGCTCATAGCACTCTGAAAGGGAAGTAGCAGCAACAGTTAAAGTAAATTGGGCTAATAACACTCTGAAAGTGAAGTAGCAGATACAGTTAAAGTTAAACAGGCTCATAGCACTCTGAAAGGGAAGTAGCAGCAACAGTTAAAGTTAATTGATTTCATAACACTCCGAAAGGGAAGTAGCAGCAACAATTAAAATTAATCGGTCTCATAGAACTCTGAAAGGGAAGTAGTAGCAACAAGTGAAGTTTAACAGGCTCATAATACCCTGGGAGGGAAGAAGCAGTAACAATTAAAGTTAATCGGGCTCGGAAAACTCTGGAAGAGAAAATCACATTATTTTATAGGGCATGAACTGTTTCATCACAACCACTGGCAACCATTGCTAACCTAGAAGAGATTGATGACATTAATCATGTAAATTCTAGGACTCTACGTGAATTTGCTGCTAGTTTTATCAAACTAATTTGTAAAAAAACGAGAGATGTTGGATCACACTTATGTGTCAAGCTAATTTTGATGATTTGTTTTGTCGAAATAGCGATAATTTTGGATAAACTGTGTTCGGAGTAGTGGTTTGCAACTGTAGCAGTAATAGTAAAAGTAAATTGGGCTCATTACAATCTGAAAGGGAAGTAGCAGCAGTAGAAGTTTAACAGGCTCATAACACTCTAAAAGGGAAGTAGCAGCAACAATTGAAATTAATCGGGCTATAAATCTGAAAGGGAAATAGTAGCAACAAGTGAAGTTTAACAGGCTCATAACATTCTGGGAGGGAAGGAGCAGCAACAGTTAAAGTTAATCGGGCTCATAACACTCTGGAAGGGAAGAAGCAGCAACAGTTAAAGTTAATCGGGCTCATAACACTCTTAAATCGAAGTAGCAACAATAGTCAAAGTAAATCGGGCTCATAACACTCTGAAAGGGAAGTAGCAGCAGTAGAAGTTAAATGGGCTCATAACACTCTAAAAGAGAAGTAGCAGCAACAGTTAAAGTTAATCGGGCTCATAACACTCGTAAATCGAAGTAGCAACAATAGTCAAAGTAAATTGGGCTCATAATACTCTGAAAGGGAGGTAGCAGCAACAGTTAAAGTTTATCGGGCTCATAACACTCTTAAATCGAAGTAGCAACAATAGTCAAAGTAAATCGGGCTCATAACACTCTGAAAGGGAAGTATCAGCAATAGTTAAAGTTAATTGGGCTCATAACACTCTGAAAGGGAAGTAGCAGAAGCAGTAGAAGTTTAAGGGCTCATAAGACTCTAAAAGTGAAGTAGCAGCAACAATTAAAATTAATCGGGCTCATAGAACTCTGAAAGGGAAGTAGCAGCAACAAGTGAAGTTTAACAGGCTCATAACACTCTGGGAGGGAAGAAGCAGCAACAATTGAAATTAATCGGGCTCATAAATCTGAAAGGGAAATAGTAGCAACAAGTGAAGTTTAACAGGCTCATAACATTCTGGGAGGGAAGTAGCAGCAACAGTTAAAGTTAATCGGGCTCATAACACTCTGGAAGGGAAGTAGCAGCAACAGTTAAAGTTTATCGGGCTCATAACACTCTTAAATCGAAGTAGCAACAATAGTCAAAGTAAATTGGGCTCATAATACTCTGAAAGGGAAGTAGCAGCAACAGTTAAAGTTTATCGGGCTCATAACACTCTTAAATCGAAGTAGCAACAATAGTCAAAGTAAATCGGGCTCATAACACTCTGAAAGGGAAGTATCAGCAATAGTTAAAGTTAATTGGGCTCATAACACTCTGAAAGGGAAGTAGCAGAAGCAGTAGAAGTTTAAGGGCTCATAACATTCTGAAAGGGAAGTAGCAGCAACAGTTAAAGTTAATCGGGCTCATAACACTCTGAAAGGGAAGTAGCAGAAATAGTTTAAGTTAATTCGGCTCAAAACACTCTGAAAGGGAAGTAGCAGCAACAATTAAAGTTAATTGATATCATAACACCCTGAAAGGGAAGTAGAAGCAACAGTTAAAATTAATCGGGCTCATTAAACTCTGAAAGGGAAGTAGTAGCAACAAGTGAAGTTTAACAGGCTCATAATACTCTGGGAGGGAAGAAGCAGCAACAATTAAAGTTAATCGGGCTCATAAACTCTTGAAGGGAAGTAGCAGCAACAGTTAAAGTTAATCGGGCTCATAACACTCTGGAAGGTAAGGTCACGTTATTTTATAGGGCATGAACTGTTTCATCACAACCACTGGCAACCATTGCTAACCTAGAAGAGATTGATAACATTTATCATGTACATTCTAGGACTCTACATGAAATTGCTGCTAGTTTTATCAAACTAATGTGTAACAAACGAGAGATGTTTGATCTCACTTATGTGTCAAGCTAATTTTGATGATTTGTTTTGTCGAGATAGCGATAATTTCGGATAAACTGTGTTCGGAGTAGTGGTTTGCAACTGTATATCTGAATATAATATTATCGGAAAATGGATGACAAGTTAAGCCTACAATTTATAAAGATATAAAAAGAACACTGTTAAGCACACCTTGATTTCTAATTTAAGGGACCACACAACTGATGATCATTGATTTAAACAAATATAATTACATCAATGTTATAAACTATTTTGTCAATGGCCAATTTAATGCACAGTATTTGAAATAAATAAAACTGAAGTTCCTTTTTTAATTTTTAATTTTGCAGACATAATTTGATCAAACTCGTATTGGCTTTCAATTATTCACGGCTCGTCAATTGTTTTTATATTTTCCTTCAATAACTATCTTGTGTTAGATGTTGTTGCATATATAATATGTAGGATTTCACACAGAATATTAAACAAACCATTTGACTAAGATGTTTAAAGGCCTAGTTTAAGGAATGATTGGCATAATAATTCCCTGCTGTGCATTTCCTGCTAATTGCACTGGTGTCACAGTTTGGTGAGAGGTCAATTATAGCAGGCTTAAACTAGGCCTTTAAGACAAATGTAAGTATATTATACAAAAAAGAAATATTTACACAGAAAGTATATACAAATGTAGGTCTATGTAATTGGCATCAACATGGTTTTTGATTTGATCACCGCGATTGTTTCATATTTCGATTGTCTTCCGCGTATGCCCGCAATCTTATTTCAAATCATTGTGGGATCAATATTTAAAGAGCTAGCTATAAGAATGTATCAAATATTACATGTAAAGCTGTACACATATACACCATAAACAATACATTCATGATTTATGCATTCATGATTTATGAGTAAATCATAAATGAAATCAGACGTTTGCAGACATAACACGTAAATTGTTCAAACAAACATACCTTTACAAAAGTAGCACGGCGTTATTGGTTGGTTTTGATCAATTTTATATATCTCTTAGAAACATATGTAGAAAATGCTCATTCTTAGACGTAAAAATCAACATCAGTTAAACTAAAAAGCTTGAAATAAACAAATATCACATAACAGCGGTTACATACAGGTATTAACCAACACATGTATAAAACAAATAGCAATTATAGTCATGCGTTGAAATTACATACATTTAACATATTCCGATTAAATAGTATATTTCACACTCAAAAGGGGTACAATTGAAAGATCCATCATAATATTTTGTTTTCAGTTTTTTGTTTTTTAACTCTTTGGTTAATTTATATTTTGTTTGAAACACTAATAACAGATTTGCTCGTTAAATAATTTTCTTTTAAACAAAGTAATTGTTTAAATTATGAACATGAACAATTATTGGTATTTTTTGTTATATCATTGTTATTGTATCATGTTACTTTTAACATTTGGCAGGAAACGAGCATTGTAATTCGATCACTGTGGTTGTTTCTCATTCGGATCAGCTTCAGCGTATGGTGGAGGGCCACCTGCGTCCGCCATTGTTTGTGGAAAAGATACGCCAACTGAGTCAGTTGTTACACCAACAGCTTGTGGGAAAGGTGCAGCCATGTAAAAAGGTCCGGCAGGATATGGCTGGTATTGAGGGTACTGTATCCCAGGGCTGGTAAACGGTTGCTGAGCACCCATTGCAGCATTTGTAAACTGTACACCCTGCAAAAATAAGCTGATTTGCATTCTGTGTTTATTTCTATTCAACTTACACAACTACTGTGTATGTTATGCGTTCCAAGTTCATATTGAACTTATGTAATATTTAGTACAAAGAAGTAGGTCAATATATGAAAAAAGTCAATTAAAGTCATATATATGAAGCAGATTCGTCAATTACTTTTAGCAACACGATAGGTACTGCTATAAAAACTATAAGAAAGTATCTAGATAACCCACAAAGCGGCAAAACAAGGAAATTTGGCACTTTGTTTGGAATCAAGTTATTATGCCGATTATTCCTATTTGTTAATTTAACAAATTCCTCGAACACATTGATTCCTGAATATAATCCCCAAGTGAAATGCATAACAAGTTATTGAGTAAAACGTTTTCGATTTATATTATTAATGACCCTAAATTTAATCTCACTGACTTTCAAAATGCGTCTTTATTAAAAAAATATACCAAGTTTCATCACATTAATGAATTGACAAACAGAAGTATTGAGCAGCAAATATTGTTTTTATTTGTACAAACTGCGACATTGACCATCTTAAACAAAAGCAGCTGACAGCTAAGTCTACACAAAAACCTCAAACACAACCAAAATTACACTATTCTTAATTCTCAATGTTTGTATATTATCTGCAATGTTACATACAACTTATGTTTTATATGAAATTATGCTCCATATACCGCCGATATATAGATGACTTATCGGCCCGATGGGCCGGGTGTAAATGTAAAAGTATTCATGATAATGAAATGTTATTATGCTATGTACACATGTCACTATAATAAACAATTTACTTACTTACTTTCTCTAGCTAAAGTTATAATTTAGAAACCATTTTTCTAATTTTTAGAAACAATGATCAAACGATTCATCTTATCTCGAGCAATTTAGCAGGAACGCAATTTTGTTCTTAATTTTGACCGAACACAACGATTCCTTTACTACAGGTTTCATAACGTTACATCGAGCATATTTAAAGTTATTTAGCTAACAAGTTTGTTTCTTTTTTCCCCATTTAATGTCAGCGACCTTGAACTTGACCATACCGAATCCAAAAGCAATCACCAACTTACACTTGAATTTAGCTTCAAACACAAAAAGTTTTATCACTAAACTTAAGCTCTACAGCAATTGATTGGAAACATGTTTGTTTCTATTGTTAACAACATTGACCTTTATCTTTAGCGCAATAGCCATAATTACAAATCAAATGTACTTCAGATCAGCTTGTTATAAACCAAGTATCAAATCTAAAGCCATTAAAAATAATCCTATTCACTCAAGTCTTTTTTCGTAACAGTAACTTTAAGCACACCAATACCAAAGTTTCATAATCGTAGACTGTGCCCGCTCGTACACCCGCGAACCCGATCAACTACGTACATTTATCTTTAACCTAGGATATGTATTGAAAAGCCTATTTAAAATGTCATGCTAAACAATAAATGAAGGTTGTGAAATACTAGTAATACCTTGTCGCAACATCAGAAGTTATTTAGTAAAGTAAAGAAAAACGGTTGTTCTTATGAATTGAGATTACGATCAAAATTACGGACTTACGTTAACCGGAATACCGCTTCCGATCGTGGATATCTGTTGATTCATCACGACAGCTGTTTCAACCCCTTGCTGAGAGTTGTCCTTATCGATTTCATTCATGAAGCAACAGCCGTACTTGTAGACAAGGCAAAACGAGTAAAGGTTGAATATCGATAGGAAGAAAGTGATGATCAGGGACATTGCAAATAATGTGTCCAGTAACTGGGCAGCTTTATAGTAGTGGCTAGTTGCCATCCAATAGTACCAGCTGTACCCAAACATCATGCCGTATCCCATGTTGCTCATGAACATCCACAAATAGACACCCCAATGTCCGATTGCCTGAAATAAGATGTTGCCCATACACTCGCAATTTTACTTATAAATACTGCCGTTTCTAATATAAACGAGTTTCCGTTCAGTTTCAATTCCAATTTTGATGAACGAAACACTGTAACAGTATCGCAGCGCCCCTTGTGATTACTCGTATGACGTTTTCATTCGGTTAAATGAACGTGACCTCGATGGAATAGTTGACGTCATTGACGCTGCCATTTTTTAGTGATTTTAAGGGATTATCCAGATAATCATTACATAATCGTAGAATCGCTATTCTGTTTTTGGCCAGTACACAGTCTATCGTGAAATCGTTCGGTATTTCAAACACAAAAACATAAATGTTTTCATACACCTATGAGCCTAAATACTAAAACATTTAATCCTTAACTAATGTACACATACAGCGATTTAAGATAAAATGTTACTCACTTTTGCAGCGTTTGTGTATCTTGAACAATCCGAATTGCAGCCACAGTAGAAGTTTAACGGGCTCATAACACTCTGAAAGGTAATTAAGCGTTATGTTATAGTGTATGGACTGTTTCATCACAACTCCTGGCAGCCATTGACTACCTGGGATATATTTGTTATAGTATTATTGAACATGTCTAGAAGTCTTGATGAAATTTCTGTTAGTTTTATATAAAAACTGTAGTACATACGAAGAATGTTTGACATCGTTTATCGGTCAAACTATCTTGATGAGTCTTTTTTATTTTGATGAGTCTCAAAACAGGGTTGGGATAAGAGTGACGTTGTACACATAAACTGGTTTAACCCCCCAGTAAATTTACATTTTACTGACTGTTCCAGGGCGGTACCTGCATAACAATTCTTGATAAACATACCAATTATTTATATATATATTGCCACTAAACCGGGTTAATGTTTAAACTTTTTGCTACTGAGCACGTTTCTGTAGCTCTTTGCATATATATTGCTTTTGAATTTCCGGCATCTGAGCTTATCCATGTTGTGTTCATTCGCCTTAGTATTGGTTATAATGTGACCGTAAAAATATAGTCATAAAGACATCTATAATACCTTTGCTAGGAATGCAAAATATTACCCAACCATAACCCTTCAAAGGCTTAAGATGCATTCGATGATGATAATCACAAATGATTGTAAAAAGGGACAATACACATGCTACTATATAGAGTTTAAAACTTGTTTTAAAAACATATTTGAACGAGCGATGTATGCTCAAAATGATTGCCTTCCAATGAATAGCTCTCGCACTGTAACGTCACTAATGGTCGCATTGAGGCGTATACTAAGGAAATTAGCCATAAAATAAATCGATATAAACTGTAAGAGAGACGAAAAATCTCTGAACTTCAGGTGTATAAGGGCTTGTGAGTGGGCACATTATATTTCACAGTAAATACGATATGTCCGAAACATGATGGTTTAAATCGAACGTATGTCCACAATGTACATAGTTACATTTGTTTTACGGTACAAAACGTCTAGGTTCAAGTGTAAAGACATTCTAACTTTTATCGTTTTGATTCTATTAATCAATCTGAATATGTATTGCTCCGTGAGTAAGGTTGGCACTTGTTTTGTTTTTCTTTTAAACTGATGTTTACAACTAAACACTTAAATTCAATATATAATTGGCCTCTGTTAACCACTTACAAGGATGGATATGACAATCAAGAAGACTCCAAACACATATCCATTTGTCGACTTAAACGCCACGATACAAAACACGATGCTGAGGAGAGCTAGAATTCGTGTGGCCCATGCTGTGATACGGATACATCTCTTGGTGCGCTCAGCCGATCTCGTGCTCTGTGCACTTCCAGCAACTGAAATATAATAGTAACTGTAATATAATTATAGGTTATCTGAAATTGTTCTATTCAATACGGAGATATATTTAGACTTGTGCGCAGCTAGGACCATATTAGAAGAGCCGTTAAACTGTATATAAATGTGATACTAAATACGTTTAATTGTGTCGAACATTTATATAAAAGGACGGTTATCGTTATGAACTAGTCTACCACATTTTCGTCAAGAATATTTTAAAGTTTCTATAGAATTATGTTAGACGAGATGTTTTAACCATTTCGCTTACTTCAATGTTTATGCATAAAACTACAGAATCAAGCTCAGTAGCAAAACGTATAAACATAAACCCGGTTTAGTGGCAATGGGCAAACGCCAACGACATAGAACACAAAATCACAAACAAGAAACATAAAAGAACAGCACAAAAGTCCACAAACAGCACAGTGCATATATATATATATATATATATATAAAAAATAGGTATGTTTATCAAGAATTGTTAGATACCGCCTTGGAACGGTCACCAAAATGTAAACTTACTTGTAAGGCTTAGAATATAATAACAAATAGTTTTTAACAATAGCCTGTTGATATACTGTGAAGAATAGGACAACAACACCAGTCCAAACATTGTCCATGAAAATAAACGAGGTCAGTCTAAAACAGTTTTGAGTCTGAGCTTGTGTCTTTGTATAAATTAATGACAAGACAATGCGTATATCATTCTAAAGATCATCATTCAGGTATCACTGCTGATTTTAAAATTAAGTTCATGGGTAGTAAAGGCTGATACATAGACAACTATATCTGGTTAATCAGATTCTACGCAGAGAGAAGCGTACGGCTTTCAACAGAAATTTACAAGTTCGAATACATTTTCCCACAATAAGGCATCACCATGGTGATATTGGTTATGTTATACCTTCCATAATCCTAACCATGTGCAAGATATCGGTTGTGAGATTCTCATTTTCGCAAACCTATCCAAAAGAAGGAAGTACAGATCACACATAAACTCACTTAATCAGTAAATGTTGATGTTTTACAGACAAAATATTATGCCTTGAGTGTCCAATGATCTGGAATGTCTTTGTTGAACTGTACGTTCGGTTTCTCTCGTTGAGAGTTTGTTGAGTGTTTGTAAGCGTATTTATAATCGCATTCAGGAAATGCCCATTTGTCGAGTGCTCCGATAAGAGTTTTAATCATTTTATGTTTTGGAGCATAGTGCATTGTGTATTATTGCTTGATAAATCTTTAAATTACTACATGATTATCGCAACGTAATTTAAGTGTCTTGTGGGTACCTTTGTCTAACCCTCAAAGTCCCTAAAGTCATTAACAACGGTATGATTCATTTTTCTTCTTTAAACTGTCTGATTTTTTATGTGCTTCATAAAAAATGAAATATCTACAATGACAAACAAATAATAACAGTTTTCATACAGGAGTGACATTTTATCTTTTTATTTTTTTTATTTTCCTAGTTGACCGTTTCACCGCAGAACATGTGCTCATGCTCCCTTTAGTGCAAAGGGAACCATATAATTTCTTGTATTTCTAGACGAGTCACGAACACGTTCATAACAATTCCCTTTTGTCCATGAGATTTTTACATCGAAACCGTAGGCATGAATTAACGCCGTTCTCGGACAGAACCGGACCGATAAGCAAATACGGAACCTAGTTCAACATTTTTTTTTTAATCCAATACAATTTAAGGGCGGCGGAAAAAGGAGAGGACGGGCAGGGATAAAAATCTAGCAATAATTTATAATCGCCTAAAGTAAAAAATGCTGAAATCACTCCAAAAACTACCATTCAATTCATGTTGTTTATCAAAATCTAGCCATGATATTGATAAAAATGGTTTCGCTCGCTTTATTCGAGCCAGACTCAAGTAATTTTACTAATTTACTTAAACTTATATTGTAAACATCGATAGTTGAACTTATACCAGTGCAAATTACTTACCTTGAGTATGCATGTTAAACGTCCTTGCTCCTTAAATAGTAAAGTTAGAATGATACTGCATTGCACCTTCTAAATCACAGTACTTAAACTAGCGGTAAGTTCACCTCAAATGCTCCAACTATTAAAAAGTGTTCAACAGTTAATGAATTATTGTTTAGAATATATTCCTTCTACACTAAACCCGTCTGAAAAAGATGGCGTCAACACTTTGAACCTAGTGGATACAAATTTTAATTTCTCTTCCTTATCAGTTCCATGCGTTTAATACGGGCTCTAAACCGAGCGAAGTTCGGCAGAACCCTATTACGGTCACACATAACACTACTTTCGTTCAAAAGTTGCACATACTATCAGCCTGAAAACAAGACGTAAAGGTGATGGAACCAGTATTTTTCTGTTCATAAATTATATTGAGCGCGTGCATGCGGGACACCAAAATCATCAGAGCGTGACAACACGGAAGAAAATAGGCTCATGAAATTTTAAACTATGAGATGCGAAATAGCGCCCAACTAGTTATTAAAATTATTCAAAATATGCTTATAAACAATTACAATGAATTCATTTGGTAAACTCACAAAGACAAATAAAACATATTTCTATAGATTGTCTGAGATATATACTTTGTTTTCAATTGTTTATTAAAGATATTCATACGCATTGTTTACCATTTTATACGAAGGTCACACATGACAGTTAGTACGTCTGTGAGCCTCAGCAATAGATGAGTGAGCTGTTTTGACTGAGATCAAAGGATGGGAACACCTTTCAATTACCAACACGCTGGTTGAGAGATTGAAAATAAAAAGATATACAGGAATTGTGTGACATGTGAACTCTTTTGCCATGTAACACTACTTTTGTGTAAATTAAGAAGTTGGGCGGGGAGGGTGCGGGCGGTGTATCCCCTCCTTCCAAGTGAAACCATGGCGGAGCGCAAGATTATAACTGAAAAGATCAATGGACGGTTGCGGTCCGATACCACGTGAATGATAAAGATTGTATGTAATATTAAAAAAATAATATGTAAAAATATACGACCAAAAGTGGATCATTTGTTTATTATGTGTATCATAGAGTACACAAAAACATTTTTTTTATAATTCTCAGACCAAGAGATCACCCAAGGGACCGAATCGCCCCAGTCAGATAGCTCGACTAGCCACAACTGCAGTCCAAATACCAGGTAACTGAAATGCAACACCACTTTTTTGTGACAGATGTTATTAAATTAAGAAGTTGGAAGGGGAGGGTGCGGGAGAGGTATCCCCTCCTGCCAAAATAAACCCATGGCGGAGCGCAAGATCATGACTGAAAAGATAAATGGATGGTTGCGGTCCAACACCATGGCTTTGTGAGCTATTGTGACTGTAAAGATGAATGGTTTTGCTTTGATCCACAGATTGTGTGAACGATTGTAAATAAATAGTGCCGAGTGACTACTCGTGCCAAGCAACACTATGGGAGATGAGAGATGAGATTGTGACTGAATATGTTGAGAGGATTGCTGACACCATTAGAGTGCAAAAATTGTGATTGAAAGACAAATCGGCAAATGCGGGTTGAAGGTTTTGGTGTGGGCCACAGATCGTGTGAAATATTGTAAATATATAGTCAGTCCAGGGTGTGGAGATGGCAAACCATCCTGCCAAACAACCCCCATGACTGAGTGAGAGTTGCCTAAAGAAGTTTGTGTTGTTGACAGTAAATACTGTAAACACCCTCTACGATTCACTCAAATCTGCATGCGATAATGCACCAGTCAATTGTAACCACGCAGCCCCCAGGTCCGGGGAGAATAATGGGGAGTTTGACATTTAGTCCAGCCAACCCCGGCTAAAATCCCCGCCCTTAGGGGACAAACAGATGGTAAAATCCCCGCCAAATGCCCCTTCACCCCAGGGACCCTAGGTAAGGCCCATTCCCCGCTATATTTAAAGCGAAGACAAAACCACCGCATTCACCCGGCACTGCGGGCCATCTGAAAGGTAAACACACGGCCCATTTCCCCGTCTATCCCCTGTATACCCCCGGACCTGTGGGGGCGTGGTTACAATTGACTGGTGCATAAGACCCAAGCAAAATACTTCCATAAATTGGGGCAAAGAAACATGACATACAAAATGAAAAAGTCCTGTACATACAGTGTACTAATGCTCAATAGCAATATGTTTGGTCATAAAGAAGTTGTGTTACTATAGTTTAGAACAATTAGATTTCAGTGTAAATCACTTTTAAATGGGATATGTAAGATTAGCACAAATTACAGACTTTTTTTGTATTTCAGAATGCATCAATGCCACCTGGTTTTTGACATTACTGCTGTGGACAGATTTTCAGCAATGCAGATATTGCCATGTTATGTATTACTGGAGGCAATACGTTTGGAAATAAACCAGACTTTGGTCAAGGTTTCCCTGAAATAAATTGCCAGGATGTTTCTTGCTCTTTGATATTAACATTCGCTTGTTATGACATCACGATAAGTGTTTATTTCAATAGCTCATTGATGAACTGTTTCTTTCCGAATTGAATTTCTTTCATGCCGTTTTTGTTGGGCTTTGAGATAATATCATTTTCTAATAAAACTGCTGACCTTCATTGGTCTTTAAACTGTATTGTGCATCTATTCGCCCATTTACTTTGCTCTTTCAATCAAACATTGCATTAATTGCAAACAAGTATCACAACTTACTATACATGATGCAGAATTATGTTTCATTTAGTTTGCATATGATTTTTAGCTTATGAACATGAAAAACATCTACTTAAGCAATCACAGCAACACAGTGAGATCCCTATCTAAAGAAATATTGCTACTTTTCATTCATTCATACTATCAATCATTCATGAATATATTCATTTACTTAAAGTTAATACATTGAAAAAATGTTCATCTCTGATGGCAAAATCAATAAAAAGTGAGCAGGGGGTTGAGATAAGAACCCTTCCCCTTTATACATTAAAGAAAAAAACCTAAATACACTCAAAATACCTTAAAGGATACACCAGATTGGCACCAAAAAGATTTTTTTCTGTAGCGAATCTCGGGACAATTGTTTAATAAAATTTGATCAAAACGTTCAATCTGTGTGCAGCTTTAATAAATTAAAAACACAAATTTATTGTTTATTTAATATAGTCAGCCTGGTTGCTGAAGCCACAGAGGTATTTTCAAGGACAAGAACCAATGCTGATCAAATCATGGTCTAGTGATGGAAGTCCATACCCGTTCTTGGCAAGGATTTTTTAGAAAGAAATATTGTCTGCAAGTAAGAAAGATTTCTAAGAAAGTCTGGTTTAAAGGCTTTCAAAATGCATCTGGGTACTCATTTAGTAAAGATTAACCTTTTAGTTGTTAAAAAAGTTATTGCAAATCGTCCAAAAGACTATATATTTAATATTTTTGTCATAATTTTTTTTGGAATTAATGAACTTTTTACATTTATCGCATTAATGCACCAGTCAATTGTAACCTTGAACCCTCCAGGTCCAGTGGTAAACCGGGGATAGCCGAGGAAAAGGGCTGTGTTTTTACCATTCAGGTGACCCTGCAGTGCCGGGTGAATGCGATGGTTTTGTCTTGGCGCAAAATATAGCAGTGCGGGGGCATTTGGCGGGCATTTTAACATCATTTCTTCCCTGCAGGGCGGGGGTTTTACCCTGGGTTGGCTAGACTGAAAGTCAAAGTCCCCGCTATTCCCCGGGCTTGGGGGGGGGGGTGTTTACAATTGACTGAAGCATAATACCTACATAAAAGGTTATGTATGTCTCAAATGAGTGTTTACAGGCATTTTTTCATACTTTTACAGTAGAAGAAGATAGTCTTATTCTGTGTCAAATATTGATTTTGTGTCTTGCTTGCAGAATTTGATGTGCCAATAAGCTCCAGTTTGCTGCGGCTTTTCGCCCATGGTAGTAGGTCCTGCAATCTAGATCCAGGAGTTTGAGCTCTGAATCTAATATTTCAGAATGAAGATGTAAGTTAACTTTGTAGTACTTGTTTGTGTGTAAATGATTCCAAAGAGTGAACTTTATACCAATCAGTTGTAAATAAGCAACTTATAGACACTGGTTAAGAGCTGTAATTTTAATTTTAAGGCAAATCTAGCCTTCAAAACAGATACTTAAAGCAATTTGTTTTTAAACTTAGCATAATTATGCTATCACTGCATTTTCTGCATCATGTAGCCAACTCATACATGAAAACACTTGCAGTTGTCATGAATCTTTCAGTTTTGGTGTGTGTTTTTTTTTCCCATTCCCTTTGCTGCGCCATTTGTCCCTGGAAGCATTTCAGTTTGGCTTTATGTCATTTTTTATATAAACGCTAAACTGATAATGTGGAAAAATCTTAATACAGTAGGCAGCCCATTTTTATGCTGCTGTCTAATATATATAAACTTTACTTGGCCAGATTATTCCAATGCATGAGGAAATAATGGCTCTGTAAAAGTTTGCGGCTTACCGATTGATGGAAGTGGCTATTTCTGCTTTTTATGAAAACACCACAGGTGCTTATACTAATTCTAAAAGTGTTTAACATATCAATGCCAAACTTTCAATATGTGTTGCACACAGCCTGAAATTGAACTATAGGAGTTTTGAAATCTGTTTTTGCAAAAATATTATATGAAAATACTGTTTTGAAGAGATACAATGTAAGCTCAAGGTTAGTGTCTATATGAAACATATAGTTAGAATAACTGTGGTCTTAGGCCATATTTACATATTTTTAACAACGGAGACTTCATTTGTTAGTGTGATAGTCTCTTCATCTGCGTCAATGTAAACAAATTGACCCTTGTTTATTATATTCTGAGTTAGGTGTTAATCTGTTTCAGATAGAAATTCATCACTATAGTACCGTATTCACCAGTAAGGTTTTATCCAGGATACCAGAGTGGAATCTGGGATTGATCTCTTCAGTAAGTTGGATTCACCAGTAACGTTTAATCCAGGATACCAGAGTGGCATCAGGATTTGATCACTTCAGTACTGTATTCACCAGTAACATTTTATCCAGGATACCAGAGTTGGTATATGGGTTGATCACTTCAGTACCCTATACCAGAGTGTATTATGTATCTTGGATCGATGACTTCAGTACTGTAATCATCATGAACAATTGAAATAAGATACAAGAATTGCATATGTATCAAATGCAGAGAAAAGTGTCAATTTTCTTGCAGAGTATTCCCCTATCAATAGATCAATACATCTTAGTTTATTACAGTCATCTTGTCAGTAGGCTGCTAAACTCTTGCTGGGAGGGATTTACTATGTCTAAAATACAGTGACATTGTTAAAATTAAAACAAAGCCTAATACGTTCTGAACAATCAAGTGTATTGGCAAAAGATATACATTTTGTAGTTTTAAACTGAATGAGCTAATGAATGAGCTAATGTAAGCAAAATTATAGTACATTTATGTTCTGATAATGTTGTGGACTGTTAAATTTATTTTTATTGTGCAAATATTACAAGTTTACAATATGTGTCTGTGTGTATCAATATCAATAACTAATGTTTTGTTGAATAATCTATGTGCTTGTTTTTAGCTCACCTGAGCACAAAGTGCTCAAGGTGAGCTATTGTGATCCCCCTTTGTCCGTCATCCGTCGTAGTCGTCGTCCGTCGTCAACAATTTGACTGTTAACACTCTAGAGGTCACAGTTCAGGCACCAGGTCAAATTAAAGGAAAAGCTTGTTAACACTATAGAAGTCACATTTATGACTGTATCTTCAGGAAACTTGGTCAGAATGTTAATATTGATACTCTCTAGGTCAAGTTCGAATCAGGGTAAAAAAACTAGGTCATCTGGTCAAATTGAAGGAAAAGCTTGTTAATACTCTAGGCCCCAATTTCTCTAAACTTCTTAAGCTTAACAATCTTAAGTAGCTTATTTCAATTACTCAAAATACATGCTTGAGTGGAATTTTGATAAATGAAAAACGGTTTAATTTAACTAACATATAGATTATTCCTATCTAAAGTATAAAAACTTTTAAAGAAGTAAATATTATCCAAATTATTGAAGACCAAATGTAGTGAGTTTAGCTTAATCCTGTTAAAAGGGACTTAAGAAGTTTCGAGAAATTGACGCCTGAGGTCTCAATTACATCTGTATCTTCCTGAAAGTTGGTCAGAATGTTTATATTGATTAGCTCTAGGCCAAGTTCGATCTTGGTCATGTGCGGTCAAAATCTAGGTCATTAGGTCAAATCATAGGAAACGCTTGTTAGCACTCTAGAGATCACATTTATGACTGTATGATCATTATACTTTGTCAGAATGTTTACATTGATTAGCTCTAGGCCAAGTTCGAATCTGGGTCATGTGCAGTCAAAAACTAGGTCACCAGGTCAAGGAATAGGAAAAGGCCACATTTATGACCATATGTTTATGGAACTTGATCAGATTGTTATTCTTTATGATCAGTATTGGATCAGATGAGCGATAAAGGGCCTTCATGGCCCTCTTGTTTTTTTTGAAAAATGTTATAGATGTATAATTCAGTTTAAAGACTCATACTTTAAATAATTAAATATTTTCATACTTTCTGCATACATTGTTATATTCAATGATGGAATGGTGCTAACAACATCAACTACAGGGAATTTATATTCATTTCAAATTGCTGAGGTGGTCAAACCATTTTTCCAGATTATTTGCAGAACCTTAAAAATCTAAAATATACACAATGCTGTTTTACATATCAAAATAGTTTAGTACAAGTTAGTTGTAACTGAAACTGTAATAATTAGTTTTCAGTAAACTCAATCTGTTTCGTTTACCTTGTTATGTTTAAAGTAGGAATCATTTTGTACTGTAAATGCTTGTATGATATTCAGTATTAGGTGAATTAATATACTTGTGTTTGTTATTATGAGTTTTTTCAAACATTAAAATATTAAATTTGCTTTGCAATATCTTAACCTTACTTGTTATGCACCTTAATAATCTAATTGGTGTAGTCAAAGTCAACGTATGTCATATAAAATGAATTTTGCCTTTGACTCTGGTTTACCTAAGAAAAAATGAACTGCATTAGCAGTTTCTGCAGTTGATAACATACCTTGAGCCCGTCTAAGGCAGTGCCTTATTTCATACTAGCTAGATATAGTATTATCGGAAAATGGGTGACAGGTAAACCTACCAGTTACCTTAAAACGTGAAGCGCACGATAACACACTTTGGTATTTGATGTGATATATGAGAGAACAAGAACGAATTACTGGTGACTATAATGAATGATATAAAAATGAAGAGAACAACAACATTGATATTGTACAGAGTTTCCTAGAATAAGAATATATCCCTGAGATTGTTTTTATTTAAGAGTATTCTTAACTTTAAATAAAATGCGCATGCTGTGTATTGTCATAGTTACTCCAAAACGCAAAAATTAATGGTGCCGCCTTTTTTAAAAAGGGTGAAATTCGTTTGATTGTAATATATATAAACTCATCATATCCGTATCGTCGCTTTAGTTACAGACTGTTTGACAATCATCTGTTAGTGTTTTGAGTTTAAAGTTTTTTGTTTGTAAACGTAATTTCACCAATTTTTACAGACAATTTTAAATGCAATGTATCGATGATATATATAAAAATCATTCATTGCAGTTATTTATTTTTTTGATTATTCGTTTAATTTTATAGAAACGTAAATGCCATCAAAAGCCCTGCTATTGTTAAGTTCAATGACTTTTCTACACTGTTCTAGTTCAGATAGAACCGTTTGTGTATGTGATATTGTACATGTCTTTTTTTATTAACTGTGTTTGTGAAGTGTTTAAACCTTTGGGATTTGTTAAAGAAATTAATCAAGTGTCGTTGATACCATTACTTTCTGTTTAAAAGTAAATCTTTGAAAATGCATATTATTTTAATAACTGCGTTGTACTTTTCCCTTAGTTTATACTAATATTTTAATTTATTTTCATTTCGATCGTGACCAAAGCTGATAGCTTGTATAATCCCTGTCGAGTCTATTCCCAATGTAGAAACCAGTACTTATGTGTCCTTTTGAGAGGTCATGAGAATGTACCCTAGTTGGGATCAAACCCACAGCCTATTGGGAAAAAGATGGTCATATATATCACTAGACCATTCTCATCAATTTAGTCAATGGACACAGCTTACTGTCAATAACTTTCAAAGCAGCGAATATACAAATATACGATGTTTTCCGACATTATGGTGTTGGTATTTGTTCAGCAAACAGTGTTCACCTTGTATTCACTGTTTGAATTAAGTACAGAAGAAAACCCAATTTCTGAGCTACTTGCCATTTAGTCAATATGACATAAACTTTTTATCTATGACCCGCGTTCACCATTTATATAAAAGGAGTTTAGACGTCATAGTTTTGAATTATTCTACCATATGTTCGAAAAATGAAATTACTCGCTTTATTTAACTGTGATTAAATTTTCTACGTGTGTTTTTAACTTCAAAGTCTAAAAAAGTAAAACAAAATATATATAATTATGTTACACATGACTCTTTTCACCGTTTCGCTTACTTCTCATGAATCGTAGAATATATAAACATAGAAACAATATATAAATATATATAACATATATAGAAACAAATAATTTGTAACAATAGCTAGCGAGTTGATGCACTGTGAAGAACTTTTTTAGACTGTGCTTGAGTATTTGTACAAATGAATGACATACTTACGTATATGTATATCATGATGTATACCACCATACAGGTATCATTGCTGATTATAAAATCAAGTTCATGGGTAGTAGGAGCTGATACACATGCACTTCTATCTGGCCAACTAGAATCCACGCATAGAAAAACATTCGAATTCAACAGGTATCGCATACATTTTCTCACAACAAGGCATCACAATGGTGATATTGGTTGTGTATCACCTTTCATTATCCTAAGCATGTGCAAGATACTGGTTGTGTGTCTCTTACCTTCGCATATTTAGCCCCACTAAGGCTACAGATCACTCGCAAAAGTGTTCGGTCAGTGTTAATTCTAAAAACTCATTTGGTTTGATTCCAGACACCTTTAAAATGTTCTGGTGAATCAATATACAACGAATTACAATTATTTATTTTTTAAAAATGCATTCACCCCAAAAACGTCCAATCCATTCAATTCATGCCGTTCATGAAAACCGACACAGGATCATTGATTAAAATGGTTTTGCTAGCTTTATTCGTGCTGTCATTCTAAATTATTTTCATTTATTTACTTAAACTCATCGAGGGTTGAACTTAAATCAGTGCAAATTACTTACCTTGAGTATGCATTTAAAATTCGGCTTAATTTATCTCCCTTGTTCGTTATTTCAACATATAACAATTTGAATGACACTCCTTTAAACCTTTTTATTCAGAATACGCAGAACTTACACTAGGAGAAAGATCACCTCAAATGATTCAACCTTTAAAGATGTTCAATGTTAAATGAATTGTTGTTCTAAATAATTTCCTTTAACACTTACGATACATTCGGTTTCGTATACATGTTTGTTGAACTTTTGTTTAATAAATAACAAACAAATATACTTCTTTATTAAAACAACATTAAACAGTTTAAACAATAGCACATGCATGCATTCGGAACATAGCTCAAGTTATATAAAGCATGTTTAAATAGCACTGAAATTCCAAGCTTTTAGCGGGTCGAGTGAGCAGTGCGGCGATCAAATGTGATAGCGCCTTAATGCATTATAGGTGCATTCGCATTATGATGTGTTAAACTATGAGATGGTCGAGTTCGAAATAAGAATTTACAAAAAGGTGTGAAGTACCAAATCGGGACCGTATTCTTTTACTTCGGAATAGCGATTAATTCGGACAAGCGATAACTGTTTAAAGATTAAACAATAGGAAAGATTAAAATCGGGACCGATTTATTTTCGAAATAGCGATAATTTTGGATTACCTGTGTTCGGAGTAGTGTTTTAAACTATATACCTAAATATATTTTAATCGGAAAATGGATGACATGTTAAGCCGACCAGTTATAAAGATGTGATACGAACACTGTTAAGCACACCTTATATCTGAATTAAATGTTCCTTTTTTCATTTTTTATTTAGCACACATAATTTGATCAAACTCTTATTGGCTTTCAATTATTCACGGCTCGCCAATTGTTTTTTATATTTTCCTTCAAAAACTTGTGTAAGATGCTGTTGCATGTATGATATGTAGGATTCCACACAGAATATTAAACAAATCATTTGACTAAGATGTTTAAAGGCCTAGTTTAAGGAATGATTGGCATTATAATCCCCTGCTGTGCATCTCCGTATGGTCAATTTCTTGTGTATTCGTTAATTGGCTCAGGGCCATTTAGGGTCCATTTTTATAATAAAATATCCAAAACTGCACAGCAGGATACTCAGAATCGAGATCTGATAAGACGATTAGGCAATTATATTAAGATTTATTAACAGAAGTTGTGTACAAATACACTCTCTTTTTTTTGGGGGGGGGGGGTGAGGGGGGGGGGGTCACTTATAGCAGGCTTAAACTAGGCCTTTAAGATAAATGTAAGTAAGTTACACAAAAAAGAAATATTTACACAGAAAGTATATACAAATGCAGATCTATGTAATTGGCATCAACATTGTTTTTGATTCGATTACTGCGATTGTTTCATATTTCGATTGTCTTCCGCGCATGCCCGCAATCTTATTTCAAATCATTGTGGGATCAATCTGTAAAAAGCTAGCTATAGGAACATATAAAAAAAATACATGTAAGTCTGGACACATATACACCATAAACAATACCCTCATGATTTATGATTAAATTATAAATGAAATCAGACGTTTGCAAATAACTTTAATAAATTGTTAAAACAAAAAGTAGCGCGCCGATTTTGGTTGGTTTTTATCAATTTTATATATATATTATAAACATTTTTAGACAATACTCATTCTTAGACGTAAAAATCAACATCAGTTAAACTTAAAAGCTTGAAATAAAAAAATAACACATACCAGCGACGACATACAGGTATTTACGAACACATGTTTAAAACACATAGCAATTATAGTCATGCGTTGAAATGACATACTTAACATATTCCGAATAAATAATATATTTCACACTCAAAAAGGGTACAATTGAAAGATCCATCATAATATTTTGTTTTAAGTTTTTGGTTTTTAACTCTTTGGTTAATTTACAAAGAGTTTTTTTTTGTATATCATTTAAGAGATACTTATTCACATCGGAAAATGCTAAATTTGGACATATCACGTAACAGCGCTTGAACATTTATAATGAAATTGTATACATATATGTTGACAAATATGTTGAGATATATAGTTATACGTTATGCAAATAAGGTAATTTTACATGGATGTTATATAGATATGCAGATCTATTCATTTGGCATCATTTTGTTTGAAAGACTAATAACAGATTTGCTCGTAAAATGATTTTCTTTTAAACAATGTTATTTTTTAAATTATGAACATTAACACTTATTGGTATGTTTTAGTTATATCATTGTTATTGTATCATGTTACTGTGACAATTTGGCAAGAAACGAGCTTTGTGATTCGATCACTGTGGTTGTTTCTCATTCGGATCAGCTTCAGCGTATGGTGGAGGGCTAGAAGCCTGTCCAACTGGTTCCGCCATTGTTGGTGGAAAAGATACGCCAACTGAGTCAGTTGTTACACCAACAGCTTGTGGTAAAGGTGTAGCCATGTAATGAGGTCCGGCAGGATATGGCTGGTATTGAGGGTACTGCATCCCAGGGTTGGTAAACGGTTGCTGAGCACCCACTGCAGCATTTGTAAACTGTACACCCTGCAAAAATAAGCTGATTTGCATTCTGTGATTATTTCTATTCAACTTACACAACTACTGTGTATGATATGCGTTCCAAGTTGATATTGAACTTATGTAATATTTAGTACAAAGAAGTAGGTCAATATATGCACAAAAGTCAATTAAAGTCATATATGAAGCAGATTCGTCAAATACTTTTAGCAATACGACAGGTACTGCTATAAAAACTATAAGATAGTATCTAGATAACCCACAAAGCGGCAAAACAAGGAAATTTGGCACTTGGTTTGGGATCAAGTTATTATGCCGATTATTCCTATTTGTTTATGTAACATATTCCTCAAACACATTGATTCCTGAATATCATCCCCAAGTGAAATGCATAACAAGTTATTGAGTAAAACGTTTTCGATTTATATTGTGAATGACACTAAATTTAACCTCACCGACTCCAAAATGCGTCTTTATTAAAAAATATACCAAGTTAAATCACATTAATGTATTGACAAACACAAGTATTGAGCAGCAAATATTGTTTCTATCTGTTAAAACAGCGGCATTTACCATCTTAAACAAAAGTAGCTGAAAGCTAAGTCTACACATAAACCTCAAACACAACCAAATTTACACTATCCCAAATTCTCAATGTTTGTATATCCGCACTGTTACATACAACTTATGTTTTGTATGAAACTATGCTCCATATATAGGTGACTTATAGGCCCGATGTGCCTGTTGTAAATGTAAAAATATTCATAATGAACTGTTAATATGCTATGAATACATGTCACTATGATAAACAAAGTGTTTTCTCTAGCTAAAGTTATAATTTAGAAACCATTTTTCTAATTTTTAGAAACAATGATCAAACGATTCATCTTATCTCGAGCAATTTACCAGGAACGCAATTTTTGTTTTTAATTTTGACCGAACTCAAAGGTTTTTCTTCACAGCAGGTTTCTTAACGTTACATCGAGCATATTTAAAGTTATTTAGCTAACAAGTTTGTTTCTTTTTTTCCCATTTAATTTCAGCGACCTTGAACTTGACACTACCGAATCCAAAAGCAATCACCAGCTTACACTTGAATTTAGCTACATACACAAAAAGTTTTATCACTAAACTTAAGTTCTACAGCAATTGATTGGAAACATGTTTGTTTCTCTATTTAAAAACATTGACCTTTATCTTTAGCGCAATAGCCATAATTACCAATCAAATGTACTTCAGATTAGCTTGTTATAAACCAAGTATCAAATCTAAAGCCTTTAAAAATAATCCTATTCACTCAAGTCTTTATCCGTAACAGTCACAATAAGCACTCCAATACCACAGTAATCGCAATGTTTATGTTTCCATAAGCTACAAACATGCCTAGTTTCATGATAAGAAATAGACAATTTAGCGCCCGCTCGTACACCCGCGAGCCCGACCAACTACGTACATTTATCTTTTAACTAGGATATGTATTGAAAAACCTATTTAAAATGTCATGCTACACAATACATGAAGGTTGTGAAATACTAGTAATACATTGTCGCAACATCAGAAGTTATTCAGTAAAGTAAAGAAAAACGGTTGTTCTTATGAATTGAGATCACGATCAAAATCAGGGACTTACGTTAACCGGAATACCGCCTCCGATCGTGGATATCTGCTGATTCATCACGACTACTGTTTCAACGCTTTGCTGAGAGTGTTCCTTATCGACTTCATTCATGAAGCAACAACCGTACTTGTAGACAAGGCAAAGCGAGTAAAGGTTGAATATCGATAGGAAGAACGTGATAAGCAGAGACATTGCAAATACTGTGTCGAGCAAAGAAATGTCGTGATTAGGGTAGTAGTAGCTATAATTCTTGTTATAATTGTTGTCATATCTGGAACCTCTATAGTAATAGCTATCTCTAGATGCCATCCAATAGTACCAGCTGTACCCAAACATAACGATGTATCCAATGTTGCTCAAGAACATCCACACAATGACACCCCAATGTCCGATTGCCTGAAATAAGATGTTGCTCATAAACACGCAGTTTTACTTATAAATATTGCCGTTTCTAATTTAAACGAGTTTCCGTTCAGTTTCAATTACAATTATGTTAACGAAACACTGTAATAGTATTACAGATCCCATTTTGATTACTCTTATGACGTTTTAGTTCGGTTAAATGAACGTGAACTCGATGGAATAGATGAAGTCATTGACGCTGCCGATGATATTCAGTTATTTCATTGGATTATACGGATAAGCACTGCATAATCGAAAAAAATGTTATTCTGTATTCGGTCAGTACACAGTATATCGTGAAGTCGTTAGGTATTCCAAACACAAATACATTAAGATTTTTGAACACATACGAGACTCATTACAAAAACATTTAATCCTTAACAAATGAACACATACAGCGATTTAAGACAAAATGTAACTTACTTTTTCAGCCTTTGTGTTTCTTGAACAATCCGAGTAGCAGCAACAGTTGAAGTTTAACGGGCTCATAACACTCTGAAAGGTAAGTAATCGTTAATTTTAGTGCATGGACTGTTTCATCACAACTCATGGCAGCCATTGCCTACCTAGGAGATATTAGAATTGTAGTATTGTACATGTCCAGGATTCTTGAGGAAATTGCAACTAGTTATATCTAAGTAATGTTTTACATACGAAGGGTGTTTGACATCATTTATCAGTAAAGCTGTTTTTATGAGTGCGTGGCCAGTGTGTGATGTTTGTTTTATTCATTTTCGTTTGAGCCATTGCCTTTAGTCTCAAACAGGTTCATTGTTATAGAATAACGTATTTTTGCAAGGAAAACAACTCATTACACTTTTGCAAAGACATAAGATGCATTTGATGATGATTATCACAATTAATTGTAAAAAGGGACAATACACATGCTTCTATGTAGAATTTTAAGCTTACTCTAAAACTATTTTAACTAGCAGGTGTATTATGAGAATAATTGCCTTCCAGGCAATAGCTCATACAATATAACGTCACTTATGGCCGCTTTTGAGGCGGATACTGAAGAAGTTTGCTAAAAAACTAAATGGATCTGAGCTGTAAAAATCTTCCTAACTCTTCAGGTGTGTAAGGACTTAGGAGTGCCCACATTATAATTCCCAGTGCATACGATATGTCCGAACATCACGGTTTGATTCGAACGTATGCCCATAATGTAGATGGTTTCAATATTTTCACGGTACAAAACGTCTAGGTTCCACTGCAAAGACATTCTTTAATCTGTTTATTCTCTTGATAATCTGAATATGTTGGGCTCCGTAAGTATAGTTTGTACGTGGTAATTCCTTTTCACTGAGGTTTACAACTCAATGCTTACATTTAATTGTGCCTCGATGAACTACTTACAAGGATTGCTGTGACCATCATGAAGATTCCAAACACATATTCTCCTATTGTCACAAAGGCCACGATACAAAACACGATGCTGAGGAGAGCTAGAATTCGTGTGGCCCATGCTGTGATACGGATACATCTCTTGGTGCGCTCAGCGGATCTCGTGCTTTGTGCACTTCCAGCAACTGAAATATTAAATTAACTGTAATATAAGTATGGGTTATCTAACAGTGTACAATACGGAGATGTATTTTGACTCGAACGCAGCTGGGTAAACCATATTAGACGAGCCGTTAAACTGTATATAAATGTGATACTTACCACGTTTTATGGTGTCGAACATTTATACAAAAGAATTAGTCTACCACTTCTTCGTCTAGAATAACTTAATGTTTCTATAGTGTTATGTTACACGAGATGTTTTTAACAATTTCGCTTGCTTGTCGTTAGGCTTAGAATATAGAAGCAAAAAGTTTGATGTTGATATACTATGAAAAATAGGACAACCACTGGCTCAAACTTTGTCCATGAAAAATGAACAAGATTTGTCTAAAATGTTTTGAGTCTGAGCTTGTGTCTTTGTATAAATTAATGACAAGACAATGCGTATGTCATGCCCAAAATCATTATTTAGGTATCACTACTAGTTTTAACTTCAAAGGTAGTAAGAGCTGGTACACTTACAATTATATCTGTTTAACCAGAATCTACACAGAGAGAAGCATACGGCTTTCAACAGATATTTGTAAGGCTCGAATACATTTTCCCACGATAAGGCATCACCATGGTGATATTGGTTGTGTAATACCTTCCATAATCCTAACCATGTGCAAGATATCGGTTGTGTGACTCTCATATACGCAAACCTATCCCATAGAAGGAAGAAAGATCACCCATAAACACACTATGTCAAACCTCTGTGTACATAGTATAGATATTAGTTCAAATGAGATTTTGCCATATTTAATAATTTTATTGCTGATGTTTACAGACAAAATATTATGCCTTGAGTGTCCAATGATCTGCGCGTGTGGAATGTCTTTGTTGAACTGTACATACAGTTTCTCTCGTTGAGTGTTTGTTTAGTGTTTGTAAGCGAATTTATAATCGCATTCAGGCAAGGCCCATTCGTCGAGTGCTCCGATAAGAGTTTTAGTCATTTAATGTTAGCATAGTGCATTGTGCATTATTGCTTGATATATCTTTAAATTACTGCATGGTTATCGCAACGTATTTGACCTGCCTTGTGAGTGCCTATAGTCTATCCCTAAAAGTTACTAAAGTCTTTATCAAGGGTATGATTTATTATTGTTCTTTATACTGGTCTGATGTTTTATGTGCTTCAAAAAATGAAATATCTACAATGACAAAAAAAACATAAATATTTTGGTATTGAATATTTATTAAATAGTGTGTAATAATAACAGTTTTCATACTTTAATTATTTACTGTTTTGAAATGTTTAACACAGTGATAACTCATTCTTAATACTGATTTATAGTCCTTATCATCGAACAAATTAAAACCTCTTGTGGTGAATCAATAAAGAACAACTCATGATTAAGGCCAACACAAATGAATTATTAGATGTTCATTCATTTTAGAAGGGGACCAGGAGTGACATTTTATCCTCAAGATGACCGTTTCACCGCTGAACATGTGCTCATGCTCCTTTTAACGCAAATGGGACTATATACTTACATGTATTTCTAGACGAGTCAAAAACACGATCGTAACAATTCTCCTTTTTTTCCATGAGAATTTTACATCAAAACCGTAGGTATGAATAAAAGCCGTTCTCGGACAGAACCGTGCCGATCAGCAAATACAGAACCAAGTTCAATGGTGGTTTTACTTGAATCCAATACAATTTTAGGGCGGCGGAAAAGCGAGTGGACGGACAGGGATAAACATCCAGCAATAAATTTATAGTCGCCTAAAGTAAAAAACACAACTGAATTTACTCACAAAACTACCATTTTATTCAATTTATTGTTGTTTATCAAAATCGACACATGATTATTGATCAAAATGGTTTTACTCGCTTTTTTCGAGCTATCATTTTAAATTAATTTCACTAATTTACTTAAACTTATATTGTAAACATCGATAGTTGAACTTATTTCAGTGCAAATAACTTACCTTGAGTATGCATGTTAAACTCCCTTTCTCCTTAAAAAGTAAAGTTAGAATGACACTGCTTGATACCTATTAAAATAGTTTTCACAGAACTAAAACTATGTTCACCTCAAATGTTCCAACTACTAAAAATTGTTTAGTATGTTATGAATCTTTGTTTAGAATATATTCCTTCTACACGTAATCCGTCTGAAAAAGATGGCGTCAACACTTTAAACCTTGCGGATACAAATGTTAATTTATCCTCTCTTATCAGTAGCATGCGTTCAATAGCTAAATATAGTATTATCGGAAAATGGGTAACAGGTAAATCTTACTGGTTACGTTAATACGTGAAGGGCACGATAACACACTCTGGAATCTGATTTGATATATAATAGTACAAAAACGAATTATTGATGACGAAAGATATACACATTTCACTGCTTTGAAATTTAAACCAGCTCCAAATCAAACGTCAGCGCTGGGACACAATATCAACGACGTAATTTCGCTTTTTTCTAAACAATGTGATTTAATGATCTTTAAATTCAATTGTAGGCATAAAAACAAAACAAAAATAGTTGGTTTCAATATAAGATAGCAATATATTTCATCTCGTGAACACGAAAAGTAAATATTTCACTCATGGCTAATACATTAAAGTACGTGATAGCTATATTGAACCGAATTAAGATATTAGAATGCTATATGTTTAATAGTATTAGGCAAACACTGTTTGATGTTGCAATTTTTGAACCAAACTTTGAGCTTTTAACATCTCGTTAGCAAAAGCCTGTGGTAAAAATTAAAACAAAAACACACAAGAAGAAACAATGTTTTATTTAGTAAATATATGCTTTGTATTTGATTATATGTTGTGATATAATCACGTGAGTTTTTATCTAGCAAAACTTTTAATTTAGTTATTTCTGGAACATCTTGTAACGTGTGAGAATAAAGACGCAATTGTAGATCCCTTCAGAGAAAAGCATGCTCAACTCTTAAGGGGTCGACTTGCCTTATTTACATGGCCCTGAACCTCAACGTAGTACTGGTTATGCCAATTTGCATAGTACCAATTATATGAGCGGACTATGAACGCATATTCAGCTACAACGGAACGTTTCATTACTTTCCGTTCCGAGAGGACACGTCCCGAGTCTTCGTCTGGGAAACTCGTGGGTAAGGCATCTCCGATTCGGCAGTTGTCTTCATCCTACTGCTGCCACCATTTGTAACGTGCGAGGCCAAAGACGCAACAGATTTCGGTTGTTCGGTTAGCGCAGTGGTTAGTGCACTCGCTTCTCACTTAGTCGACCCGGGTTCGATTCCCGGCTTGGGCGCATGTGAGTTTGGTTTGTAGTCACCAAGCCGGACAAGTGGGTTTTCTCCGGGTTCTCCGGTTTCCCCCACAACACAAGACCACACTCTCGCGTAAAATCGTGCCAACGAGAGTGATTAATATAATGTTGTAATAAGTTGTTACACAATCGTTGTAAAATAAATATGCTTAAACTAACAGATTTCTTCAGAAAAAAAACATGCTCGACCCTGATGGGACTGAACCTCGACATGGAGAACTGGTTATGCCAGTGTGCATAATACAAAGTACATGAACGTGCTATGAACGCATTTCCCTCTACAGAGGAACTTTACATCAATATGTGTTTACCATATTACATAGACTTACTAATGTTACTAAAAGAATACTTGTTGCAACTTTATGAAACTCAATTTCAACTTATAAATTAAATTACAGTTTTCTTGAATCATTTTGTAAAGTGACCATTGAATAAATACACCGACTTCTCCTGTAATTTAGTTTTATCAAGATAATGTACGCGCAAGACAAATGTTTTTATATAGTCTTTTATAATTCTTTGAAAGAATGGTTGTGTGCTTGATGTTGTATGTGAAGATTTGTTATTGTATTATATTGTACATAGATGAGACAGAATAAACTATAAATCCTTTATTTTGGTTAATCAGAATTACGAATTAAATCAGGTGAAGCGGTAGATGTAAACAGTGGGTGACAACGTTGGAGGGTAATTTACACATTGTGATATAGACCACTAAATAGATTGTTAGAAATTATTACTATGTACTTACACAAAATAAATCGCATCTTATCATTTTTGTCGTATGTACAAACTAACAATCTTTAATAGTTATTTTACCATTTACGTGATTTTTACTTCCAAATTTATCATTTTATGTACATTTATCAATAGTCCCTCCGCCCCTCTTGATTAAATTGATAATTATAACCAAAACTGACATTGTTAGACTCGAGAGTGGACTCTATTTAATTGGAATATATTTAAAGCTTAAGAAAGATTACATACCTTGTGAGGGCATTTCAAGTTCGGCGTAGATTATCCTCGGTATGTAGTCCTTGTATTTAAATATAAACTTTTTTAACACTGATATCCTTAAATATTATTGTTGTAAAATTCTTAATAGAAACTATGTTAAATGAATTTATGCGAACTTAAATGATCTTGGTCGGAATTGTTGTTCTGAAGTTACAGATACAGATATATTTTCTCTCTTGTCAGGTGCATGTGATTCACGGCTATATATGGTAATATCGAAAAATACCTCCGTAGCTTGAACTTGGTTACAGGTATGCAATTAGGTAGATAAGAAAGTATCACCAGCAGGATGTCTAATTTCTCTGTATCAGACGGTGTGATCGACTTCAAAATGCTATATGTCATACTTAAATGACATGGAATAAATTCGAACGAGCCCCTTTTTAATTATTAAGATATTACTTCAGGTCATCTTGGTTAAAGGTATACAATTTGGTAGATAATAAAGTATCACTAGCAGGATGTCTAATTTCTCTGTTTCAGACGATGTGATCGAATTCAAAAACCTATAATATGTAACACTCAAATGACATGGAATATATTGGAACGACCCCCTTCTTAATCATTAAGATGTTACTTCATGTCATCTTTGTTACAGGTATACAATTAGGTAGATTAGATAGTTTCACCAGCAGGATGTCTTAATATACTGTATCAGACGAAATGATCGACTTCAAAAAGGTATTTGTAATACTCTAATGACATCTTTAACGTTTAAAATCGAAATACGATAAAACAATATTTTTAGGCATCCATGCTTGGGGCTAGAGGTGGGTTAATGGCGGCTTCACAACAGGTTTGGAGTTCATCATTATACAAAACAAATATAATTAGTAAGGGGAATGTGGTTACTTAAAACAGTATTATTTTAATCACAAAACAAATTCACTCGGCGAATACAGACGTGGGACCACGTTTACCATGATGACCACACGGGCCATATTACTGACTGATATCTGGACATGTGTCCGGACATGATGAAGCACTTGTTCCTCTACGTTGCGCTTCTTTCCATTTTGCCACAAAGGAGAAAACCTGTTAGAAGTGCTGGCCATTGTGCAATAAATCCACACAAAAACAAGAATAATTATGTTGTACACTAAATAATAAATAATTTGCTTAGAGCAAAAAGCACGTGCCCGCAATAAACCACGGGTGATAACTTATAAACGGTAATATGGGCAGCAGTACAGTTAACGACATCGACTTTTGCCTCCATTATTGTATATAATTAACTTATTATGTCTTAGATTGCTATTGGCGTCACAAGCAGCTCGCAAAAAGCTGTTGATTTTAAACGTTAACTGCAAGGCAATCGGGGAAATGCCTTTTCATGCACAGCACAAACCCTTTATGCGACCACCCCGTGTTTACGACCAACCCGCTAATGAGGCCGACTTTTTTCATAAGCGATTTTTTTTTCTTTATTTCAATGGTCGTAAACCCCGAGTTTCTTTTCCTTAAATTCAATTTTGATATTCAAGACATGAAAAGACAGATGTCATTTGCAGAAAAAATCGGATAGACGTGCATAGAAATTTTCAATTACAGAAAAAAATCGGATAGACGTGCATAGCAATGTTCAAGGTGAACAATCAAAATTGATGGGAACATGAAATGACAACAAACTGTTGTTTGCCTTTTTGGCTTTCACTCAAAAACTAAATTCGATTTGAGTGTGAGATACCCCATCGTAGTCAAGTAAACGAAAAATAAATGCACAACTGGTTTTCAGGTAACTTTAAAAATACTACACAAATGTACTTAAAACTTACACTAAAGAGGTTAATACACGGCGTTTTTTTAAATACTTAAAACTTACATAAGTATTAAAGGGGTAGATACACGGTGTAGTTCGACTACATCTCGGGCCATTATGAGTTACTCGGGCCAAATATCATTCAACGGCCCGGCTACGCCGTGGATTGACCTCTAAACCCACGAATAGTTTATTATTCCCTTCCAGAATTATTAAATAAGTATTCACCGTGTGCCATTAAATCGGGTTTATTTTAAATATGTTTTGCTACTAAACTTGTTTCTGTAGCTTTTCGTATCAATATTTCAATATAATTTAAGAAAACCTTACAGTAGTTATTTCTCAATCTGTAAAAGAACGACCAATCATTACCGGAAACAGTTTATCACATGACGTCATAAAACGCTCGAAAATATCATTTCAAAGGTGATACGCTTTAACACTTTATTTAACTTAAAATTGAAAGGCTTTAATGCTAGCCATACATTTAAAGACCCATTATGTTTCAGTGATGTATTATTTTTTTTTTGTTTTTAGTCCATTCAAATGACCTCTCTTCACCTTTTTCACGTTTTTAACCAAAAAAGAATGCCTTTATCGCAATTAGAAAATGCAACAAAACCGAAAGTTACATTTAGTATAATCTAAATTTACGTCGCACAATATCACGTGGCTTTCTGAATACCTGATGGTTTGCATTTTTTTAAACTAAGACGTTTTGAGTTTAAATAGTATTCCCGATAATGCATTTGAAAACACTTTAGTCTGGGTTCCTAGACAGTAAAATGTGAAAAATAAGGAAATTTATTGCACCCCTCTGCTATACAACACATTTTGGTATCAAATTGTAGGTTAGTCTGTAGATTATGAAAAAATCGTTTGGCCACTTGGCGGCTCTTGCGAAAAGGAAATATCCAAAATGGCGTCCAAGATGGCCGCCATTAATTGCCATTTCAGTAAAAATATTATGTTTGAATATAGCTATTTTCATTAAATAAATAAGAAAGAATATATATGTGGATATTACTTTTCTCATAATGTAATTCAAATTGACATATAACCTTAACTACTTCAAGGTCATTGTCAAGGTCATTTCAAGGTCAAAGTATAAAAAATACCCTAAAATTCGATTTTTTCCTGTTTATTTTTCTTCTTTTTTTAATTCATTTATGTTTAGTGTGTGTTAAAAAGTGGTGGCAGAATTGTGAATTGTATGTTCCTTCATTTAAAATAATATTTTAGGATAAAGCTTTTATATATTTTTTGAAAACACCAAGGTTTCATACTATAATGGCATGCCAAAGGTGGACGCAAGATTGCTATTGCTGTTAAAGTCTTATAGCAAACTGTGCTAGTGTTACTATGAAAGTCTAACTAAATGCATGGCATTTATCTATTTCATAGTATGCTTTATGTTGACATATCTATCTGACCTCTCCCATGTCAAGTTCAAGCTTATTTCAGTCATTTCAAGGTCATGGTCATTTCAAGGTCAAGATATGAAAAATAACTAAAAATATTTTTTTTCCTATATACTTTTTTTCCATTTTCATTTTAATTTCCGTTTAGTATGTGTCGACAGAATTGTAAATTATATGTTCCCTCATTTAAAACAATTGTTTGGGTATAGCTTTCATATTTTTTTAAACCGCCACAGCCAAGGATTATTCATTTCACGCGTTTCGTTAGTATAGCGTGAAATATTTGTCTTGGCGAAATGATAGTATTTTAATACAGTAGTGGTCAGTCTTGCACGAGGATTTCGTGCTATATTAGTATATTAGCGTGTAGTCTACCAGTCGATTTCACTCAGTTCACTTCGTAACCTAAATTTCTAGTTTTGATGGTCGTGCAGCCATGGAAGAAAATAACATTTTATCTAATTTAGAAAACATTATTACAAATAAATTGGATGCTTTTGAAAAGCGTATTTCGGACAGGCAACATGTTTCTCAAGCTCAGCTTTCTTCGATACAAGAGAATCTCGCCCAGCACGAGTCTTTTTCTTTCCAGCGGAAGGGAAATGAAGAACAGCATAAGGTCAACGCGAAAGTTCTTGGCAAATTGAAAGAAGCTGACGGCTATCTCCAGGACTCCTTGAGTAACCACTCCGCGGAACCCGTGGCCGAGGCGCACAGGAAAATTTCAGAGGGTATGGACATTTTATCTCATAGACAAAAAATGATTAAACTTGCGGATTCCTGAATGGAATGGAAAGTTGTTCAAGAGTATGAGGCTCACTCTCTTGCAGAAGACTCGGATGACGAGAAGAAAATCTACAGGGCCCAGATGAAAGCGGACCGGAAGTTGCGTCAAGAGCGGCTGTCACGTGCTCGGCGTTTCGTGCCCTATCACGGAGTTCCTTCATCGGACAATGTCGACGTGAGAAGCAGGACAACTTCTACTATACCTGTGGTCAGTGGCGGTGGTACGCAGACGAGGCGTCCGGGCCTCTGCTTCCGATGCGGGCGTTCGGGACATTGGCGGGCGGAATGTAAGGTTGTGGTGCCTGACGTGGGTGCACCATTACAAAAGGAAAATAAGATAAGTAGATCTTTGGTGAATTCTGTTGTAGAAAATTTCAGAGAATTGAAAAAAGTAAAATCAGTTGATTCACCCGTTGGTAGGTTAAATTTTTGCTATACACACTGGAAGGAAGCGGGTGCAAACGAGTATATTTTAGATGTCGTAAGGGATGGGTACAAATTACCTTTTCGAGAGATTCCTAAATCTGTCTTTTTAAATAATAACAAATCTGCATTAGACGATGCATCGTTCGTGACCAGTGAAATCGAAACACTACTGAAAAAAGGTTGTATATCTGAGGTTAGCGAATTTCCTTTTGTGATAAATCCGTTGACAGTTGCATTTGGCAAGAAAGGTAAGCCACGGTTAGTGCTTGATTGTCGCCATATAAATCCAGAGTTTTTCAAGTATAAATGTTGTTTTGAAGATCAGTCAGTTGCTAAAAGAATGTTCTTTAAGGGAGATTACTTGTTTGCATTTGATATTCGCAGTGCTTATCACCATATCATGATTTTTCATGAACATAGAACTTTTCTAGGTTTCTGTTGGAACGGAAAATACTACGTCTATAACGTGCTTGCTTACGGGATATCAACTGCAGGATTCATATTTACTAAAGTACTGAGAGTTCTGATTACAAAATGGAGAAGTTTAGGCCATAAAATTGTTTTATTTCTTGATGACGGTCTAGGTGGTGCAAAAACTTACGAGGATGC
The DNA here is from genome assembly GCF_026914265.1 of Mya arenaria. Taxonomy (NCBI): domain Eukaryota; kingdom Metazoa; phylum Mollusca; class Bivalvia; order Myida; family Myidae; genus Mya; species Mya arenaria. Next base: position 52,429,964 of record NC_069138.1, read on the forward strand.
GGTTTCTGCATCAAACTTCTTTCATAGAGATCTAGTACGTTTTGGGTTTTTGATTGCGGAGGACAAATGTCATTGGGAGCCGTGTCAGTCTATTACGTGGCTTGGTTACGTTTGGAACACGTTAGAAGGTACGTTTGTTGTAAGCATTGAGCGTGTTGAGAGCATGCTTGATCTTTTGAGTGATTTGATTGCAAAAATCGCAAGTGGCAAGTCAACTTTCCCAGTACGTTTAATCGCACGTCTTATTGGTCAGTTGATATCAATGCAAATTGCTGTTGGGCCTCTTGTGCGTCTAATGTCAAGGTCACTGTATCAATGTGTGCTAAGTCGGGCTAGTTGGAACGCTCCTGTCATGGTGAGTAGTGTGGCTTTTGACGAAATGTTGTTTTGGCAGTCAAATATAAAGAGATTAAATTGTGGCAAGTTAAGAGTCCGATAAAAAGATCGAGGTGCCTGTTGTAAGCGATCAAGCAGTCGTCTTTTGTGACGCCAGTGGAGCTGGGTTTGGTGGTTATATTGAAGGCATTGACGACAGCGTCGTGGTAGGTTGTTGGTCTGAAACTGAGAGTGGTTTAAGCTCGACTTGGAGAGAGCTTGAGGCTGTATATAGAGTTTTACATAGCTCAGTTGGCTGCCTGGAAGGGCGTGAGATCATTGTTAATTCAGACAATAAAAATGTGCCTAGCATTTTGAAGGTTGGCAGTAAAAAGCCTTATTTGCATGATATTGCCTTGAATGTTGACAATGTATGTAACACGCACAATATTACACTCGTCCCAAAGTGGGTACCTCGGGAAAACAATACTGAAGCTGATTTTCTGAGTAGGTGTACGGATAGTGATGACTGGTCTATTAAGCAATTTGTTTTTAATGACTTAGAACGTGTATGGGGACCGCATACATGTGATCGTTTTGCATGCAGCTACAATGCGAAATGTGCCAATTTTAATTCAAAGTACTGGTGTCCGGGTACTACGTCCGTTGACGCTTTTAGTGTACAATGGTCGGGAGAGAACAATTGGCTAGTTCCTCCACCGAGATTGATCAATGACTGCATTATTAAGATAAAGAAAGAACGGTGTAAAGCAACATTGTTAGTTCCTATGTGGAAATCTGCTCCGTGTTGGCCAATATGTTTTCAGAGTGACGGCGAAAAGGCTGGTTTTGTACATGATTGTATTGTTTTTCAGCCTGGTCGTCTCACAAGACGGGGACGCGGAAGGAACGGGATTTTTGACGGCAGGCCGCTTAAATTTGGATTTGTGGCTTTGAGATTTATGTAATTCATGTATGTTTATGTTTCGCAGGCCTAAACCTGAGAGAGGGTATCCAAAACGAGTTAAGCACCAGTGGATTGGATGGTGACGTAATCGGTAATCTGTCGGACAAGATGGCGAACTTTTTGGCGGGTTCAAGGAGTGACAATACGAACATATAAGTATATGAGTTATTTTAACAAGTGGAAGCATTTCATTACATCAAAGGGATGTAACGCAATTCCAGCTTCACCAATTCACGTTGCCTTATATTTGACTGAATTAATCGACAAACGCATTTCTAGTTCTGTGATAAGTGCAACTGTGTACAGCATTAACTCAGGAATTTACCGGATCCTACTGCTAATTCTTTCGTGTCAAACCTGCTCGAAACTGCAAAAAGAATCCTTTCAAAACCGACACAACGCAAGGATCCCATTTTAACTGACACGTTAATAAGTTTGTGTAACAAGTATTCTAGCACTACAGATGTTTACATTCTACGTGATTTATGTATGATTGTTTTAGCGTTTAATGGATTTTTGCGTTTTGATGAATTGATTCATTTGCATTGTAACGATATACAGTTTTACGATGATTACTTAACGATAGCTATAAGGGGAAGCAAGACTGACCAGTATCGCAGGGGCGATAAAGTAGATATTGCTATGGGTTCTACAGCGGCTTGTCCATACACTTTGTTACAAAGGTATTTTAGCGCAGCAAATTTGTCTAGTCTGGAAAATAGTTTTCTTTTTCGGCCTATCAATAGATCGAAAGATAAATGCAAACTCATTTCAAAGAATAAACCACTGAGTTACACGAGAACTCGTGAGTGTCTTTTGGCTAGATTGAGAGAAGTGGTTGGGGATTCGAACATAGGTTTGCACTCTTTGCGTGCAGGTGGCGCCACGTGCGCGGCGAATGCCGGTGTTAACGATCGTTGTTGGAAACGTCATGGTCGCTGGAAGAGCGAAAATAGTAAGGACAGATATGTCTGTGACTCCTTGGAGAGGAGGTTGCAAGTGTCTAAATCTTTAGCTTTGTAGTTTGTTTTTTTCTTTAAAGATTACTTTAAGTGTAATGATTCAAAATTCGTCATTTGTTTTTTTGCAAAACATATTATCTTTTTGATAAGCTATTCTTTTCATCTCATTTTTCGAGCCCGCTCTTTTTGTATTCTAAACAACTTGTCTGGTATTGCACATTTGTGTTGTTGTTTTTATGGTAAAAACGAAGTATAGCAAAGACTATTCATTTCACGCGTTTCGTTAGTATAGCGTGAAATATTTGTCTTGGCGAAATGATAGTATTTTAATACAGTAGTGGTCAGTCTTGCACGAGGAATTCGTGCTATATTGGTATATTAGCGTGTAGAGTCATTCTACCAGTCGATTTCACTCAGTTCACTTCGTAACCTAAATTTTCACCTCAATATTTTTAGTGATTTTGTTTCACTGTTTTATATCCATATTGAAACCAGACAAATGAATGAGGTTCGACATTCATACTTTGTGGATCGACACTAGGCAAACGAACACAGGTTTCCAGAGTTAACCGTCTCTGGTTTTTCCTGGCCGGTCGGTTGCACTGCATAGGACTTTATTAGCCAGGGAATTTTATTGTGTTGTGCTCTACATAAATACATGTGCTCGTTTTATACTTACTTAACCTGGCTGCACGTCATCATCTAATAAACAACTCGTCTGGTATTGCACATTTGTATTGTTGTTTTTATGGTAAAAACGAAGTATAGCAAAGACCATACCGTTACAGTGTGCCAATATATATATATATATAAATAGATGATAACTATTTTATAACGTAGTTCATATTGAAATACAAAATTAAGCTTTTCAAAATCAAAGTCAAACTCATTTGAATGTCTAAATGCAAATCTGTTCAATATCGAAGTTGTTATTATTTAATTTATTATAGTTTTGGTTAAATTTTATCTTAAAATCTCTATACATTACCAACACCACCAAGCAGTTTTAATCATAGTTAATTTATTTCCCATATTAAAAGTCAAGTCATCCACAAAATGTCCCTTCTTGAGCCAATTTAAACATGCTACATGACATATATTTTTGCGAGAGTCCCATTTAAGCACATCCAGCCATAAGTATCGATTTTCAAGTCCAACCTAATGTATTGATATTCTAGTTCCAAGCAACCCAAAATCAGTTCGTCCAGGTATAATACCTCCTAACCAAGCCATAGTGTTTATATATAAGCCTACCGAATGCCCGAAACCTCATTATGGCTCATTGTGTGGCCTTCCAAGCGCCAAAAAAAAATCAATATGACACAAAAGGTCCCCAACAGCCCTCTGAATGATTGCAATAAAGCCCATTTTGTACCTTTCTTACTACAGAAGGGTTCGTTAAGAGCTCAAAAATCCCTATTATGGTTACAGACAAGCGCTTTCATTATCAAATAAACACAGACGGGCTCTACGAAAGCCAAGTCAGAGGTCATTCAACCACTTTTGGGCTGTAACCAAACCCAATCTTGCAGACCATCATCACACTCTGGCTCTTCTCAAGTCTACTTTGTGTCCAAAAAACTTTTTTCAATCTGATATCTGCCAAATATAGACCGTATAAAGCCAATCGAGTGCCACGTGATCCATAAAGTTGCCATATTCAGGACAAAGTAGGTTCTATACGAGCCGAAACAGTACCAGTGCCAGTGTACAGTCAAGTATATCAAGGTAAAAACTCCATAGGTCGATAATTAAGTCGGTTCAATTCTCTATCAAGTCAATTGCGACTACAATAATGCTTATTTAGAGCCAAACATAACCAAGTGTAGCTCTAATTAAGCCTACTAGGTGTCAAATAGACCACATTTGGCAACCAATAAGCCCGTTTAGATCCAAACAAACCCATGTGCAGCTCTAAGTAAGCCAACTCAGTGTTAAATAGACCACATTTAGAAACCATAAAGACCCATGTGCAGCTTTCATTCAACCTACTCAGTGTCATGAAAATGCACATTGGGCAACCATTAAGCCTATTTAGAGCCAAACAAACCCATGTGCAGCTCTAAATAAGCTTACACAGTACCCATTAGACCACAATTTGGCAAGTATGAAGCCAATTTAGATCAAAACAAACTCCATGTGCAGCACTGAGTAAGCATTCTCAGAGTCAAATAGACCCCATTTGTGAAACCATGAAGCCCATTTAGATCCAAACTAATCCATTTGGAGCTCTAAGTAAGCATACAGAGTGTCCATCGGACCTAATGTTTGAAACCATTAAACCCATTAAGATCAAAACAAACCCATGTGCAGCTCTATGTAAGCCTACACAATGCCTTTGAGATCACATTTTGGGAACGACATTATAAGTTACGGGGTTAGTAGGTGACCCGATATAGGATATACGGGGCAAAGGAAACCATATCGGGTGTGAGCGAAGCCCATGAATATGGTTTCCTGCGCCCTTATCACCCTAATAACGTATATATAACGTCGACAACCTGTTTACATGTTTAAATGTTTCGTATATTTATCGGAATCGGAAAAAAGACGCCATTTTAGTACAATATAAATTTGGTGACCCAATATGGAAAAATATGTGGTCGCCGCGTGACCAGTCCTGGACAAATGACGTTGCGTCATTTATGTTGGAGGCGTGATATAGTATATTGAGAGCAAAACAAACTCAAGCAAGACACATAACAGGTAATTTATATGTTATGATATATTTGGCCAATGAAATCCGAAGATTGTTCTTCTTTTTAAATTTACTTGAATATATAAAGTTTTTTTTTCATATTTGACAAGTTTCCCTTCATTCATCATTTTTATTCAAAACATTCGACTACTTTTCAATTTCAAATTGCTTTCTCTTTACACATAAGTATAACTTAAATAAAATGAAGAAGAGTTACAGAACTTGGATTGAACTTGGAATATCTTCAACAACATTTTATTTATTTCAATAATGAGAGTAGATGGTGACGTAACTGTTGTCAAGGAAAAAGTTCAATAACTATTATGTATATAAGTATTTTTATTTACTTGAATCTAGTTAATGTATTATTAGGATCCGCCTACTGGTTACCGTTCAGATTTAGGAGTTATTTTATAGACGAAAACAAAGAAAACACTCCAACAAGGTACAGTTTAGTGTTATGACCTTATAATCACCATTATGAGGTCTGTTCTGTGAGTTAATTCATAATTTTAAGCATATTATGAAATAGAAACACCGTTTGTATTTAGATTTTAGACATAGATATTATGAATTAAAAAAAATGAACTGGAGAACATAATGTTAACGCCAATTTCTGCATTTATATTATGCAACGTGTACTGGTATGGCACCAAAATGTTTTTAGAAACTCTGAAACTGTTTTCTAAAAACTTACCTAATATTGAAATATTTATATATTCATGATAACAAGTTCTGCAATCACACGTTGTAAATGAACATGCAATAGTAAACTTTAAAAATAAAATAAAATAAACAATATACATGATATCCTAAAGATACATGAATCTTGCGTATTTGTATTTTGACATTGAAATGAACTTGATCTTGACATTGAAGCGATCATTCAAGCATGGTAACATGAAACACATTATGAAATATATGCATGCCATGCATTTAGATATACTATTGACTAAGACTTAGAGTGTAAAACTTGCACAATTTGCCTTATTATTAAGGCTCTTACAGCGATATCAACACCTTTGGCACTCTGTAATAGTATTAAATCTGGACATATTCAACAAAATCTAACACCTTTACGTTATAAATATTGTTTAAAATGAAGGACCATACAATTTTCAATTCTGCCGCCACTTTTTGACACAAACTACACATAATTAAAAAAACACACCACAATATTACAGGAAAAATCAATTTTTCGGGTACATTTTATTATTTGACCTTGAAAAAAATGATCTTGACCTTGAAGTGGTTAAGGTTGTATGTCAATTTGAAGAACATCATGAGAGAAGTCATATCCACGAGAATGTTCCTCTTTATATTCAAACATTACATCTCTACTGAATTGGCAAGTTATAATAGCCATCTGTTTTTATCATTTTTAGCTTATTCTGAATATTGACTGTTTGTACGCCATTTTGAATATCTCCATGGTAAAAGCATATAGGGTGCATTCAAAATAAAATATAACAAGAAAATACATAGCAGTTTATTTTGATACATATAAAAGCTTGATACTCATTATCATTTTTTTTAAAAATAAAAGAAAGAAGCCAGTTCGATAGTGTATTTTTCTCAAAATTAGTATTTTGACCTCTTTGAAACTTGAAACAGAACAGTAGTGAGTGTATGTATATACTTAAAAGTAATTTTGATTTAATATTTACTTTCAAAATATCTTTACAACCTATTATTTGATTATTTCTCATATTACAAATTTTGGCGGCCATTTTGAACGCCATCTTGAATTTAGCAAATTCGCAAGAGCCGCAATGTGGCCAAAGGCACTTTTCATAAAAAATAGACTTTCTCCTAACAAAACATATAAAAATAATTTGTATAACATGCCGGACACTTTTTTCTCAAAAATGAGGACTTGGAACCCGGACTACTTATTTCATCATTATTTTACTCGAAATTGCAGAAATAATAAGTTATAGTATAAAAATGTATGTTGGCTGTAGCGGGGTGCAAAACCAGGCCGGAGAGGTCAAGAAATCATAACAGAATTTGAATCACTAGGCCGTCACGACTTCATAATAGACAAATATTTTAATCATACATTGATAAAACCACGTGATGATGTTAATCAACCTATTATGCAAATAAAATGCATTTACGCTTATATGAAATATATGTGGTCTTACAAAACGATATTTGAGCAAAGCTCAACATTTGCTGAAGGATTCCATCTTTTGTAGACTATGAGTGGAAAAGGATTTTGCTCCCCCTCCAATGGGGGAATTATGTACGCCATGATTTTATGAAAGGGTGTCATCTTACAAACATTTGAAGACAGGTTTACGCCTTGACGGTTGGGGCGTTTGGAAGTTACAGCATCTAAAGTCCGTTACTAGTTAATTCGGAACTTTCGAACATAGCTTTCACTTGTTAAATACTGTCATTTTGTAAAAGAAGGTGTAGAAAATGGTTTAATTCAATATTATGTTATGTAATTTTACACACCAAGAGTTTTTCAGCTGAAACCAAAGATGTTAAATGGCTTACTATACTGTAATTTACGTTACTTCATCAGAAAGAATGATGGCTGTTTATACAAATTAAACAAAGTATGCCTACAATGAGCATTTATTGTCATTTTGCAATCCTATCTACACAGTCATCCTTGTTTATGGCAGGCACAAAAGCAAATCACAAATATTATTCAGAGAAACAATAACATTTGCTTATGGAAAAAAATACGTTACAAACAATTTTTAATGTAAAAAACACTAGTTTTGTTAACTTCACACTTTTCACTTTACAATTCTAATCTGTTATGCAAGATTAAATTGCAAAAAAAAAATGAACGACCTTTAAATTTAGATTAAATATATATATATGACAAAAATACTCATCTACAAATAAAATACTTAACTTCAAATTTCAATTACATGACTTCACATTTTGACTCAAGTAGTAATAAAATAACACTCCTTAATATTTTATGTTTAACTTAATAGACTAGAAATATTACCTACATTCTGAAGTGGGAATACTATTGCATCTGTCAATTGTTATTTACGTTACCAGTGTTAACAAGAATAACATTCACCTTGCAACGGACTATATAGTTTAAATTGTACACAATCTGTTAAAAATCACAGTCTTAAAACTTGATGTACACTCTCGTGTGTTCGTTTACATGTAGTTATCTAACATAACATTAAAACAACTTGACATTTGTTACACTAAGTGTCATATACGTGACAAATTGTAATGGTAATACATCTAACCAATTTTGCGTATTGCCTACACGTTTTGAAATCATACATTATAATTAAATTTTGAAAAATGAATCTGCAACCAATGAAGTCAAGTAACCTCAGTAAATCTTCTAAATACTTTTAAAGATTAACTCTTACTCCAAAATATGATTTACCTAAAAAGTACAATTGTTTAAATAAACCAAAAATGATAATAAATGCCGAATACAATTGTTCTTATGAAGGATGCCGAGTGTTATTTGAAACTAATGTGCAGGCAACATGGTATTTCTACCTTATGAGACGAAAATAAATCTCAGTAAACCTTTAGTACTCACCAATCTCAGAAAACTGCGTGTTAAGATATGAAACACACTGTTACAATATTGTTATCAGTAAATAATATTTTCCAAAAATGCATTATTGCGTAAGTTACAAAAGTAAAAGGTTTTTCACTCAAAATTTATGTTCACTTTCACCGATATGCTCGTAATATAGCAACAACCTGATCTAGTCTGTATCAGATACACCTTCAAATACAATGTCAGTCATATTATCATGCTTCACTTCCTCATCGTCCTTTTTCGAGTCACTGTAATTTTCTGCTTCCCTAGTACACAAACTTTTTATAATTTCTTGTGAAACAATCTTACCCCATGTCCACACATTTTTTATACTACTTGGCACTTTTATCCGACCACTTCATTTTCAATCTCAAAGTCATAGTGGGTAATTTTCATGGAATTATTTCCAGAGGTACAGGTGGTAGTTGACCTGATGATCATGCATTTTAAGGGGTGCTATACAACTCATGTTGTTATACGAGTCAAGAGAGAACCTTGAGAACCTAGGTTCTTTTTTGCAGAATGTATCATACCTCAATTTGTCAACCTGTGTATATTTTGGTTTACCATTCAGCAGACAAAGCATTCGATTCCGTCAAGAAGCAATCTCATTCATAAGAGGTTCGATCGTGATAAATCTGTGTGGAACGCATAGCATCATCACTCTGGTGAACGAGAATGTCAAGAATGTGACCAAGTTTAGACAGTGAAGCCATATAGAAATGGTAATAGTCCTTTTCTATGATTTAAGGGGGCGCCATTGTTGTATCACACCTTCTGAAGCTATGAATGGCTAATATTACTGAACAAATATCTTCTCCTTTGTTTTGACAATTTTCATTTCCAAACAAAAATCCCCGCTTGCTACCTACACAAGTATATAAAAAAACTGAAATACCTCGCTCAAACCACTAGGACATCTTGAGATCTAACAATGAACGTTTTAATGCCTGCCTCTTGTTAGGATGAAAACAAAGTTCACAAGAATGTCAAGATGTTTGACAATTTTCTTTTTTTTCTTGCAATCGAATCATCTGGTGTATTGAATTATATGCTGGCATTTATTGAAAATTGCGAAACTTTATTGTATTTGTAGGCGACAAGGGTTTGATGAAAACAAAGCCTACTTGTGAAATATTTCACCAGTGACACCATCAAGAGTACACTGCTCGTGTATGAGTCTAGCCAGTGGTCACTAATGCGTCCCGGACGGGTTCGACGCTCGGCTTGGAAGAATGTAAGTATATAAATAACTTGACGAACCTTCGCCAGTTTATAATGAAGGAGCGGAAACTGTATATAGAGTCTTCTATCCAAGGGTCATAGGTCTAGAGAGACGGAGACGACATGGCTGGTTTTCGAACCCGACCGAGCAAATTTGGTTATGGATTTGATGCATGCTTATAGAGTTATCGACTGGAAAATATCGATGTTAGGTATTTTCCACAATCAAAGGGCGATAACTCTCGAATTACCCGAGCGGTATGAATAGTTATTACGCCTATACCTACAAAACGGATTCCTTATAGAGGTAGTTTGAGGTAGTTTGTTGACGCTGGTTTAGTCTGTAACAAGGGAACGCACAACTATACAATACATATATGCAACATTGAATAATCTATATTTGAATTCACTTTGAGCTGCTAAAATATCTCGTCTAGTGAATGTAATTACAAACAAGAGCGCCGCGGAGCAGTTGAGCACTAAAAAAATCTACGATAATATAAGCTGGAATTATGGACCAGTTGAACATGTGTCTTGCAACGTGTGCACAATTTAGCCGACGTCAGCGACGACACATTTTCAGAATACTTTGTATCAAGCTTACAATGTGTCTGTAATAAGCATCATACCACAAAACCAGATGTATAAAAGAGAATTGTATGGTTTGTTTCTCTTTTGCATCCGATATATTATCGTATTATAGTATTTCATTTCGCGAGTTTCATAGAAAACCATATTTTCACACGTGGCTTCAATATAGTTGTTCTATGATCACGAGTCTTACACTGAAATAAACAATTTTTCAGCTTCATTAATGTTATTTTTCGGATTTTTTTAATTATTTTTATTATTTTCTTAATGACCCCCTTTTTGAAAAGTGTGTTATTCACGCCGATACCCGTGGGCCGCCCCTCACACAAAATTATAGGTGATGACGTAGCTGTTATTTTTCTATTTCCGGTTTGCTGAGAAAAAGTTCTCGGATATACTTTTAAATAGTTTATTATTTGCTCGTTTTTAGTGCAAAGATTTTATAACAACAATTAATAAAGTTTTATTAGTGCAAATATGTTCTAAAATCAGAACAAAACGAAATCACTTTTATTTTAAACGGGGCATGGCTGCATAGCCAAATTACTCCGCCGCCATTTATTGAATACAACTTTGACAGGTCGAACGTGCTAGCAAAACAATTGTGGATTTTCATTGACTATAAAACATTTTTCTTCGTATAAGTGTGTGTTTTATGATACATGGCATCTCACTGTGTCAGAGACAAGTCTGTTTCGCTTGAAGACAGACCGTTTTCCAGGTAAATGAGTTAAGATCACGCTAGGTTGTTGCCACATTTGAGACGTGGGTAGGGTAAAATATCAGTTAATCTGTTAATTGTTGTGTGAATTTTCCGGGAAGTTCGTATTACGTAGAACAACGACAAACAGTTACAAAATGTATTGGAACGGTGATATCATATACATTCTATTTATGTTCGAGCAGTTGTTTTCGTCTCTAATTTGTTTGGTATGAAGCAGCAGTCAGAACAGTCAGCTTCAAAGTTTAAAAAAATGATTGAAAAACGGGATTACATTTTTTTCTATTAACGGTCAGTTGCTAATATCAAAATAAAGTTTTATAAACTTACAGGGGCGTTGCTTGACGAAAATATACCACTTTAGCTGTATATCCAATTTTAAAAAGCTGTTGTGTATTTTCCTTTCCTATAATAATTTTATGTTTAAAGGTAATATGTAATTTAATAAAAAAACATTTGCTTTTTAAAACACCGCGTTAGCTGAATGTTTAAATTTTAAATATATATTTTACAAGGTATAAGCAATAATGACATGCATGCTTCTTGAACCACTTATGACTTTTGCTTCATAGATTAAATTGATAACGCTGTGTGTGATACAGAGGAAACATCGATGATATGTTTTAAATAATCAACATTGCTAAATACAACAGCTCTTATTACGTTTTACTCAAACAGGTGTTTTTTAATGGTTGAAACATCATAATTATAGAAGGTATTTTCTGCGCAAAAAATCAATCAAGACATACTCAAGAATTTCTATAACTATTTTTCAATGTGAAAATTATTCACTAAATCAACAAAAGAAATAAAAGTAAAATAATTATCTGCGAAAATAACATAATCATCCGACAACAATAACATTACCCTCTTATATAAGTGTAAAATGTGCTACCGTAATGCATGTATGAGATCATGTCAACTTAATATTGATGCATGTTTGCCATATAATATATTTTGCAAATTGTACCACATGGGTCTATGACCTTCTGGGAAAAGAGAAATAAACTTGTAAACTTGTAAAACTTGTATCATGAAGAGTTACAAGGTGGCCATGGATAGTTACAAGAGGGTAATGTTATAGTTGATATTTTTATCTGGTGATTTTAATAGCCGTGTAGGCAACAAATGCGATTTTATTACACATGTAGTCTGTGTGCACAAAAGAAGTCTTATAAAGATTTACTTCGTAAAAAGAAAAACTTTGCTTATCGTCAAAAAATGAAGGATATTGAGAATTTAAGAAAAAATAAACCTAGAGAATTTTGGAAATTTTTAAATAAAAAAAAAAGTTAATAATTGTAATATCCCTTTGGAAGATTTTAAAACATTTTTTAACAAGAGGCACGTCAGTGCCTGTGCTCCACTGGCCAAAAGGTTCAAGCAAAGACCACCTAACGAACATTTTCGTCAAGTTTCATAGAAATACAATCATCAATTTTTGAGGAGAAGTTATTTGAAAAAATTTTTTACTTTAATAGCTCTGGCTGCCATGTTGTGCAGTGGACCGAAATGATTTGGGCAATTTGAGTAAAGGAGCACCAAACAAACATTTCTGTCAAGTTTTATCGAAAAAAGGTCATCGGTTTCGACGACAAGTCGTATAAAGTTTTTTTGTTTTTTTTTTAGCTCTGGCAGCCATGGTGTGCAGTGGACTGGAACCATTTGAGCAATTTTGGTTAATGACCACCCAAGGAACATTTCTGTCAAGTTTCATCAAAATCTGATCATCGGTTTCTGAGGAGAAGTGGTGTAAAGGTTTTTCCTATTTTTAGCTCTGGCTGCCATGTTGTGCAGTGGACCGAAATGATTTGGGCAATTTGAGTAAAGGAGCACCAAACAAACATTTCTGTCAAGTTTTATCGAAAAAAGGTCATCGGTTTCGACGACAAGTCGTATAAAGTTTTTTTTATTTTTTAGCTCTGGCAGCCATGGTGTGCAGTGGACTGGAACCATTTGAGCAATTTTGGTTAATGACCACCCAAGGAACAATTCTGTCAAGTTTCATCAAAATCTGATCATCGGTTTCTGAGGAGAAGTGGTGTAAAGGTTTTTCCTATTTTTAGCTCTGGCTGCCATGTTGTGCAGCGGAACGGAACCATTTGGGCCATTTTGTCAAAGATTTTGTTGAGATGACCCTTGTTATTAAGTCTCATAAAGATTATGTCAAAATTGTGACGCAGGCAATTTGTGGACTGACGATTGACTAACATGTAATCTTGTCTTGTCATATGACAGGCGAGCTAAAAATTACAAACCATTGTTTTCCAAATGGAAATGGAGACGTCGTTTGCTTTGTACAAAGGATCAGAAGATCGCAAAACAAGCAAAGAAATAAACCTTGGAATTGTTCTTTTTTGTTATCACTTTTGATTTATCAGAACTGCTATATAATCATAATTGTGGTAAATCAGTTTCAGACTGGTTGTCAGGTGTACCCACACAGCACATGTCATGTGATACCTAGCAGGAAAGATGGCTTTGGTTAAACATTGTAAACGAAGAAATAACAGCACATATCTATGCAAATAAATGTTTTAATGTTTAATGTTTTTCCTTTAAACTATAAATATCGACCCAAAATAATGCTTAAAAGTTAAACAATTAATAAACATTTAATCTGAATAGATTATGAAGCAAATATCTAACCTGAACAAGAACTGACGAGATAGAATCGACTTGGTGTTTTACTTACACTTTTCGGCCATTTAAGTTACTAAAAATAGCTGTTTCATAAACTTTCAGAATGTCACTTAAACGAAAATTAATGTTCAGTCTATATATACTTTCCTATGTATAAATGTAAGGTTTTTAAATTGATCTTTTTGTGAGAACTTTATGCTTATATGTTTACTCATAAATTATTATTGTTTAAAAAATATTTAAAGATGCTATACGTGAAAAATTAAGACATTATTTTTTTCTATTAAAGGGAGGTAATTCAGTAGTAAAATGTAATCAAAGCTATTAAAGCATGGCATTTCTTTTCTAACCATGTTGATATTATTACAGTCTATTCAAGCAAGATGCCTTTTGTTTTTACATAGTACCCATAGGTTCTGAAAAACAAGGAGCACTATTCCCAACAGAAGGATGTCACTCCCTATCAATGCATGAGCATCATAATAAAGAAATGTTTACTCAAACTGCAAGCTGCTCAATTGAAATAAGTATTTACCTCAAGCATACAGTTTTATAATGTGGCAAAATAGTCGGACTTCTAGATTGTCATTCGGACTAGTAAAATATGCCATTATGCTAGTCCAACTGGCTAGTAGGTTAAAATGTTTTTCGTGAAGACTGCGGACGAGAAGTCCTTAAAGGTTTTTCTATTTTTAACTCTCGCAGCCATGTTGTGCAGCGGACCGGAACCATTTGGGCAATTTTGGTTAAAGGGCATCCCGATGAACATTTATGTAAAGTTTCATCAAAATCTTATAATCGGTTTCTGAGAAGATGTAGTTTAACGTTTTTTTCTATTCTTAGCTCTGGTGCCCATGTTGTGCAGCAGACCAGAACTGTTTGGGCTATTTTGGTTAAGGACTACCCAAGTAACATTTCTGTCAAGTTTCATTGCAATACGATCATCGGTTTCTGAGGAGAAGTCGTTTAAAGGTTTTTCTATTTTTACCTCTGGGGGCCATCTTGTGCAGTGGACCGAAACCATTGAAGCAAATTTGATAAAGGACCATCCAAGGAACATTTCTGTTAAGTTTCATCAAAATCTGATCATCGGTTTCTGAGAAGATGTTCTTTAAAGGTTTTTCTATTTTTTTGCCCTGGCAGCCATGTTGTGCAGCGGACCGGAACCATTTGAGCAATTTTGGTTAAGGACCACCCAAGGAACAATTCTGTCAAGTTTCATCAAAATCTGCCTATCCGTTTCAAAGGAGATGTCGTTTAAAGATTTTGCTATTTTTAGCTGTGGCGGCCATATTGTGCAATGGACCAGAACCATTTGAGCAATTTTAATAAAGGACCACCCAAGGAACATTACTGTAAAGTTTCATCAAAATCTGCCGAACCGTTTCAGAGGAGATGTCGTTTAAAGATTTTGCTATTTTTAGCTCTGGTGGCCATATTGTGCAATGGACCGGAACCATTTGAGCAATTTCGGTAAAGGACCACAAAAGGAACATTCCTGTGAAGTTTTGTCAAAATCCGCTTATCAGTTTCAGAGGAGATGTCGTTTAAAGTAAAAGTTTACGCACGCACGCACGCACGCACGCACGCACTCACGACGGACAATCTGTGACGACATAAGCTCCATGGCCTTCGGCCAGTGGAGCTAAAAATCTTAGCAACAATACGTTTTGTCCAAGTAATGATTTTGATGAAGACAACCCTTAGCAAGCCGAATTATCCTGAAATTGGCTGCATCTCTAGACCTGTCAACTCCATCGTCCACGTAGAAGGAAGAAAGGAGGTGAGACTCTATTTGGAGGCGCCTTCCAGCCGTCTAAAATATACAACCTAATCTGATGTGCTTCTCTGTCAATTATTTTCGATACAAATTAACAGTTTTAATGCTATATGTTTCAAATGTTAAATGTTCATTTGTTTGGAAAATGATTATTAACAGGGTATAAAACTCAGTGGCACTATTAGAAAAGTACCAACTATACTAGCGGGAAAAGAAACTGCATGATAATAAATCTATCTAAAACATTTGACGCTTAATGTTTTTCTATCCGATTGCTTTTGTTTATACAAAAGGATATTTTTCATACACATGTATCAATTTTCAGCAAAAGAAATCAGTGCATTAAGTTAGTTGTTTCATAACAGTGCTATATTTTGTCTGTACAGTGGCTACTTTGTTCTACTTGTATATAAAAACAACTTTAAACTAATAATATCCATTTTATCAACCTTTCGCAAAATAACTCAAGTTATTCCATCCCTAACATTTATAAAGATACATTAGATCTACCCGATAGTATGTTTCAGACCAATAAGATTCAGTTATAATTCAAAAGAACATTCAGTTCCCGTGCATTTAAACATTTCTTTATAAAAAGTTAAACCATATTTAAGATTTCTTTCCCTTGTTTTATTATTTTTGTAACAAAATTCTTTATCCTGTCCTGAACTACTTTAATTTACTTCCTTTAAAAAATCAAGGGAAGCCAGGGAAGTCAAGACGTCCAACTCACACAAGGTTCATTAAATAGTCCTTTGACCTACCTTTTCAAGTTTCTGAGGGCATCAGTACTCATTCTTACGGTGCAGTGAAGATCCGAACTGGCATGTTGTAGATTCCCAACCCTGCATAAATGGTTTTATTTGAAATGTATGAAAAATAGCTGAATCATGACTAAGGCGAAATTAAAAGTATCATTTGTTTTAAAAACGGATAGAAATGATGGAATACATAGAATGATATGAATTAAACTTTCCATGAAGCTAGGTGATATACTTCACTAAGTAAATTCAGTGGCGTAGCTACATATAAAGGCCTTGTAAGCCTGGGCCTACAATTGTTATGAAAAAATGACAAATTTGACTAACCCTAAAATGCAATAAAATAGCTATTTCAACAACTTTAATATTTGTTTTATTTTTACCAAAGCAAGTTTGGTGTTTATCTAATCTACGTGCAGGGTGTATTGCTTTATTTCATTGTTATTATTGTAAATATAATTAGATGTGTGTAATGTGCAAATAAATTCCCCTCTTATAAACTCTTATAATACAATCAGGCCTACACGGTTTTTAGACGTAGCTACGCCCCTGAGTATTAGAGTTTATGAAGTAATTTCTTCGTCAATAAGTAATCTAAGGAAGCGGAGCGACCGTGGTTTCTTATTCACGAAGAAATTACTTAATAAATTATAACCGACATAGTGATAGCCCCTCCCGAATTACATCAGCTTTAAAGTGAAGCCGTGTGCCTGTAAAAAAGACCTGTCAATCAATGGAGAAATTATGTCGTCATTTAAATCAGCGTTGACATTTAAATGCGCCTTAAACAGTAGACGTGGCTTTATGCGCATGCGCAGTTATAGCAATTTACTTACTCCTGGAGAGTCGTCTTATAAGTAATGATTTTTCACAAATTAGGAACGAAACATTTTAAAAATCTAGCGCTCCTGATTGGCTGCTAATGTAGGGCAAACACTTTTAGTTTTAATTGAGCAATAAATGAATCTATCAAAACAACATCTAATTCTGATCTTTTTGTCTAATTATTTTTAAGGATGCAATTCTTTGGTCAATTTTTGACTGTTTTGATATCTTTATAAATAAAAACAGAACATACTCCGCTGCGAGGCTGCTGAGAAGGGCAGAGCGTTCTTTCTGCCTTGCGCTCGCGTCGGACGGAGCTTCGGAAAATTCCGCACTGACAAGAGGAATCGGAGGGCCAGTGAAGTTTTGGCTCGACACCCGAGAAGACAGATGGACCATCCGATTAAAAGTCTCTTCAACCTATATTGAGAAACATAGTTTTCGTGTGGACGAAACAACAACCGAAAACAAACGTGGATGCAAACGGCCGTTCGTTTTCTTAAGGCCCAAAAAGGAGGATTCACACGTATCCACAATATAAGACTTCCCTCAAGTGTTGGAATTGTCAATGTTAACAAATGTGCAAGGTTCGTGTTAACAAGTATAACGTTGACACTAAACATATAACTTATGTCCTTACGTAGCCCGCCCTCCTTCCCCAATCCCCGCACCCTTCATTTCAAACAACTAATAATCACATATTCAAATCCGCTAAATTTGATATTGTCTATTTAAATTTATGGTATAATTTTAGTTTAAATCGTATGGAAATACTTAAGAGACCAGTAACTTATCTTTACCCAAGCACCATTATAACTCATATTATACGTCATTTGCCTCCACTGCACTTACTGTACACAATCTTTCATTGATCTCATTGAAGCATTCACGGATGCCTTTGAGGTTGCACTCGATATTTGTTTGCATCCTCGAGTGCTTCAGGAGGGAACTGGAATGTAGGACATAGTTAATAATATTGGTTAAATGAAAATGCATACAAGCAAAATAGACATTTCGAGTGAATTGCGCCTTGCTGGAAAACTCTGTATGGCACCCCTACCCTCTACGCGCTTTTACGCAATACCAATACTTTATTATCTATTATTAATTACTTAACGTCAGCATAATGATGATATTTCAAGGGATGATTTCAAACAAGAGGGCAACGTTCACCTAAGCAAAGGGCCACAACTCTGTGATAAGGCATCGATAAAATTGTTGCAATTTAAACATATCTTTACTGATGACGATACCTTGGTTTATATTTGTAAAGGGTCACGTAATGAAGCTACCTTAACCTGTAAAGTTTCATTGAATTTGGCCTGGTAGTTTCAGAGATTTCTATAAAGCCAAACAGTAAGTCGGCCATTTTGTTGTTGTTGATGTTGATCAATCTCAATGTCTTGTTGTATTTTTGTAGAGGGTCATGCAATAAGGCTTCCGTTAAAGTTTCAGGGAATTTGGCCCGGTAGTTTCAGTGAAAATTATTTTTAAAGCATAGCAGGAAGCTGGCCTGATTGTTGTTGATCAATCGCGACCCCTTGTTGTATATTTGTAGAGGGTTACCTAAGGGAGCTTCATGTAACGTTTCATTGAATTGTAACTGGTTGTTTAAGAGGAGATGCCTTTTAAAGCAAAACAGGAAGTTGGCCATTTTGTTGTTGTTGCAACAACAACAGCAACAACAACAAAATGGCCCTAGGAAGCTTCCTGTAATGTTTCATTAAATTTTGACTGGTAGTATAAGAGTAGATGTTTTTTAAAGCAAAACAGGAAGTCGGCCATTTTTTTCGATTTTGTTATTAATTAATCGTGACCCTTGTTGTATTGTCATAGAAGGACAACCAAGGAAGCGTCCTGTGAAGTTTCATTGAATTTGGCCAGGTAGTTTCAGAGAAGATGTTTTTAAGCAATTGTTGACGGACGAACGGACGGACGGACGACGGACAAAGACCGATTACAATAGCTCACCTTGAGCACTTCGTGCTCTGGTGAGCTAAACACATAAATCGTTGAATATTAAAATATAGCTTCAAACAGAACAAAATAACCCTTTAAAGATGTAATTCCGGAGGAACTTCTTGGCGTATGCAGTGAATGAAAATTACTGCGCGTCAAGACGTCAGTAAATAACAGCGCATACGTTTTCGGTGAAATGTACAAATATGCGTTTTTCTTGTTCATTTCTTTCCACAAAATTGGATTTAAGGTATGCTGGAAAAAAATCTATCATGTGTGTCCGGTCAAGATAGAATAATCAGACCCTTGGGCACGTTGCGCATCCAGTTACTCGGCAAAACTTGTTACCTGGCAGGTGTCCTCAGGTCTGATTTTTTGGCATGAAAAAATATTGTATTTCTACAAAAGGTAAACAAAAGAAAATTCATCTTTATTGTCACCACTACCACCATATTCATCATCATTAAATCATCATCATCATCATCATCATCATCATCATCATCATCATCATCATCATCATCATCATCATCATCATCATCAACATCATCATCATCATCATGATCATCATCATATCAACATCATCATCATCATCATCCCCTGTTGTACATTACCTGATGACTTTTTGTGAAGCCTCATGGACTGTTTGCAAGTTGTAAGCGCAGTGACAGTGGTACTGGTCCACTGTCTGAACACACAGGTCTTTCAGCTTCTCCCTGGAAAACACAATACAACATATCTTAAAATCGACCATTTATCTTATAAATTTGTAACATTTTATGATGAATTATGGCCTTTGTATAAGAATCACAAATCTTAAATCCTAATAATGTTATGGGATTCACTGCGGTCTCAAATTTTCACTGCATAACCTCCACCCTATAATGCATGCTCCCTACTGTTATGCATGACACGCACCCTATAATGCATGGCCTTCATTTCATAATGAACATGTATGCATCCTTCTTGAATTGCATGAGTTCAACCTTGTCATGCATGGCCTTCATCCTCCAAACTGTTATGCATGGCCTGCACACTATACTGTATGTTCTCCTCACTTTAACGCATGCCTTAAAATTGATTAGTATGGCTTCAATCATGTAATTTATGACTTCTACCCTGTAATGTATGGCCTCCAACCTGTAATGTATGGCTTCCACACTGTAATATATTACTTCTACCCTGTAATGTATGACTTCTACCCTGTAATATATGACTTCCACCCTGTAATGAATGACTTCCACCCTGTGATGTATGGCTTCCACCCTGTAATATATGACTTCACCCCTTTAATGTATGACTTCCGCCCTGTAATGAATGACTTCCACCCTGTAATGTATTGCTTCCATCCTGTAATATATGACTTCGACCCTGTAATATATGTCTTCTACACTGTAATGTATGACTTCCACCCTGTAATGTATGACTTCCGCCCTGTAATGTATGGCTTCCATCCTGTAATATATGACTTCCACCTTGTAATGTATTGCTTCCACCCTGTTATATATGACTTCCAATCTATAATGTATGACTTCCACCCTAAAATGCATGGCATCCAAACTGTAATATATGACTTCAAGCCTATAATGTATGGCTTCCACCCAAAATGCATGGTGTCGAAACTGAAATGTACTGTATGGCTTCCGCCCTGTAATGTATGGCCTCCAATCTGTAATATATGGCTTCCAAACTGTAATATATGGCTTCAACCCTGTAATGTATGGCCTCCAATCTGTAATATATAGCTTCAAAACTGAAATATATGGCTTCACCCCTGTAACATATGGCTTTCACCCTGTAATATATGACCTCAATCCTGTAATGTATGGCTTCCACCCTGTAATGTATGGCTTCCACCCTGTAATGTATGGCTTCCACCCTGTAATGTATAGCTTTCATTCTATAATGCATGGCCTGCACCCTATAATGTATGGCCTGCATCCGATAATGCTTGGTTTCCATCCTTTAATGCATGAATTCCCTGTTATGCATGACAACCAAATTGTGAAAGTGTGTTCCTATCCTGCAATGTTTTACCCCCTTTTAACGCATGATCCTCACATTGTAATGCGTGACCTCCACAATAATGCATATCATATACACTTTAATGCAAGGTTTCCATCCTTAAGTGCATGTCCCCTTCCGTTTATTTGAGCTACCATCCTGTAATGCATAAACTAATGTATGACTGGCACCCTGTAATGTATGACCTCTATCCTGTAATGCATAGGCTAATGTATGACTGGCACCCTGTAATGTATGACCTCTATCCTGTAATGCATAGGCTAATGTATGACTGGCACCCTGTAATGTATGACCTCTATCCTGTTATGCATAGGCTAATGTATGACTGGCACCCTGTAATGTATGACCTCTATCCTGTAATGCATAGGCTAATGTATGACTGGCATCCAGTAATGTATGACCTCTATCCTGTAATGCATAGGCTAATGTATGACTGGCACCCTGTAATGTATGACCTCTATCCTGTAATGCATAGGCTAATGTATGACTGGCACCCTGTAATGTATGACCTCTATCCTGTAATGCATAGGCTAATGTATGACTGGCACCCTGTAATGTATGACCTCTATCCTGTAATGCATAGGCTAATGTATGACTGGCACCCTGTAATGTATGACCTCTATCCTGTAATGCATAGGCTAATGTATGACTGGCACCCTGTAATGTATGACCTCTATCCTGTAATGCATAGGCTAATGTATGACTGGCACCCTGTAATGTATGACCTCTATCCTGTATTACATAGGCTAATGTATGACTGGCACCCAGTAATGTATGACCTCTATCCTGTAATGCATAGGCTAATGTATGACTGGCACCCTGTAATGTATGACCTCTAACCTGTATTACATAGGCTAATGTATGACTGGCACCATGTAATGTATGACCTCTATCCTGTAATGCATAGGCTAATGTATGACTGGCACCATGTAATGTATGACCTCTATCCTGTAATGCATAGGCTAATGTATGACTGGCACCCTGTAATGTATGACCTCTATCCTGTAATGCATAGGCTAATGTATGACTGGCACCCTGTAATGTATGACCTCTATCCTGTTATGCATAGGCTAATGTATGACTGGCACCCTGTAATGTATGACCTCTATCCTGTAATGCATAGGCTAATGTATGACTGGCACCCAGTAATGTATGACCTCTATCCTGTAATGCATAGGCTAATGTATGACTGGCACCCTGTAATGTATGACCTCTATCCTGTAATGCATAGGCTAATGTATGACTGGCACCCTGTAATATATGACCTCTATCCTGTAATGCATAGGCTAATGTATGACTGGCACCCTGTAATGTATGACCTCTATCCTGTAATGCATAGGCTAATGTATGACTGGCACCCTGTAATGTATGACCTCTATCCTGTAATGCATAGGCTAATGTATGACTGGCACCCTGTAATGTATGACCTCTATCCTGTAATGCATAGGCTAATGTATGACTGGCACCCTGTAATGTATGACCTCTATCCTGTATTACATAGGCTAATGTATGACTGGCACCCAGTAATGTATGACCTCTATCCTGTAATGCATAGGCTAATGTATGACTGGCACCCTGTAATGTATGACCTCTATCCTGTATTACATAGGCTAATGTATGACTGGCACCATGTAATGTATGACCTCTATCCTGTAATGCATAGGCTAATGTATGACTGGCACCCTGTAATGTATGACCTCTATCCTGTAATGCATAGGCTAATGTATGACTGGCACCCTGTAATGTATGACCTCTATCCTGTTATGCATAGGCTAATGTATGACTGGCACCCTGTAATGTATGACCTCTATCCTGTAATGCATGATCCCAATCTCATAGTGCAAGGCCCAATTTTATCCATTTTCTTCAACCTATTTTGCATGGTCTCCACCGTGTTTTGCATAGCCTTCACTCTGTAGTTCATGGCCTTCATCCTGTAATGTATACCATTCACCCGGTAATGCATGACCACCACCCTTTTATGAATGGATAATCCGATATGTAATACCAGCCATACATAGAGTTGAATGTATGAGGCCAAACATGATAATATTGAAGGGATGTAAATTTGAAGAAAAATTATTCCAAAACATATACAGACCAACCTAAAATGCCTTCATACCGTGTTTACTAGCATTTTAAAGGAAAACCAACCGTTCGGATCTGTGAACAAACGCGTCGTGTTCATGCAGATGTTCAAACTTTCTGCGCCTTGAAAAGGCATTTGATACTGCCTGAATCCCTTCACGCAAATGACCCATTTTATTGAGACTGAAACATAAAACATCGACAATGAAACTGTGTGTTGTACATACAGCCAGCTTAAACTTAAGAAACAATACTTTGAGGAGTGTTTGTGTTAAAACATAAAGCTGTACTACATATAATCGGGATGAGTCCAATAAAACGCTTTCCATTTCTGTATAGAAAGATGATGAATACGGTATATGAACAAGAGTCAATTAGTTTGTTAACACTTGGATATTCAGGTATTATTGTACCAAAGGTAAATGTTATAGCTAAAAAAGATATGACACCTTTCCTCAAGCACCGCTATGACAACGGGATAGTGTCACACCGGGATAGTGTCACACCGTAACAGTTGCAGAATTCTCGGTAGAATGTTCGGATACCCTTTATTTGCTCATTTTCATATTACCGGTATAAAACATTGTTAGTTTTCTTTAAATTAGACATAGAATCTATTTTATTTCCACTTTAAAATGTTCATGAAGATGCTTTACGAAATATATTTGCACCTAAAAATATTGAATACATGTTTTGGGGTGAGAAAATCTGGAAATGCCTCTATATTCTTACATTGTTCAAGTGCAGTTATTCATTGTTATTTTATGCTAGATAGTTGGCAGAAGTGACCCCTTTGATAAATCTAAAGAAAACAATATTCGAGGTTAAATGTCACTAAATTTTGTACAGGTCAAATGACACCAAAACAGAGTTCATACCCATCAAATCACTGTGATTTTTTCACAGGGAACACGGAGCAAAGGAACATGGAACAAAGTATACGTGTATTTAAGTCTAGGTACTTATAAGAGCATTCAATTAGGTTTATGTTTGCATGTACAATCACCCTAATTACTAACCAATTGTCATGCTCGTTACATATGTGACATTCTACGGTCCCTTGTGTTGAGTGCTCCCTCAGTCTGGAACTCATAACTCCCAGATACACCTTGAGTTCCCCCAGTTGGACAGTAATCTGCAATCGGATTTATAGTTTGTTTATGATATATACTGATTTCTGAAAAAGAGAGAATGAACTGTGGCCGTATTCATAATATTAAGTAAAACCTAGTAAGGTGGCTTTTTGCCTACGTTGAATTTAAACAACGCTATTTGTTTTGAAATTTTATAAAAAAAAGTAAGAAAATGATCTAAATATTAATAAGACATGAATTTTTTTTATGAAAATATAGGTTATTAATTTAGTTCATGTTATAAATTAAAACAAAATCACTAAGTTGAATAGCTTCATTAAAAAAACTTTTTTAATATGGCCTCTGGTCACTCAGTCTCGGGTCAGTCAGTCTCTGGTCTTTCAGCCTCTGGGCACTTAGCCTCTGGTCACTCAGTCTCTGGTCACTCAGTTGCTGGTCTCTTGTCACTCGGTCTCTGGTCACTCGGTCTCTAGTAACTCAGTCTCTGATAACTTAGTGTCTGGTCACATAATCTCTGGTCATTCAGGCTCTGATCACTTCTCTCAGGTCACTCAGTGTCTGGTCACACATTGTCTGGTCATTCAATCTCTAGTCACTTAGTCTCTGATCACTCAGTCTCTGGTCACTCAGTCTCTGGTCATTTAGTCTCTGGTCACTCAGTGTCTAACTTAGTGTCTGGTCACACAATCTCTGGTCATTCAGGCTCTGATCACTTCTCTCAGGTCACTCAGTGTCTGGTCACCCATTGTCTGGTCATTCAATCTCTAGTCACTTAGTCTCTGATCACTCAGTCTCTGGTCACTCAGTCTCTGGTCATTTAGTCTCTGGTCACTCAGTGTCTGGTCACTTAACCTCTGGTCACTCATATTCCAGTCGTTCAGCCCTTGGCCACTCGGTCTCTGGTCACTCAATATCTGGTCACTCAGCCCTTGGTCACTGAGTCTCTGTTCACTTAGCCCTTGATCACTCAATCTCTGGTCAGTCAGCTCCTAGTAACCCAGTCTATGGTCTGTCAGTATCTGGCCACTCAGTCTCTGGTCATTCAGCCCTTGGTCACTCCTTCTTTGGTCAGCCAGGCCTTAGTAACCCAGTCTCTGATCTGTCAGTCTCTGGTCACTTATTATCTGGTCGCTCAGCCATTGATCACTCAGTCACTAGTATCTGGTCACTCAGTCTCTGGTCACTCATTATGTTGTCACATAGCTCTTGATCACTCATTCTTTGGTCACTCAGTCTCTGTCACTCAGTCTTATGTCATTCAGTCTCTGGTCATTCAGTCTCTGGTCACTCAGTCGCTGGTCACTCACTCTCTGGTCACTCACTCTCTGGTAACTCAGTCACTGGTCACACAGTGTCTGGTCTTTCAGTGTCTAGTCACACAGTCTCTGGTCACTCTGTTTCTGGTCATTCAGTCTCTAGTCACTCAATCTTTGGTCCCTCAGGTTCTGGTCACTTATTCTCAAGCCATTCAGCCTTGTGTCACTCAGTCTGTGGTCACACAGCCTTTGATCACTCAGTCTCTGTCACTAGGTCTCTGGTCACACAGCGGGCAAGATACGAATTTCCAGCTTGGCCAATTTTTTTTTATCTACTTAATTTAAAGTTGGGGACACCAATTTCTACAGAAACTATCAATACGTACTGCACTCAAATCATCCACTAAATTGACATCAAGGAAACAATAAGATCCCATATCTTTAAAACTTGTCTTCGCGCCGATTTCCCGTAAAATAATCAGGAATGATTTTATCAATGTCTGGCTTGATTCTATCATTTCAAGTCTTTTCTTTGCAGTTACAATATGCATCTCTGTTTCTGGCACCAGAGTTACAGCTGGACGCATGGAGTCCTCCACATAGTCCCTGAAATATACGGAAAATCACAAAATACCTTTGCTGTTTTCTGACTAACAAAATACGGATAAACATACAGATGCAAAACCAATGAGTACAGTGTATGACTTATATTGTTTGAGAACATAAATGAACCCTTATTATTTTGTGTTTGTTAACAAAAATGACTACGATACTGAAAAAGTGATATTATAAATATGGGGTTTGTAGGTGAGAGGAAAGCTCGACCCAACTTTGGTTTTCTGAGCTCCCTATTTCCCATATCAGGTACCTCCTAACCCCGTAACGTATATATCACTTTGACAACCTCTTTACGGCACATGTCAAAATGTTTAATGTATTTATCGGATTATTCATCGGAACCGGAAAATATACGTCATATACGTCATTGTTGTACGATATAAATTTGGTGATCCAATATGGAAAACTATGGGGTCACCAGTGGCGTTTCGTCATTTATGTTGGAGGCGTGATACTGAAATATATGGTTTATTCAACAAATCCCGTATATGGCATATTGTTGACCACCCTTTAAATGGTTTACTAACTTCAATGCGCATTTTCATATTAGTCATTATAACTTTGTTGTGAAATTCCGGATGACCCATTCTGAATGAGTCGATTTCTTTGACGGAATTCAACTATTTAACATATTTGATACATATGTAGAAGGTGCAATATAGTAACAACACCTGTAAGGGTTCTTCAATTTATGTTGCCAGTATGGTGAAACCTGTAAACATTATATATATATATATATATATATATATATATATATATATATATATATATGGATCAAAATAGAAATAAATACAGATACAAATAATTGTAAATTATGTAATGACATAAAACAACTCACCAGTATTTGAAACGTTTTAATTTTACAGACAGTTATATTATTAACTGAAGGTTGAACTAATTAAAAATTGATACAGAATTTTTTTTTTACGGTTCGACGTTCAGGTAATGAATCAGGTTAGAGAAAATTGAAAGTTAGTCTGGTATGGTGATGATATAAATATTGACCAATAAAATTCTATATTGAATATTATATGCAACCAGTTTCAGACATAACCCTATACAAAACATTGTACATAGATGAAGATTACATGGACTAAACGAATGCCAATAACATGGAAAGCACAAATGACATAACAAAAAGGACTGCTGGGGTGAAGTGGACCTTTGTTCACATAGTTGTTGCATTATTTCTTTGCTAATCTCACTGTAATAGTGACAGTGCATATATATTTCTTAAACGATCTCAATCTTATTGTCATTCATCATCGCTGTATTCATGTCCGTTGATTATATCGAGTAATCGGCTGAGCTATATTGTTCTAAGATCCAATAAATAAGACCAGTATTGAATACCACCCCTTGGCCAAATTTAATAAAGAATTTTAGGTGCAATCGCAAGTCTGTTTAAACATCACGAATATAAAACACAGCTCCCTGTTCATGTTCAATGCCGGATTAAGTTCAGTTAAAAAAAAATATCTTGCAAAATAATAAAACTATGACACTAAAATTATTTCAATTTGCGACTAAGACCTTTTTTTAAATGCCTTCCTAGGATAAGTTGTATTATAAAAATATATGAAATCGATTAACACTGCACTAAGCACATTTACTGGTTAGAGACCCCTTTCTATCCGGAGATGGAGACTTTTTTAAACAATTTTAGAACTGAAAAAAAATCGAAAAAGATCAGTATGGTTAGATTTATAAAATCATAATTGTTTTAAAAATTAGTTCAATAAAAAAAACTGACTTAAATCCAATGAAATGACTGTGTACTGTACCAATGATTTGCCAACATGAAAAAAATGAAGCTAGTAAAAAAGTATTCCTGATTTTTTTATAAGATTAAACTTGTTGCATGTTGCTATCCATTTTGATGGAGAACTATTTTGTTGAGTGGTATAATGCTGGTAGAATGTTGACACAACCCTGGATCAATTTAAAATTATTGTTCAGTTGAAAAGAAAATATTATTTGTATGTTCGATCAATCTTACTGGAATTGCTAAACAAGGATTTTTCATGTTGGACGAATAACTGGTCCAGGTGAAAAAATGGTCTCTTACCAGTATAACTTGTAGACTGATCGGAAACCCTTCAAAAGAACTTACGAGCCAATGTTCAATCATGCAAACCCGTTTTTTATTGCCCGCAAACATTAAAGTAACCCACCCAAAGCATTTACCTGAGATGCAAGATGGATTCCAAGGCAAGATGCTGGCAAGCAATTACTTCTTCAGCTCTGAACTCTATGAAGTGTGCAACTCCAACACACTGCTTGGCAACAGCAGAGTCGTAACTCAGAGAGGTGTCCATTGCAAGATTTGTAAAGGAGGCTGCAACAGGAACACAATATCAGCTTAAAATGACAAACATTCAAAACATCGGGCCTTTGGTTGTCCATTTACCACTCTGCGACATGGGTTCGTTTCCCAGCCTAGGCGCAGTTGAGTTTGGTAAGTGGTCACCAAGCCGGACAACTGGGTTTTCTCTGTGTGACTCTTTCTCTTCTTGACTGGGTTTCCCCCACAACACAAGACCATGATCACGCGCAACTTCGTGTCAACACAACTGACTAAATATACGTTATCATAACTTTCTTCACACTCATTGTAAAGTATATGATGTTTAAGGGCCGTCCACAGTGCAAACGTCGTTTGAAGGACCAAAACTAAAATGAGAATTTGAATTAAGTTTTGAGGTTCAATATTTAGCAAACATAATTCATAAATCCGTTGCAACATGTAAAGCTCACGGTAATTCGGAGTTGAGCATTTTTGTCGAAAGAAGATTTTATTAGATTTCCAATAAAAAGCATTTACATTTTCCCGGAAATGTTTCACTAACAAAATGAATATGTGTATGTGTTACATTATCAGAACTACCAAATCAACAATGCATTGAAGGTTAGTGGTGATTGCAGCTATTTTAAGAAAGATTTGCATTTTTGTAACCAAGTAATGAATTTCATCCACTATTTTTCATTATTTTAATAAATAACTTTCTCAATACAATATTGATTAGGATTAGGCTGGGGTTTTTTTTGCCACCAAACAAAGCTATAATGTCAGGAGACTATTCTGAAAAAAAATGTCAATGTGGTATATTATTAATTATCAAAATTCTGATAAAATCTGCTATGTAAAATTTGGTCAACTCCTTACTACCCAAAACATGTAACCAGGAATGTAATTTTTACTCCCAGTAACGATCGTTCCTTCAAACTAAAATTACATGACCTTTTGTACTGTGGAACGATCGTTCCTTCAAACTAAAATTACATGACCTTTTGTACTGTGGAACGATCGTTCCTTCAAACTAAAATTACATGACCTTTTGTACTGTGGAAAACCCTTAAAGTAAACATGGAAACAGGCATGTTAGAAAAATATACAAATATTGCATTGAAATGTAAGTTGCTTTTTATCACGATAGTATAGTATCATCTTCGTTTCCCCGAGTAGAAAAATATAAATCTCAATCTTGGTGTCTAATGCAATTGTGCATATTTTTTCATGGTCAATCACTCTGACTGTATATATCGTTTGATAGTACCTCGGATAACTCGAGGTTTTAGGTCTGGCCGGCGGTATCCTAGGGTTTTCACAGTATGATGGGTGAGGGGCGTTAAAGTCCTATTTCAGAATCTAATATATTTAAAAGACTAATGTATTTTTCTAATGAATCCTCAAACTTGACATCTAGCATGATATTGCCAGACGGTTATAATGACAAAAAAATCAATTATATCACAATATATCAGATACATTATTAAGATATTTACGTATTTTCGGAATGCGCGGTCTATGAATATCCGGATTGTCTCTGTCAAAGACGAAGAATTGTGCGTTCTGGACGGATTTCGGGTAGGTTTTAAACTGTGCATTAGCTTCAACCACATCTTTCACATTCTTGTTGCCAATCAGGATGAGCTGTCTTTCCGCTGGTATGTCAGTTGCTTCTGCTACCATCTCCTGAATATGCACCAGGCTGAAATAAAAAAGAAACTACTACAGCATTGTTCACACAAAGCTACGCTGACTGACCTGTATCATCTTAACATTGTTAGCATAAACAATTAATCTATCTTAAATCTTCACTCTAACAGATTGACAGTGTTGACCTTTATTGTATGTTTTGTGTTAGAATCAGCTGATTTTGGCAACAACGCCTTCAATTCAGCCATTTTAGATAACTCACAATAAAATTGATTGCAATTGTTTGGGAAATTGCCATAAAACTTTTTTCGTAGAGTGTTACGCTTTTAGCCATAAAAGAACAATTTTCAAATTTAGGTATGAAACATTGACTTGATAGATAATGTCAGCAGTCTTATATCACCAGTTGTCAGATATTAACGAAATAATAAGTTTATTCCAAATTAAAAAAATATATAATAGTTATCAAAACAGTCAATCTGTGAGAGTGCAACTTTAAGTGACACTTTGATTCATTTCTACTGTGAACTAGTGTCCATGTTGACATCTGCTTGTATTCGACTGTACACAACGCAATTATCTTTTTTGTCAGAATAACATTCGCTTTACCACTCCTTGGATGAAGGGCAAACATTTATATCTTGAATCGATGAACAGGATAAAATTTAAAGCAAACTATGAAAAATTGTTTACAGAAACAGTAACAGTATTCATTAAGTCTTCATTTTGTTCATTCATGTGAACACCAAGTTCACATGAACGACCAAAATGAAGACTAATGAATACATACCAGTCCATTTTGTGGAGGTAGATCTTGAAGTTTTCACAACTATCAGTTTGGAAAATGGTTAATGATTTCCTGTTCAGGATATCTGCAACTGCTATATAGAATTTGTCAAATCCCCATGCTCTTTGTCGGTCAGGCTCAAATATGCCAGCAAGAATAGGACAAAGGAGATTCTTCAACGATCTGAAAAAGTACAATACCTCCGTGTATGCAAAAACAACAAAACAGTAAAATGCGATGCTCAATGTCGTATAAACCTATCTACATGTATTTGACTGTTTCATAGTTGACTGTTACAGTATTTGACTGTTACAGTATTTGACTGTTACTGTTTTTGACTGTTACTGTATTTGACTGTTACTGTATTTGACTGTTACTGTTTTTGTCTGTTACTGTTTTTGTCTGTTACTGTAATTGACTGTTACTGTATTTGTCTTTTACTGTACTGCTACTGTACTTGTCTGTTACTGTTTTTGTCTTTTACTGTAATTGACTGTTACTGTATTTGACTGTTACTGTATTTGACTGTTATTGTTTTTGTCTTTTACTGTATTTGACTGTCACTGTATTTGACTGTTACTGTATTTGTCTGTTACTGTATTTGACTGTTATTGATTTTGTCTTTTACTGTATTTGACTGTTACTCTATTTGACTGTTACTGTATTTGTCTGTTACTGTTTTTGACTGTTACTGTATTTGACTGTTACTGTACTTTACTGTTACTGTATCTGACTGTTACTGTACTTTACTGTTACTGTATTTGACTGTTACTGTACTTTACTGTTACTGTATTTGACTGTAACTGTACTTGACTGTTACTGTTTTTGTCTTTTACTGTATTTGACTGTTACTATACTTGACTATTCCTCTAGTTGATTGTTACTTAAATCGACTGTAACTGTACTCGACTGTAACTGTACTCGACTGTTACTGTACTAGACTGTTTATTTTTTTGACTTTTACAATACTTGTCTATTTCTCTAGTTCATTGTTTCATTACTCAACTGTTACTGTACTTGACTGTTTCTCTACTTGACTGTTAATGTACTTGGCTCTTTCTGTACGTGACTGTAACTGTACTTCACTGTTTCTTAGTTGACTGTTGCGGTATTTGACTGTTGCTGTAGGTGACAGTAACTCTCATAATTTGACTGTTTCTTAGCTGACTGTTTCTCTAGTTAACTGTTACCATACTTGACAGTAACTGTATTTGTCTGTAACTGTCCTTGACTCTAACTGTATTTGAATATTACTGTACTTAACTGTTTCTCTAGTTGACTGTTACTGTACTTGACTGTTTCTCTAGTTGACTGTTACTGTATTTGACTGTAACTAAATTTGTCTGTTACTGTACTTGACCATCACTGTACTTGACAGTTACTGTACGTGACTGTTACTGTACTTGACTGTTACTGTACTTAACCGTTACTGTATTTGACTGTTTCTTTGTTGACTGTTTTTCTAGTTGACTGTTACTTTATTTGACTGTAACTGTATTTGTCTGTTACTGTACGTGACCGTTACTGTAATTGAAAATTACTGTACTTGACTGTTACTGTACGTGACTGTTACTGTACTTGACTGATATTGTTCATGACTGTTACTGTATTTGACTGTTTCTCTAGTTAACTGTCACTATACTTGACTGTTACTGTAATTGTTTGTTACTGTTCTTGACTGTTACTGTATTTGACTGTGTCTCTAGTTGACTGTTACTGTATTTGACTGTTTCTGTACTTGAATGTTTCTCTAGTTGACTGCTACTGTACTTGACTCTTTCTGTACTTGACTGTAACTGTTCTTGACTGTTTCTTAGTTGACTGTTACTTTATTTGATGTATTTGACTGTTAATGTTTTTTACTGTTTCTTAGTTGACTGTTTTTCTAGTTGACTGATACTATACTTGACCGTTACTGTTCTTGACTATTACTGTACTTGACTGTTACTGTATTTGACTATTTCTCTAGTTGACTGTTACTGAACTTGATTAAAACTGTATTTGACTGTTACTGTACACGACTATTACTGTACTTGACTGTTTCTCTATTTGACTGATACTGTACTTGACTCTCTCTCTAGTTGATTGTTACTGTTCTTGACTGTTTCTTAGTTGACTGTTACTGTACTTGAATGTAACTGTATTTGACTCTTACTGTATTTAACTGTTTCTTAGTTGACTTTTCTTAGTTGACTGTTACGGTATTTGTCTGTTACTGTATTTGACCTTTTCTATATTTGACTGTTACTGTACTAGACAGTTTCTCTTCTTGATGTTTTTCTTCAAGACTAATTTACTACTTTCTGCACTTGTCACTTACTACATTGACTGTTTCTCTTTAAAGCTTTCACTACTTGACTGTTTCCCTACTAGTCTTTCACTACATGACTGTTTCTCTACTAGTCTTTCACTACTTGACTGTTTCTCTACTAGTCTTTCACTACATGACTGTTTCTCTACTAGTCTTTCACTACTTGACTGTTTCTCTACTAGTCTTTCACTACTTGACTGTTTCTCTACTAGTCTTTCACTACATGACTGTTTCTCTACTAGTCTTTCACTACATGACTGTTTCTCTACTAGTCTTTCACTACTTGACTGTTTCTCTACTAGTCTTTCACTACATGACTGTTTCTCTACTAGTCTTTCACTACTTGACTGTTTCCCTACTAGTCTTTCACTACATGACTGTTTCTCTACTAGTCTTTCACTACTTGACTGTTTCTCTACTAGTCTTTCACTACATGACTGTTTCTCTACTAGTCTTTCACTACTTGACTGTTTCTCTACTAGTCTTTCACTACATGACTGTTTCTCTACTAGTCTTTCACTACTTGACTGTTTCCCTACTAGTCTTTCAATACATGACTGTTTCTCTACTAGTCTTTCACTACTTGACTGTTTCTCTACTAGTCTTTCACTACTTGACTGTTTCCCTACTAGTCTTTCACTACATGACTGTTTCTCTACTAGTCTTTCACTACTTGACTGTTTCTCTACTAGTCTTTCACTACATGACTGTTTCTCTACTAGTCTTTCACTAATTGACTGTTTCTCCACTAATCTTTCACTACTTGACTGTTTCCCTACTAGTCTTTCACTAATTGACGATTCTCTACTAGTCTTTCACTACTTGACTGTTTCCCTACTAGTCTTTCACTACTTGACTGTTTCTCTTCTAGTCTTTCACTACATGTCTGTTCTTGTAATTGAATGTTTCACTACATACCTGTTACTGTACTTGATGGACTGTTCCTCTACTTGAATGTTTCTCCACTTGACTGTAACTGTACATGACTTACTTTTTTTCTCCTTGTCAGTTTTTGTACTTAAGAGCTTCTGAACACGACTGTTGCTCTATTGACTGACAGTTTCTGTGCTTGACTGTTTATCTACTAGACTAGTGATGGTTTCTCTACTAATTGACCTTTTCTCTACTTGACTGCGTCTCTTTTTGAGTGACTGTTACTTTCATTGACTGTTTCTCTACTTGCATTTTTTTCTACCTAACTGTTTTATACTTGATTGAAAGTTTCTATCCTAGAATGTTTCTCTACTTGAATATTTCTCTTCTTGACTGTTTCCCTACTTTGCTATGTCTTTATCTGACTGTTTCTCTGTTGGACTGATTCTGCATTTGAGTGAGTTTCTCCACTTGACTGTTTCCACACTTTATTGAATGTTTCTCTACTTGGCTGTATATTTACTTGAATGTTTCTGCACTTGATCAAATGTTTCTCTACTTGGCTGTTTCTCTACCTGACTGTTTCTGAAGACTGATTTGACTGTTTCTGCATTTGATCGAATGAGTATCTTCTTGACTGTTTCTGCACGTCATTGAATGTTTCTGCACTTGTCACTTACTATTTGTCTAGAAAACTGTTTCTCAACCGGACAATTTCTCTACTGGACTATTTTTTTTATTGGACTCTTTCTTTTTTAGACTGTTTCTCTAGTTGGCTGTTTTTCTACTGTACATTTACTACTTAAGAGTTTATTTTGTCTACCTGGCTGTTACTCTACTCAGCTGTTTCTCTACCTGGCTGTTTCTCTACTTGGCAGTTTCTCTACTTGGCTGTTTATCTACTAGGTTGTTTCCCTACTTAACTGTTTTTTAATTAGTATGTTTCTCTTCTTAGCTGCATCTCTTCTTGGCTGTGTTTCTACTAGTTTGTTTACCTACTTGACTGTTTTTCTACTAGTTTGTTTCTCTACTTGACTGTTTCTCTACTTAGCTGTATCTCTACTTGGCTGTTTTTCCTCTTGGTTGTTTCTCTACTAAGTGTTTCTCTATTAGGTTGTTTCTCTACTTGGCAATTTCTCTACTTGGCTGTTTCTCTACTAGGTTGTTTCTCTACTTGGCTGTTTCTCTACTAGGTTGTTTCTCTACTAAGTTGTTTCTCTACTTGGCTGTTTCTCCACTTGGTTGTTTCTCTACTTGGTTGTTTCTCTACTTGGCTGTTTTTCTTGTTGGCTGTATCTCTACTTGACTCTTTCTCCACTTGGTTGTTTCTCTACTAGGTTTTTTCTCTACGTGGCTGTTTCTCTACTTGGCTGAATCTCTACCTGGCTGTTTCTCTTCTTAGCTATATCTCGACTCGCTGTTTCTTTAGTAGGTTGTTTCTCTTCTAGGTTGTTTTCCTACTTGGCTGTTTCTCTACCAGTTTGTTTCTCTACTACGTTGTTAATCTACTTGGTTGTTTCTCTACCAGGTGGTTTCTCTACTTGGCCGTTTCTCTACCTGGCTGATTCTCTTTTTATGTTGTTTCTCTACTTGGCTGTTCCTCTACTAGGTTGTTTCTCTACTTGGCTGTATCTCTACTTTGCTGTTTCTCTACTGGGTTGTTTAACTACCTGGCTGTTTCTCTACTTTGCTATTTCTCATCTTCGCTGTTTCTCTACTAGTTTGTTTCTCTATCTGGCTGTTTCTCTTCTAGGTTGTTTCTCTACTAGGTTGTTTCTCTACTTGGCTGTTTCTTTACTAGGTTGTATCTATTCTTGGTTGTTTCTGTACTTGGCTATTTTTCTTCTTGGCTGTATCTCTACTTGGCTGTTTCTCTACTTGGTTGTTTCTCTACTTGACTGTGTCTTCACCTGGCTGTTGTTTTTTAGCTACATCGCGAATCATTGTTTCTCTACTAGGATTTTTCCCTACTGTTTCTCTACTAGGTTGTTTCTCTACTTGGCTGTTCTCTACTAGGCTGTTTCTCTACTAGGTTGTTTCTCTACTTGGCTGTATCTCATCTTGGCTGTATCTATACTAGTTGTTTCTCTACTTGGCTGTATGTCTTTTGGCTGTTTCTATACTAGGTTGTTTCTCTACTTGGCTGTTTTTCTGCTATGTTGTTTTTCTAGTAGGTTAATTCTTAACTTGGCTGTTTCTAACCTTGGTTGCTTCTCTTCTCTTCTTCTGCTTAAGCTTCCAATTGACTGGACCTTCTCCTTTACAAAACGTTTTCATTGATGAGATTAAACATTCTTGACTAAACTCTACCTTGCCTAAACTAAACTTTAACCTTGACAAAACCTTCAACTTGACTAAGCCTTCAAGTTGACTAGACTGAACCTTCACCTTGACCTTCACTAGACTATACCTTCAACTTGACTAGACTTACCCTTCACCTTGACTAGACTACACCT
Source organism: Mya arenaria (assembly GCF_026914265.1). Taxonomy (NCBI): domain Eukaryota; kingdom Metazoa; phylum Mollusca; class Bivalvia; order Myida; family Myidae; genus Mya; species Mya arenaria. The sequence goes on from NC_069138.1 coordinate 52,466,405, forward strand.
TCGCCTTGACCTTCACTAGACTAAACCTTCACCTAGACTAGACTTAACCTTCACCTTGACTAGACTTACCCTTGACCTTGACCTAGCCTTTTTCTCTAACAGACTACACCTTCACCTTGACTAGACTAAACCTTCAACTTGACTAGACTTACCCTTCACCTTGACTAAACCTTCACCTTGACCATATTAAACCTTCACTTAGACCTAACCCTCACCTTGACTAAACCTTCACCTTGCCTTAACCTTCACCTTAACTAGGCAAAGCATTCACCTTGACTTGACTAAGCCTTTACATTGACTTGACTAAACCTTCACCCTGACTAGAATAAACCATCACCTTGACTAAACCTCCAACTTGACCATACCTTTACCCTGACTAGAATAAACTTTCAACTTGACTCAACCTTCACCTTGACTAAACCTTCACCTTGACTTAACCTTCACCTTGACTAAACCTTCACCTTGACTTAACCTTCAACTTGACTAAACCTTTACCTTGACTAAACTTTCACCTTGATAAAACCTTCACCTTGACTAAACCTTCACCTTGACTGAACATTCACCTTGACTGAACATTTACCTTGACTAAACCCTCACCTTGACTAAACCTTCACCTTGACTAAACGCTCACCTTGACTAAACCTTCACCTTGACTAAACCTTCACCTTGACTAAACCTTTACCTTGACTTAACCTTCACCTTGACTAAACCTTCACCTTGACTAAACCTTCACCTTGACTAAACCTTCACCGTGACTAAACCTTCACTTTGACTAAACCTTTACCTTGACTAAACCTTCACCTTGACTAAACCTTTACCTTGACTTAACCTTTACCTTGACTTAACCTTTACCTTGACTAAACCTTTACCTTGACTAAACCTTCACCTTGACTAAACCTTCACCTTGACTTAACCTTTACCTTGACTAAACCTTTACCTTGACTCAACCTTCACCTTGACTAAACCTTTACCTTGACTCAACCTTTACCTTGACTTAACCTTTACCTTGACTCAACCTTTACCTTGACTAAACCTTCACCTTGACTAAACCTTTACCTTGACTTAACCTTCACCTTGACTAAACCTTTACCTTGACTAAACCTTCACCTTGACTTAACCTTCACCTTGACTTAACCTTTACCTTGACTAAACCTTCACCTTGACTAAACCTTCACCTTGACTAAATCTTCACCTTGACTAAACCTTCACCTTGACTAAACCTTCACATTGACTTAACCTTCACCTTGACTTAACCTTCACCTTGACTAAATCTTCACCTTGACTAAACCTTCACCTTGACTAAACCTTCACCTTGACTAAACCTTCACCTTGACTAAACCTTCACCTTGACTTAACCTTCACATTGACTTAACCTTCACCTTGACTAAATCTTCACCTTGACTAAACCTTCACCTTGATTAAACCTTCACCTTGACAATACCAAACCTTCACCTTGACTAAACCTTCAATTTGTAACTTAACCTTCAATCTGACACTTAACTGTCACTTTACTATACCTACAAGTTGACTAAACTTAACTTTTACCTTGACAAACAGGTGCATTCTGGTAGGACCCTTGATCGCTGAATGCTTCCATTTAGCGTTTGTTGTGACCCTGATATCTCCCCTGATCGACGGTTTGATATTATTTCAAACCTGAAAAGACAGAATAGTTAACAGTGACCTTTATGCGGTCATTATCCAAATGCTGAGATCAGGGAACTTAAGGTTCTGGGACAATAAGACAGAAACAACGCATTTTGATATAATAAAACCATCAGTAAACAAAACAAACATGAAATAAGGAAAACATCGCTCAAGTCCTAGCTTATCTCAAAATAGATTGAGATTGGGCACATGGGAATTTGCCAAGTTTTATGTGTGGCCTGGAAGTGAAACTCAATAGGTCACCTTCAACTGAAAGTCTGCCTGCAATACATATAGCACAATGTTTTGCATTATTTGTACATGTTTGTGACTAAAATAAGAAAAATAATCATCATAAAGGCTTTGCTGAATTAAAACAAGTTAACATGTCCTCCTCGTTTTTAAAATGGAAAATTGCAAACAGCAATAAAATTTGTTCCATGTTATGCCAATTTCGGTTTTTTCAAGAAAGAATATATGTTGAACACCAATGTTGCCTTATGCAAGTAATCGCTATTATAAAGTCATTACCGTATTTATTTCCAAAACAAGCAGCTCGTCAAATATTTGTACAGAAAGATATCTAAACATTAAAGCTGCACTCTCACAGATGTACCGTTTTGACAACATTTTTATTTTTAATCTTGAAAAGAGCAAATTTTTGCGGTATTATCTTTAAACCAATGATATTGGATTGCTGGCAAAAATCAGATCGTAAATTTTTATATTTCCGTTCGAAATGTACGTGTTATGGCTTAAACCTTTACTTACGGTTTAAGAAAATTTTTATGGCTTAAACCTTTACTAACGGTTTAAGAAAAATGCATAAAACATAATTTTTGAACTTTTCGAGTCTTATATAACTGGTTTCCATGGATTTTCGCAGAGATCTGTGAGAGTGCAGCTTTAAGGTTAGTTTTAACACGGACCTATAAACCAGGTTTATAGGTCCGTGGTTTTAAAATCGTCAGCTTTTATGAATCAGGTTCCTTTAGAACTTCTTTCGAGTCGATCCCTTTGGACGTCTAACTTACATCTTCTGTGGGTGAATCCGACCTTCGAATGGTTGAAAGGGTAGTCTACCAGTGGCCACATGGTATAATGTGACGCCAAGTGACCAAAGGTCAACTGATGCCGTATAGGTAGGTAGAGCCGGACCAGCCTGTCTTAAAATCCCATGCTGAAACATGTCTGGATGCTGCAAACGCAATATAGATGGTTGAATATGTACTATCATCAAGGTCAAAGTGGTTAAGTTTTATTGACCCTCGGCACCCCAGCGTATCATTACTATATGATTCCCTGGGCAAAAAAGCTGTAAAAATTTCGTACTCTTGAATAATTAATTAGGTGAAATCCAGCCGCTTGATTGGTCGCATGAGACACATCTTATGCGGTGCGGAAATTGCCGAGAAGTTACAGATGTAATCTCGGTTCGAAATAATCCAATGAGATTACGGCTTACAAATCGTTTTAGGCAGGATATTGTTCAATTTGCCGGTGGCACTTCACAAAGGAAATTCTTTCCTTTTTGTTATCCCCTGTTTCATTGGTCGGAAAAAGCTTAAAAATATTCAAAATTAACGAAGTTTCCATAGCAAGTCCGCCCGGTTAGCTCAAGCGTTGGACTGTGAATCGGACAACCCGGGTTCGATTCCCGGGCAGACCAGGTCACTTCTGTTGTGATTGGTTATGAAGTTCTTTCTACGACCATTCGCAGTGTACCACTGCACCTGGCATGTACAGAAGTTGTCAATTCCTTGCAGAGGTGAAGGCACCTAGTACTGGTTAACCGCCTGATAGTCTGCCCAGGATAGGTGTGCGGTGGTTGAACTGTCACTCTGGGTCCCTTCAATGTGCTCACGCCGGGACCCGGAGTATAAACAACTAACACCGCCACCAGTTTCCATAGCCAACTTGTCCAGTGTATCGTATTTGTTATGATTCGCTGGGGTGCCGAGGATGGTTTTATTAAAAACAGTACTTTTTGTCTCTCCTCAAGGGTGGCATGGCCCTATTTGTTCGAAACATCTAAAGCTTAACAGGCTTTATCGGACTTCAATTTTTTAGGCCAAAATAAATTCTTAAAATATTATGATTTTGACTTTTAAAGAAGATGACGTAATTATTATAAAGATAAGTCCAAATTAAAGTCTCAAACCTCAAAAACCGCTAAAAGTATGAATTATAGATAAATAAAAAGCGAGCCCGGTCTAACTCCTCGGTATTACTCCTCGGCCATTTTCCATGAAAACAACCTCGGATGTATGCCGATACATCCGTAGAAATAGTCGTCCATATACACCCGAGGTTGTTTGCGTAGAAAATGCCAAAGGAGCATCAAATGATGAAACATATGTCCTAGAACAGGCTGAGCTATCTGCTTAGTTTGGTATTAGTAATGTCCCTTCAATTAGAGGAATTCAAGACTGAACCTTTTCTGTGAAGTAAAACACCTGCACTCTTAAGTGGAAAGGTACCTAAAGGATTCTAAGATTTGTCTCGTTGTTATGTGATTAGTTACATCCTAAAAGACATGTATATATTCTAAATAAAATAAGTTTCTTAAGCAATTTTAAACTAAGGACAATAATGCCAAGCTAAAACAAATGTAAAGATGCATGAACTTAAGATGACATTGTAATTGCTGACTTATTTTTATTTATTTTTTGTTATATCAGACTTTTCCTTGCACTTGAGTGAAATCCGAAACTGAGAAAATCCACTAGAGTAGAATACAAACCTCTGGATCAAAACGCAGTACTAATAACCCTTTTAAATATATACATTATTTTCTACATAGTCTAAAATACACGTGTTTTTATCATAAATGTCATTTAGATGACGCACTATTTTATTGTATGACGTCATTTTAACCTAACGAAATGATACGTTTAATATGCTGTGACGTCAGCAGGGTTGAATACAATATAGTTTTCTTTCATAAAGAACATTTTATACATTGACATCAGTGGAATTCATTAAATGTCTTTAATTTTGAGTTAATTATGCCTAACTTGTTCTACATTCATGTGACTAGGTTGCTTGCCAAACAACCTTGTCACCATGGACTTTATGTGACCATACAGGCGCGTAGCTGCCAATACGCAAGTACGCGAAGAATGTACATGATTCTGGCAAATATCAAGTAAATAAATCAGCCAAAGTTGCAATATGCTAACTTGAATACATGATCCTAAAACTGTCCAGTTTCCAGTACTAAATAAAGACATCAGAACGCCCAGAATGCAACAGATTGCACCAATGTTTTAAAAAATTTCCGAGAGGGCATTCCCCCGATACACCCTAGCATTATTATGAATCCACATGAAAAGAGGGCTAGTTAAGCCCCTGTCATAGCTACGTAGAATATCAAATCGGAAAAGCTTTTATAATATCTTTAACTATTAAAACAAATGTACTTTAATGTAAATGTTATAAAAAACGAAAAAAACATATGTAAAGAAAATGAGAACAAAACATTCAAAAATAGTTTATACATCTGAAATTTAGCTATACTCCTTCGTGGTGACTGAGATATATTCTGCTTGTCAGGGGAGATTACTGCGTTAGGGTTTGCTAAACCAGAACTATCAATACAGAGAAGCAGTGCAATGCCTACAACGTGTAGACAATTATATCATTGATATTATAATGGACCCATCATTTATGATTGTTTTTATTTACTTACAATATATTCCTCTGTTCCGTACACAGACATGAACGTCTCCTCCTCCTCTTGCATTGCTCGACCGGTCCCGAAGTCTGTGAGGACGTACGTCGAACTACAACGTCAAAAGCGTCAACACACGTTATATTATGAATGAAGAAAACGTAACTTAATTTGAATAATAATCAACAGATTACTTTTGTAAGTGACTTAAACATTTTTTCCGAAGTTAACCAAACAATTAACATAGCACAAGTGTTAAAATCAATACATACACATGTATAACAAACTCAATATTTGAGTGCTTACTAAATTATGCATTTATGGAAATGTGTGTTTCTGATAACAATATTTTAACCATATATCTGATTAGGTTAGGCGATCCTGGTTCGATTCCCGGCCTGGCCGCATGTGAGTTTGGTTTGTGGTCACCAAGTCGGACAAGTGGGTTTTCTCCAGGCACTCCGGTTTCCCCACGACACAAAACAACACTCTCGCGCAACATCGTGCCAACGAGAGTGATTAAAATAAGATTGTAATAACTTGTTTCACAATCGTTGTAAAATAAATAAATTTAAACTAATAGCTGAAGACACACAAACATTAAATGACTGGTGAGTCCTAAACAGATTCAAAGTGACCATCTAGTGTCTAATAAGATAGGAATACCAATTGTTTTGCATATTTAAAAAAAAAATAAAACACGGTAGCCTTCGAAAGAACCATTGTTTTCGAAATTTGTTTATCCTTTTTGGGAAATTAAAACAATTGTTTAAAATGTGGTACACCTTATATGAGTGTGAGAGGGCATTTTAAAATATCTACACATGTTCAAAACAGAGGAATGTGGAAATTTACCAACATATTTTGTTTTAGGGTCGATTCTGACGAAATGTAATAGAATTTAGAAACACATTAGAGTTTGTTACCTGGGAAGAAACCAATACTTGCTTCCAAATTTGAATGTTCATACGAGATTTCCTTTTTAGGCCCAAACTAGGTACATGTTTAGTGAGAGGCAGATTCCTAACCATATCTGACCCCATATGAGCCTTCTTAAGAAGTGAACATGGGTCTGTTTAACTTATTTAGGAACAAATTGCAGTCAGCGGTATACTGAAGGTGGACAGTTGTTTGTTCACAGTGTTTGTTTCATTTGGTTTATAATATTCGGGACTCCTCGGCCATTTTCTATCGAAAGCAACCTCAGATGTATGTGGACGGTGTACAATGTCAGAATTTTCCACAGTTTAACTACGCTGCAAGCACAGGTGTTCGTCACATTGCCTGGATGCAGTAATACATACTTTTTTCATATTTTTTTTATTTTTAATATTTTTTTATATTATATTTTTTTATTTATTTTTTTCGGTCAAGATAGTGAATATGAATATGAAAAGAAAATTAGTATTATATATAAATAAATATATTTATTTATATATAATACTAATTTTCTTTCATGAAAAATTGTGGAATAAATTTTTAAATGACACATATTCACTATTTTGACCAAAATAAATAATAAAAAAAATAAAAATATATTAAAAATAAAAATATGAAAAAAAATGTATTACTGTATCCAGGCAATGTGACGAGCACCTTTGGCTGCAAGTAGATCACGTAGTAATTTCCATTTAGTACCTAAACTTTATTTCTTTACTCATGGAATTCTTTATTATTCATGCAGTTTTATACTTCACTGGCAATCAATTTAAACAGAATAGTACAAATTACACGTTAAAACATTACTATTAAATAATACTATTGTTCAAAATTTTACAAACTACTTCTAATGATGTACCGAAATACATCCGAGGCTGTTTTGGATGGAAAATGGCCGAGGAGTTCCGAATGGTTATATGACTGATTCCAGACGGCAAATCTAACATACTGTGAAACATGTTAAACATGTGGGGCACTCACCTTCCGTCACTTTCTATCTTTCTCATGATATTGCCCGGCTTTATATCTCTATGGATGATTTTCAGTGATTTCAGATATCTCAGGCCTTCTGCTGAAAACAGAAACAAAACTGACAGTAATAGTTGCATCTTTTAAGAAGACAGTATAAATATAAGTACTAATACTGTGCATATCTTCCCGGAAAACTATACGATATATAGTGTAACAGTGTGTAGATATTATTTCACTGTTTCATTATATCAAGCAAAATGTACTAACACCAGTTTGTATACCAAGTGATAAATTACGTCATATTTTCTTTTACTACACCCTTTAAAAAACAAAGGGCAGTATATGCCGTTTAGAGAGCCCCGCCTTCGTTGTATTACCGAAGTTTAAAAAGGTTATTAATGTCATCAAACACTTCGACAAACCTGTTTCCATATTAATAATGTTTTGACAGTTCTCCGTCAGACGGTCGTATTGTGAAAAGTTCTGTCGACGTGTTTTAAGAAACTAAACTCTCAGTCAAACTCTGGTAAAAGACCGAATGTGTGGCCCCGTAAGCGACGAAGACTGCGCTCTGTTTCACTTTAAATGGTGACGAAATAATTAAGTAATCTTTGTTTAAAGTAGTCATTCGAAGCAAAATACTGCCTTCCGACGTAGCATCTACGACGCAATTTATCCCGTGGTATACACACAGGTGTTAGTACATTTCGCCTGATAAAATGAAACAGTGAAATAATATCAATCCGATTTAGGCCATTAATATAATATATGAATATGTTAAAGCTGCACTCTAACAGATTGAAAGTTTTTACTTTTTTGAATGATCCGATTTTTGCGTCAACGTCTGTATACCATATGTCTGTGATGTAAGAAGACTAACAAAAATGTTTTATGGCTAAAATCATTACTAACGCTTTAAGAAAAAAAAATCGGCCGTTTTTCGAACAATTGAGATCTGCTTTATTATGACAGGGGTGTAGCTAGGGCCTTAAAAAATTGTAGGCCCATGATTCTATGTGAGTTTTGGGACTTTCATATGCACATTACACACACTAAATTGTACTTGCAATGATTACAATAAAACCAAGTAATATACTCTGCACGTACAAGTAGTTTGAATAAACAACAAACTTGCCAGTACTTGTAAAAAAATGTTCAAAGTGTTTGAATAGCTATTAGTTTTTAATCCATTTTTTAGTTATTTAAATTTTGTCATTTTTCATTAAAGTTGCAGGCCGCGGCCAACAATGCCTATATGTAGCTACGCCACTGTATGAGTTATCCTATATGACTAAATTGAAGGCAATGATGCCAAAATTCATCTGATTCCAGGACAGTCATTTAAAAAACGTCAAAAAAGTCAATATGTAAGAGTTCAACTTTAAACAATACACTTTCAATAAACAAGTGGTCAAACATATCCCAGTTATTCATCACAGCTTTGCTCTGGGCGATCCTGTAACACGGTTAAAATCTAATAAATTAGATAATAAAAATAAAAAATAAAAATAAAAATTTAATAATCAAGTCTTTAACAAGGCAAATAACACATACTGATGTCTCGTAGAAAGTTAAGAAATTCGTCCTCCTCAAAACCAAGACTGTTGGCCGGATGTTCCAACAGCGATTTAACGCTCCCACCCTGACAGTACTCCAGAATCAACACTTCTTGACCCGTCTCTATCTAAAAAGTTTAAAATTATATTGATAGTTGTATTTTTTTATGAGAAAGGTTATTTGGATATTTTTAATTTTTTGAGTTTATGCCAAAGACTGTTATCCTCAGAATAACAGTATTTGGCCTAAACTCAAAAAATTAAAAATGAATAAAACGTCAATTAATTTGCAGCAGAAAACAGATCTAAATAAAACATTATTGTAACATTCAAACGTCTGCGTTTGTAAAAACAAACTGGATGAGAGAGAGAGAGAGAGAGAGTCAGACAGAGAGAGGGAGAGAGTCAGGGAGAGAGAGAGAGAGAGACCGAGAGAGGGAGACCGAGAGAGGGAGAGAGAGTGACAGAGAGACAACGGGGGAGGAAAGAGACAGACAGACAGACAGGACAGGACAGGACAAGACAGGACAGAGGGACGGACGGACGGACGGACGGATGGACGGACGGACAGACAGACAGACAGACATATGATTACATCAACACTTACGACTTTTTCACACGCAATGAGGTGCATAACATTCTTATGGTTCAATGTTTTTAAGAGCTTCATTTCTCGGATGCGAGCACGTTCTATGTATGTCGAGTTGTCAACGAAAACCTTGACAGCCACTTGTTCACCATCCAACTGAAAAGAATACGTTTATTTAAAGCTTTCACGTATAAGTTGGAACTCATTGAAAACTTTTCAACATTTTATCTACTAGTGTTTGGTGAAGAAAAAAAAGAACTTTACTGGCTTAAAGCTGCACTCTCACAGATTGAACGTTTGAACAGAAATATGAAAAACTACGATCTGATTTTTGTCAGCAATCTTATATCATTTGTTTGAAGATGTTTACGCATAAATATGCTCTTTCCAAGACAAAAATAAAAAAAAGTTGTAAAAAATGGTATATCTATGAGAATACAGGTATATCTATGAGAATACAGCTTTAAACGTTTTGTTACAGTTAATTTAAACCGATTAAAACCCGTTTTGAATACATGTCTTATTTTTACTTTTGGTTTGTATGAAAACTGTTTCAAAGGGTTTAGAAAATGATAAACATTTCCTGGAAAATATATAACTGAACTAGATAATTCTTAATGACATGAACTCGTATTTCCGAAGCAAACTGTATCACTTGAAGGATGTGCCGTGGTAACAGTTTCATCAGGGCCAATAATCGCTAACGTGAATAGTTTGACTCTGAGATTCAGGGCCAGTCTCAAGTCTGAATTTTTGACTGAAGACTCAATATGGTAAAACTTCATTTTATCGTAACTCTCATTCTAGCTAAGCATTAATGGTAAGGTTTGCTGAATGTATTACTATTTCATTGTTGTACTTTTATTTACATATATGTTTGTAAAAGAAATGGAATAAATATGATTGTTTGACCCTTCATAAAAACCCTTTCAGAGTATGAGTCTAGCTTTGACTTGAGACTGGTCGTAATCATGGCCCCAAATGTTTCAAAATATCTATGATGTAACATTTTTTGACACAATGCCTGACCGCAGACCACGTTATTTTTCACAGATACAGCAACTTTAAGCTCGTTTACAACACAGCTAAAAAATCTTTTTCGAAACATAAGTGTCAAACACAGATTCGAGACAGAAATGAATAAGCGACCAGGTTTATCGGAAAGAATATTTTTAAGAGAAAAAAATCAATTATATCATTAAAAAAGTCCTACCCTCGATCGTGCAAGAAACACACTCGCCGTGGCCCCCCTGCCCAGACTGTCAGCCGTGTTATAAACATAGTTTTCTGTATGATGCAGAGGACTGGTTGTTTCCGCTTGTAGAGGACAGTGTGTCTAAAAAGAAATACGTTATCTTGTAATTCAATTTGAATAGCATGTTCCCTTCGATTAGTTGAAAAATAGTACAACTATATAATTATATAACATAAAATAACTCTCTGATAATACTTTAACCGTTATAAATCATTTTAGAACGTGTATATGTTGACCAAGTTGTTTTTAAAGATTCAAAAATACATGGGCTGCTTTCAACTAAATACCATAACATTCATCAATAAGCGTAAATATTTGATGAATTTCTCAGATCACACACACAGTGCGTGCATAACATGTTGCTTCCGATGATGGCATAAAACAAAGATCTCTTTTTTTCTTCACAAAAAGGCCAGTCTATGTCGCTTCTTCGTTTGATTTTTCGGCGTTTGATTTAATAAAGTTACCTCAAATACTTCGACAACGTGATTCCACAATAATGTTTTGACAGTGCTACATCAGCAGTGTGCACGTATACCACGTGATAAATTGCGTCATAAATGCTACGTCGGAAGGCAATATCTTGCTTCAAACGAAGACTTTTAACAAAGATAACTTTACTTTTTCTTCACCGTTTTAAATGAAACAAAGCGCAGTCTACGAAACTTACAATGCCCCGCCTTCGGTCTTTTACCAGAGTTTGATTGAAAATTTAGTTCCTTAAAACACTTTGACAAACCATTTCATAATACGGCCGTCTGACGGAGCATTGTCAAAATATAAGGTTGGTCGAAGTGTTTGATGAAACTAATCAACTTATCAAACTCCGGTAATAAGGCGATGGCGAGGCTCTTTAAGCAGCATAGACTGTTCTTTGTTTTATTTAAAGAGGTGTAGAAATAGAAAAGATATCTTTGATTTAAGTCTTTGTTTTGCTTAAAATGTTGCTTTTCGACGTAGCATATATGACGTAATTTATCACGTGGTATACACACACTGATCAGGTGGCGGTTTTGTGAAGCGGTTAATCGAGGTGTTTTGAGAACCATTCAGTTAAACTGTGGGCAAAGATTTAAGACGAGGATATATAAGGGGCGTAGGCTGCGCCATTTTTCATTATGTTATCAAGCAGCCGGGTTACATCGATACACAGGAGCGCAGGAAGATCAATGTGGCGGATCCGTGGTCTAGTGGTAACATACTTGACTGTCAATCCCCGTCGCATGACTAGAAATACTAATCGTCTTTCGGGAGGGACGTTAAATGGGGATCCCTTGTGACAGTGCTATACACTGGTGCACGTTAAAGAACCAGGGTAGCTCTAACCAGGGTTACATTCCGTCTGTTCACTATACCCCAAAAACGTAAAATGACTATTTAACAATCTTATCGGAGCACTTGCAGAATGGGCAAGGCCAGAGTGTGAGTATGAACTAGAGATTGCTATTTTGAAAAAGCGCTTGTCTCCCCTATTGTGTGGTCGTAGGTGAGAAAAAATAAATGATGGACATGAAATTTGTAACTTTGGACTGGAGACAAACCAACAGTGAAGTTTGGTTTATTCGATTATATTAAATAGTGAAGAGAAGAAAGTGTTGTTGATTAATCATGGAAAATGTAAACGAAGTTTGCATTGTATGAAGTTCCTGGGCGCAAGCGTTATTCAATTATTGATCGGAAACCATTTTTCAGCTCACAGTCATCGTGACCATGACCTTTTACCTACTGATCACAACATCAATAGGGATCATCTACATAACCAACTTGCATACCAAGTATTAAGTTCTTGGGTGCAAGTGTTCTTTAGTTACTGAGCGGTAACCATTTCTTCAACTCAAGGTCATGGCAACCTTGACCTTTGACCTACTGATCTCAAAATCAATAGGGGTCATCTACTAGTCATGACCGACTAGCGTACCAAGAATGAAGTTCCTGGGTACAAGCGTTCTTAAGTTATTGAGCAGAAACCATTTTTAAGCTTAAGGTCACCGCCAACGTATCATTTTTTACCTGAAGGTAACCTTGACCTTTGACCTTTTGATCTGAAAATCAATAGGGGTCATCTTCTAGTCATGAACAACTAGCTTACCAAGTATGAAGTTCCTGAAACCAAAGGATCTTTAGTTATTGAGCGGAAACTTTTTCTTCACTTCAAGGTCATGGCAACCTTGACCTTTGACCTAGTGATCTCAAAATCAATATGGGTCATCTTCTAGTCATGACCAACTAGCATACCAAGTATGAAATTCCTGGTTGCAAGCGTTCTCTAGTTATTGAGCGGAAACAGTTTCTTCACCTCAAGGTCACGGTGACCTTGACCATTGACCTACTGATCTCAAAATCAATAGGAGTCATCTACTAGTCATGAACAACTATGAAGTTCCTGGGTACAAGCTTTCTTTAGTTATTGAGCAGAAACCATTTTTAAGCTTAAGGTCACTGCCAACATAACATTTTTTACCTGAAGGTAACCTTGACCTTTGACCTTTTGATCTCAAAATCAATAGGAGTCATCTAATAGTCATGAACAACTAGCATACCAAGTATGAAGTTCCTGGACCCAAAGGATCTTTAGTTATTGAGTGGAAACCGTTTCTTCACCTCAAGGTCACGTTGACCCTGATCTTTGACCTAGTGACCCCAAATTCAATAGGGGTCATCTACTAGTCATGACAAACTAGCATACCAAGTATGAAGTTCCTGGGTCTAAGAGTTCTATAGTTATTGGGCGGAAACGAAGTGTGACGTACTGACTGACTGACTGACAGACTGATGGACTGACTGACGGACAGGGCAAAAACAATATGTCTCCCCATGAATGGGGGAGACATAAAGATATTACACGCAAATGATTTTTACATGGAAGGTCACCACGACCTTGACTATTGACCTTGTTACCCCCAAAACAATTGGGATCATCTAGACATCATGACCAACCTCACTTCAAAGTTTGGTGAACCTAGATCAAAGCATTCTCCTGATATTGCACGGAAATATTTTTTTACATTAGAGGTCACAGCGACGTTGACCTTTGACCTTGTGACCCCCCAAAATATAGGAGTTTTCTAAACCTCATGATCAACCTCCCTACCAAGTTTGGTGAACCTAGGTCAAACCATTCTCAAGATATTGAGCGGAAATGTTTTTTACATTGGGGGTCGCCGCGACCTTGACCTTTGACCTAGTGACCCCAAAAACAATAGGGATCTTCTACACCTCATGACCAACCTCCCTACCAAGTTTGGTGAACCTAGGTCAAACCGTTCTCAAGATTTTGAGCAGAAATGTTTTTTATATTGGGGGTCGCCGCGACCTTGACCTTTGACCTAGTGACCCCAAAAACAATAGGGATCCTCTACACCTCACGACCAACCTCCCTACCAAGTTTGGTGATCCTAGGTCATGCGGTTTTCCAGTTATCGATCGGAAACGAAGTGTGACGTACGGACGGACTGACGGACTGACGGACTACCGGACAGGGCAAAAACAATATGTCTCCCCCAGAGAGGGGGAGACATAATAAGCTTACACACCACCACCACCATGTTTCAATGGATATCATAATATATCGTATCGTATAAAAGATATCTTCGTTCAGTCTTCATTTATAGCAAAATATTGCCTTCCGACGTAGCATAAATAATTTATGACGTGATTTATCCCTAGCCTGGGTTACCTGCCCTTACCATTTCATTATCGGTACTCTTGTTGTGCTGAGTTTGCTGGGAACCAGACAAGGTTTATCCCGCGGTATACACACACTGACACAGAGACATGCGATTAATCCGTTGACTTGGAGTTATAAATGTGTCATTAACTATTGAAATAAAAAAACACACATACCACAGCACTCATATTCAGGAGTTCCGCTTTTCTTTCAGGCAAATACGCAGCTAACTGAAAGTACATTTATTTTATCTTATTAGCTTTCGTTATCAATATCGTTCAGTTCTTATAACTGCAAATGTCTGCGCTGTTTATGTTAGCGAAACTAAAAGAAACGCTAATAGAAATTAAAAAGAACAGTGTATATTTAAACAATTCGTAATAAGTATTATAATGCTTTAAATGGTCGTCTCTAATAACTCGATATTGACTGTTTTAGACGAGCGCGTTTAGAACAGGAAAGACCAGAACACAATATTTATCAGCCATTAGGTCATAGACCCGTGTGGCAGATTTTTTAAATTTTATTTCATACATTTTTTATATAAATAGATAAATAAACACATTTTCTATGTTAGCCTTAAGTCTTGTTATGTAAAACATCAAAACATATCGACTAATAGGTTTGAGGATATGAAATTGTAACAACTAACTTCATACCAAGTCTGTATATAAGCTGAATAAACAAGAGCTATCACAGTATGTGACGAATCCTCCCGAATGCGACATTGGCCTTTGAACAATGTCAGTACATACAAAAGGAAGAAACTAGCAATGAAATGTATGGATAAAGCAAGGAATGTTAATGACCAAGTGAAATATATAAAACACTAATTACCTCTCATTGATGTTTTAAAACACCGCATGAGACCCTTGCGTGTGTTCACTGTAATGTGTCAGTACGTGTTGTTGTTGGTCGTATACAAACTAAACCAGAGAGAAACATGTGGTCATGTGTCAAGTTATTTTAAAATATGTCCATACAAGACAAAGTTACAGCCAGGGCACGTCCTTAATGCGCAATGTCCTTATATGCAGCATTCCATAGTAAACAAACTCTAAGTGTGACCTTGACCTTAGAGGTAGGAATACTGGTTTTGCACGCGACACGTCGTCATGATATGTCAAACACATGTGGCAAGTTAATTTAAAATATTTTTTTACAAGAGAAAGTTACAGTCCTGACAAGAGAATTTGAGCCGAACACACAGACGGACTTACCGACGGTGCAGTTATGTACTGAAAATTTAATTAAGGAGTAAATTTAATA
The DNA here is from genome assembly GCF_026914265.1 of Mya arenaria. Lineage (NCBI taxonomy): Eukaryota > Metazoa > Mollusca > Bivalvia > Myida > Myidae > Mya > Mya arenaria. The sequence continues at coordinate 52,481,972 of NC_069138.1, forward strand.
ATGTAAATTTATATAATAATCAGTGCATACACAGTGTGTGTATACCACGTGATAAACTACGTCATATAGGTAGCATACCAGAAGTCAACATTTTGCTAAAAAAGAAGACTTAACTACAAAATAACTTTTCTTTTACTAAACCATTTTAAATGAAACAAAGGGCAGTCTATGCCGATAAAGAGCCACGCCTTCGTTTGTTTTATTACCGGAATTTGATAAGGTGATCAGATTCATCAAACACTTCGACAAACCAGTTTTCAAAATAATGTTTTGACAGTGCTCCGTCGGACGGCCGTATTGTGAAGGGTTTGTCGAAGTGTTTTAAGAACTTATACTCTCAATCAAACTCTGGTAAAATACCGAAGGCGGGACTCCGTCGGCGTCGTAGACTGCGCTATGTTTCATTTAAAATCGTGAGGAAATAGTGAAGTTATCTTTGTTTTAAGTCTTCATTCGAAGCCAAATATTGTCTTCCGACGTAGCATTTATGACACAATTAATCACATGGTATTCACACACTGATAAAACGCGCGACAAAGCATTGGACAGTTCATCATCAGCGTATGTGAAACAGGTAGATTTGTTGTCCTTATTTATTTAATAAGACATGTGATTAAAAGGATCTTACACACTTGATCATATAAAACACAATTTGATTCAGCTCCTGCAGTATAGGAAATATGTTAATAATCTTCATGAACTTGTTCAATCAAATGTGTACAATATGACGACTCTTGACAGATGACGACTACCGATCCGGTTTATCCTGCCTACCGTGAACTGGTTTCGATCGGTTTCATGTAGCAAGAAATGTTGAAACCGGCTAAAACGACCGACAAAAACAGTACACTTGGGAAGACGTCAGATTATGAAAAAACTAATGTGTGTGTGTGTGTATGTGATGGCAAAGGTTTAAAACCAATACAATTGTATGGCAGGGCATGAGAATCTGTTAAAAGTCTTAATTCCTATGTTGTCTTGGACAAAATTTAAAAGACCTGTAATAAAGAATGACATTACTAACACAGTTAAAATAATTAGTAAACTTTACTATTAACCGTCATCACAGTAAAATTTGTTGCTGTCACTTTTGTTGTCGGCATCAATATCGCAAATGTTGTGAACATCTTAGTCATTATGCACCGGTGAATTGTAACCACGCCCCAAGGTCCGGTGAATAGCGGGGACTTTGATTTTCGGACCAGCCAAACCCGGGTAAAATTCACGCCCTGCGTTGACACACTGCTGTCAAAATCCCCGCCAAATGCCCCCGCAACCCGGGATACTTAGATAAAGCCCATTCCCCGCTATTTTCGGAGTGAAAACAAAACCACCGCCTTCACTCAGCACTGCGGGGCCACCTGGAAGGTAAAATCACGGCCCATTTCTCCCGCTATCCCCGGTATACCCCCGGACCTTGGGGCGTGGTTAGAATGGACTGGTGCATTAGTTTTAACATCGTTATAAATGGCTATAAAGCGCGAGTTTTGCATTATTACAAACACGAGCAGTGATTGTTTTGGTATAATGTATTGCCTTCTCACAGCGTTTTTTTTTTTTCATTTTCCCCAAAAATTCGTGATATTTATATATCACTTTATTACATATTCTATAAATGAATAAAAATGCATTGAATTTATTTAAAACATAATCGAAATCTTGATAAAGACAAGTCCCTTTACAGCATAACGTATGCATAAAGAAGAAATTCATGTTTATTTGCTCTTCAAGCATGATTTTGTGTTTTTCCCAAAGTCAAAATAAGTCCCAATTTTGAAGGAACAGACGGTGAAAAAAAATACCAAAAAAAAGACAGAGAGAGAGAGATGGATGGAGGGAGAGAGACAGAGAGAGTAAAAATATCATAATCAGTACTCTATTTCAATAGTCGTGGTACTACTCAAATATGTAAGTCAAAAAAGCACTGTGAATTTCTCCTCCATCATTTAGTGAATTTGCAGGAAATATGTATTTTGTGATTTCCAATCTATATTGCAAAACTTAATAACTTGAACAAACGAAATTCAGCCTTTACCTGCAAATTCAGACAGTCATTTATATCCTGAAAGTATTAGCCTGTCAATAGTCAATTAGTCCGTAAACAACATGCAATTCCCATTAAAATATACTTATAAGTGTATGTTTTAAAACCGCCGCAATCGCGTATGACCCTTAAAGCCTTTTGCCATGAAAGTATAAATAAAAATTAGACTTGACACATTCATACTTTTACATAAACATTTTAAAACTTTTGCAACACGCTTTCCCCCCATATGAATCTATATTTGGCATGACACATTCACGTCAATTGTGCTAACATGTACAAGAGAAACATCGCGCTTCAACTACCGTGACATTCGCAATTCTTTAGTTCGACAAAACAACAGATCAAATGAAGGCATACTTTTGCATAATATATTTCACAAACTGGAAACATTCAAATTTATTTAATTAATTAGCATTGTACTTACCAGAAGTCATAACGATATTCTTTCCCAACATAATCGAGGACTTTCCATCCCTGCTATTTTTAGAACTTGTTGTTTACTATTACAGGTCACGGGTAACTAGGACTTAAATGTCAAACCAAATTTTGTTTCGCTCAACGGAGTTACTTACCTTTCCTTTAAGATTTATTTTCAAGTGACCGATATCTTCCATTCCACAGTCAAACAAATGCCCACCAATCAAGATAATGATTATATAGGAAATAAAAAGGTTTTGTCTTTCACAGTTGTTTTATTTGTTGTTGTTTTTTTTCAGTGTTGTTATTGTTGTATTTATTTCACCCCGCTCGGGTAAAATCCGTAAGACATTAATATGGTGTGTTCGGATCGTGTTGAGTGGTTCATTTATCATTTTTTAATAAGGTGTATTACTATGGGAAACGCCGGATTCGTTAATGTACATGTGTTTGTGCCTATTAATTGTTTGTTGTGGCAATGAACCGTTATGTTTCAGATGCATTGCTTTTTTCCTATTCTCGTTTTTCTTTTATTTTGAAAAAAAAATACCGGGATTCTGTGTATACTGTGTATTGTTATTAAAGAGAATCGTCCATGGTGTGTTAAATCCCCTTTTTACCAAATTTTTTTTTGAAAAACGTTAGCAACAAGAGTCTTTGCGTGATAGGTTGATCATATTATAACGTGATGTTACCAATGTAGTTGATTAAGGTTAAACATCAATCCAATGTTGTATCAGTCTTTGTGGCCGAGTGGTTCAGACGTTGGGATGTTTATAATTTGTTTCTGGATGTACCGCTGGGATTCGCTCCAAACTAAAGCTAAATATTTGGTTTTGTTCTTTTATTGTATTTTATTCTGAATATTCAGTATCAAAGAGTAAAAGTATTATAAAGTAAGTGTAACAGATGCATTTTTTGTAAAACTTAATTTGGGTCCAAAAATGAACGATACCCTTCAATTGGCCGTGTAGTAACATTCGCAAAAATTCACAAGGATGCAATAGCATATATACTTGTATTACTTAAAATGAATGAATAGTACATTTGATTTGGTAGTTTACCAGTTGAACAAGAGGCTCGACCCCCCCCCCCCATTCTTGATGCGCTGCGTAGGTCCTGGGTGAAATCCCCAACCGCGTCATGCTAAAGGGCGTTGTCAATGGTACTCCCTTGATGGCCGTGCACAACTATCAAAGCACAAGACAGCTGTATTCCGTGTATATGTGATTTATACCGACAACGTCAAATAACCAGGTATAATCAAAAACAACTCAGTTTGTTTCTCAAACAGCTGTTATCTACTTTACATGCCTTTCGACCTTCAAATTCACTAATGATGGCACATGGGTCGATTGACAACGAAACCAGACCTTCCATGGTAAACTTTTAAAAACAATCTTTGTAATAGTTGGATGGCATGAATTAAAATCTTAATTATTAAGAATGGGCTAAGTGGCGAAGCGAACAAGCCCTTTTCTTAATCAATAAGATTTTAATTCATGACATTCAAATGACTTAGAATATATACAACCTTATTGGGTAACACATTGTCAACGCGACATCTGACGCAGCGAGGGTGTATCAAATGAGTTGCAGTGGGCGGACCTATAAACACCCGCAAAATTCTTAATGATTAAGCCTTGAACTTATGATTCCCTATCTGCAATTGAATTGGCTATACACGTAGATTGAATTCTAAACACCATTAAACTAACGAAAAGAATAAATCTTGTTGAGGATACCAGTTTCAGTTTCAGTTTCATTTTATAGGCAATATCAGCCAATTCATTCCTTTGGCCAAACACAAACATTATCATATATACACACAAATGGCCACACAGAAGAACAATTAAACATATTTATATCTGACGAGTATCTAAAAAATAAATGGATATTAATAAATAAAGCAGGTAGGGATTTGTACTGATGGGATGTAACCTACTGTTGACAAAACCATTAATCGTGGACAGTTACTTCCCTTTCATATAATAATAACCAGGCTTTCGACATGGAATGTCACTTCTGTTATGATTGGTTTTGAAATCCTTTCTACGACCATTCGCACTGTACCACTGCCCCTGGCATGTACAGAAGTTGTCAGTTCCTTGCAGGGGCGAAGGCACCTACTACTGGTTCTGCCCAGGATAGATGTGCGGTGGTTGAACTGTCACTCTGGGACCCTTCAATGTGCTCACGCCGGGACCCGGAGTATAAACTACTAACACCACCACCACATGGAATGTATTCAGGTTAAACGTTTGCAATTAGGATGTCTAAAATTGATGTGTTTTCACTGTAAGCATTTAGCTGTTGTCTTAACAGAAGTGTTTGAATAAACATTTGTATATATATTTCCAGTAAAGTCTTTAGTGAATTATTTTCAGGAATTAGTTTGACAAAAAAGTCATAACTCCCTATCTACCCTATATTTTATTTTAAGTGACAACAAAAACCTTTTAAGCTTAATGATGTAACACATTGTTTACAGAGCAGAAAATCTAAATATACTTATTCCATCCAGAAACAAAATCAAATACTTTAGAATGAATTTAATACTCTTACCATTTTTTTTAGATCCGGGATTCTGTACCAAACCGACAAATCACTATTGTACTAAATTAAATTGTACTAAAATGGTAGAATTTGAACATGTTCACTCAAAAAATGGAGTTTTAGGAAATTACGGGAAAATCACTACTACTAAATGTGTAGGGTCGGAAGGATAAATAGGGCCGATCTAGTTAGTTGAAAACATGTAGGCGCATTGAGCGATGTATGATATGGCTATATTGCTTTATTTCAAGCTGCACTCTCACAGATATACCACTATTTTATTTTTGTCTTGGAAAGAGCAACTGTTTCCTTAAATTTCTGCAGACCAAAAAATCAGATCGTAGATTTTCATATTTCAGTTCGAAAATTAATATTTCATGGCTTAAACCGTTAAGAAAAATGCATAAAATATCTTCTTTTTTAACTTAAATATAAAAATCTGCAATCTTTTTTGTCAGCAGTCTTATATAACTGTAATGTCCATGTATGTTCGCAAATATTGGCTCATTCAAGACAAAAAATAAAAAAAAAGTTGTCAAATCGTTCAATCTGTGAGAGCGCAGCTTTAATAAACTTATGTTATTTGATACCAGTATTTTGTAGGGATATCATTGTAAAAGATGCACTCTTACTCACAAATAAGGTTTACCACAATTCATTTAAATGTTTTAGTATGCCAGAAAGGACGAATACGTGTCGAAAGCAATTTCCATTTTATTAAGGTGCAGAAAACTCTGTATTTCTACCTTATGAGACTATAGTAGATCACATTTTCTCCCACCTCAGATAAGTATATCCAATAATTTAACCATGCTAGATATTCTTATCTTGCCCACGGGCGAAGATAAAGTGCCCGGATGGAACTCCTTTTCCATGGTCAACACACTGTAATTACCCCCCTTGTTAAAGACTGTCGTCTGTAGCATCAAGGAAATCTTGTCTTATGGTAATATTTAGAACGCTTATTAATTATTTCTGGCTTCAAATGTCGCCATAAAACAGTTTTCACGCACTATTAAAGAAATAATGCTTCATTCTCCTTAGAACTATTTAAAAAGACCGATTTCACTATTAACATTAACTGGATCACTGCGCGCATATCCATGACAACCACGTGCTATCGCATATCCATACGCATTTATGTTCACTTAACACAAAAGAGTTCCAGCAAAAAATACATTTTTACTTAATTTTGTTTAACTGAGGTGGGAGAAAAAGCATCTATCATACCCGAGCGTAGGGTGTTTTGCGGAAACGAGGTTTACCGAGTTTCCGCAAAACACCCTGCGCGAGGGTCGGGATGAACCTATCTTACACTCTCGGCCATGGAAGATACTTATAATATCTTTCAGCACCCATCATTTAGTATTTATGTGTGTCCAACTATTAAATACACAGTTTCAATCATTTTATCAGTCATTAATAGTTTCAAAAAAGCATTTTTAGTAAGTAGTTAAAGGTTTATCAGTCAAAATTTATATTGGTTATATAAACGTAGTCGTTGAGCTGCATCCGTTTCCGGGGACGATCGTCTCAAGACTGTCCTGGCATATTGCTGGCATAACCGTCGCCCATTTTAAAGGAATTCAAGTTAGTTTGTCCTAATTCTACCTTGAGCACTGAACGATGCTTATAAGAACAAGTCTTTCAAAAAAGATTATTATATCTAATAAACCGTTTTGTAACAAGGGATAAATCAAGACAAAAATATCAAAAGACTATAAAATATTCATTCATCAATAAATCAGTACCTAGCGATCTATTACGCTTCAGTTTTAACAGCAATATGAAGTTCATTGACAGTTATAGGCTGGTCCAGTTCATGAAATGAATCATTGATAAAATTAAAATCATTCGTGCTACCAAAATTGAAACATTAAAAAACACTACTTACCTAAAGCTGAAAAATATTCTTTAAAAGTTTCATTTGATAAGCTATTATATGTTGATATAGAATAAGATTTAAAACATTTCCATCTAGGTTAACGTTTCTTTAGATGTTCTATTTCTTGCATTTTTAATCTGAATGCAGCATTTTTCCTATTTTTACAAATACTTTATACACATGCTTACATTCTACTAATAACAATCTATTTTCAAATTATTTTAATTTCGGTATTAAATCAGGGGGACAAACGTATTTTGTGTTTGCCGAATTTTTAGAACAGAACAGATCATTTATATACCAGAAGATCATAGAACCATGTGGCAGAATATCATACATATATGGCGAACATTACAAAACTTTTGTAAATATATATTTACTTTCGCACTTTCGTGAACTACAGACAACATCAAAACTTACAAAAATCAAAATGCTAACAATAGAATGAATGGTATGTATGTGATTATATTTGATATGCATATATATAAACATAAACACAACATATACACATATTAACACACACACATTCTTATGTTGGATATAATGCAGCATTTCTAAGTTCCAAAGACTTGTATATAAACATACTCAGATCTTATTAAAGATGCACTCTTACTCCCAAATAAGACTTATGATAATTAATATTATTGTTTTCATTTTTCAAAATGGGTTGATAGATGTCAACAACAATGTTTCTAATGAAGGATCTTGAGTTCAATTTGCTAATTAATAAGAATGAACATAAAACATGGTATTTCTGCCTTGTGATACTATAGTAGACCACAGTAAATCTTTTAGCAATCACCAATCATTTAATATTTGTCATGCTTTCTGCTATTATAAACAGGGTGACAAGCTTGTTATCAGTAAACGTTATTTCAGTAAATGCATTATTTAGTAAGTAGATATTGTTATTTCATTAAATTTGATGTGTGTTATAAATACAATTATATGTATTGATTTCAAATAAGAGTTTCACTTTAAAATAGTTTCATTTTCTGTATTGATCAAGGCAATTAATTTATACAGACTAGGATGTTGTCTATAATACCTAGGTATAAATTTCATTCTAAGTTCATTAAATAATGTGCATTCTGGAAGAAAATGGTATTCATCTTCTAATAAGGAACAGACAGTGCATTTACGATCATTTAGGGGCGTTGATTGCGGTCTATTCCATCGTTCCATTTCAATGCTTTAAGTGAGGGAATTGTGTGATGCGGAATAAAATGGCGGTGTTCGAAGACATTTTGGTGTTTTGGGAGGATAATTTCACTTGGTAAGTAACTTTTATCACTTTTCCCGCAATATGAATACGCCTACCCTACCCGAGGCCACCCGTGGAAATTTCTCTCAGTTTTTAAACCTATGCATCTTGAGGCAATTACAAAAATGTTATTGAATGTATAAGCTGAACAAAGTGAATATATGAAATTGCGTGACTTGAAACTGTGTTTTTTAGTCAAAGTGCACCTTTCTTGTACCTCTTTTAGCTATTTTTTGTTGAATTTTTGCATATTTTTTTAAACACCTTTTATGTTGGGCGAGGAAGTATTATGCAGTTTTTGTGTGATGCAAAATCAGAATAAGCGTGAGTGTAATTTAGACTTGGGCTATGAGACATGTTATTATTTATAACCATATTCAATTTGATTTGATGGATCTGAAAATCCCCACTATTCAAGACTAAGGGGGGCAATATACAATTTGCTGGTGCATATAAGCATTTAAATGACCATAAAGGTAGGTCAAATGTAGGTCACTAGGTCAAATCTAAGAAAAGCCTTTGGAACAAACTAGAGACATTTAAAATGAGCTTGAGAATAACACACACTGAACATGATCAACAGGTACCTTAAAATGTCATTTTCCATTATTACTGTTATCACTTCAGACATATCTGAACGTTCACTTTCATATCATTCAAATTCATAGAAACTATTACAAATGTTACTCTATATACAAAACTTTTATTTCAAATGATTCCAAACGAACTCAAACTTATATCCAACGTTCATAACGGTCCATTTCTCTGCAGCCATATTACATGTTAATATATGAATATTCCACCTACTTTTCATTTCCAATCCATGAACTTTGCCTAATCAGGCGAGGGATATCAATTCAACGAATTTGCTTGTTCTTTTTGTTTTGTTAAGCACATGCCATTTCATTTCCTGGGATAATAAAAACAAAATTTTAAATGTATATGGAGTCTGAATTTTGATAGTGCCTGTGTAAAATATCATTTTTAACACATCCGATATCAATCCTAAATATGTCTAAATACAGATGCAAATGCAGTCGTTTCATACTTTTTCCTAAAAGCAGGGTTATTTTTGGACTAGGGCACTTGTGGCCTAGTTCATAGCCGTAAACGCGCTATCTGCAATCTCAAGCCGCATCTGGGGGTTCACTGACGTAATGTATTCATACGCTGTATTTTGATTGGATTGCCGTTAGCGAATTTGAAAAATCAAAGTAGTACCGGAACTGATTACAATAAAAACATCCAATAAAAATAGTTCTCCTAACAATTCAAGCTAACTGTATGTTCTATTAATGAAGCACAAGAAATTCATACGTAGCGAGTGAGTTAATCGGGTAAACCACATGAATGTTCTTGCATACGGTCAGATTATATGCAATAAGAATATGAACATATTGAAAAAGTACGCATCGAAATTGTTCCATTCAATGCTCTGTATTGATAGACTGGTACCCTCTTTCTCTTTTATCCGAAAAGAAACCAGTATCAGCTAACCGCGGTGCTCGTCGCGCATTCGAAATGTCTTATGAATTCATACGTAAAGCGAATAAAGCGTGCGTTCTAAGTAGAAAACAACTAGGATAGTTGGTTTAAAAAAGTATTGTTATCCTTTGTATACAATGTTGGTATTCCGAAGTCAGTCCCTGTTCTTTTTTTCGACATACAATAGTGTGCATGTTTCCGTGATATTTTCTTTTAGATACAAAGTTTCATCGCATGGCACTTAGCACTTTTTTAAATACAACATGATTTTTGGTATTTATTGTTAAAATACTATTAATGTTAACTAAAAACCATATGCCGCGTACCTGTATAACTTTATATTTTTTAGGAAAAGTAAATCAGGGTACCAGTCTACTTTTGACCTCAAAATTTACTCTGATCAGAGCGGCCGAATGATTAAGACATGTATGTTATCATTACTTCCGGATGCTGATGATGTGAATTTCATAGTGTTTTATTGAGGAAATTTATCAATAAAGCCGCCATTGAATGATTACCACTATCAAACGGATTTATTTTCATCTTACCGTGGGTAGCATTTTTAATTTGACACGTAAATTTTCAAGCAATACAGTACAAGTTCGTTTGAAAAAATCATGAGATTAAAAACATCAAATATGCGCATACTTATTTATAAAGTTTCATTCTAAATGAAGCCAAATGTATGAATATGTGCACAGCATCTGTGAATAAGATGATTGTTTACCTATGTGCAAAGAAAAGTCTTGGAGTCACTCTCAGTGTAAGTACATGACATTGTGATAAACCATCGCCATTGTCGGGCATTGATAAAACAATCTTGCATGCTCAATTTTGATTTCCTCTCTTATAATGCACCAGTCAATTGTTACCACGCCTCCCTCGGGGATATACCAGGGAAAAGGGCTGTGTTTTTACTTTACAGGTGTTCTCGTAGCTAAAGAACTTCAGCAAACATATTATATTACCTTTTTGGACGTGTTGTATTTGTAAACATCAAAAAATAAATATCAACATTAAAGTTATGGAAGCCAGAACTAGTGTCCTCGCAATGCCGGGTGATTGCGGTGGTTTTGTCTTGCCTCAAAATATATCAGGGAATTGCTCTTACCTTAGATCCGTGGGGTGCGGGGTTATTCAAGGGATTTTACCACCAGTTCGTTCTCGAAGGGCAGGGATATTACCGGGAATTGGCTGGACGGAAAGTCGGTGTGGGGGAGGGGGGGGGGCTGGTTACAATTGACTGGTGCATACTTTACAAGTTCTTTTTTCTGAAGACGCTTTGTGCTCACTTTTTGTTTTCTAGCCAAGAATGAAAATCAAACATCAGTCAGAGATACAGTATGGTGATGCATTGTTGTTGATAGATCAATAGAAATTTCTGAAATATTTGAGGGAAAGGTATTTGGTTAAATAATTTACAAGCGTAACTTTTGAGTTTTATTTAACAATGCAGTGCCGAATATTGTGGAGATAGAATTGAATTTGTATTAATTAATCGGTTGACTTGTGGCGTTTAGGGAACAAAATTAAAATCAAAATATTCAATAAGGTTCCCTTATCACCCAATGTTGTGGAATAGTAAAGTAATGAAGATTTAATCTCACAACAGTCTTTCTCAAACGCTGACCAGGTTTTTTTATGCTTATGAATAACTAACCACTCGATGTCAGACCAGAAATCATCTTGGCATGAGATTGGATCACTATGGATCATTATACACCAGTCAATTGTAACCACGGCTCCCACATCCGGGGGTATACCGGGGATAGCCGGCGAAATGGGCCATGTTTTTACCTTTCAGGTAGCCCCACAGTGCCAGGTCTTCCCGGAAAATACAGTGTGGATGGGGCTTAAGCTAATGTCCCTTGGGTGCGAGGCATTTCGTGGGGACTTTACCATCAGATTATCTCCGCAGGGCGGCGATTTTAGCTGGGGTTGGCTGGACCGGAAGTAAAAGTCCCCGCTATTCCGGGACCGGGGGGGGGGCGCGGGGGGCATGGTTACAATCGACTGATGCATTAGCTTGTGTATTCAGATAAAGTTAAGAATATATATTTATTTATATATGTTATACTTTGCAATCTAAATCAAAGATTTGCAAAAGGTATCCTTTATCACTAAATGCAAGTATACATAAATGACTGTGCAAATCTTTATGTATCCTCCAAATATGAGTACCTTGCAGGGTGAATGTTATTTGTAAAAGTTATACTAAGTGAGCTTTCAAGATCACCTTTCCAATCGCATACACAATGCAGTTTGAAACCTGGATAATTAAAACAAATCTTGGTTATAGACCATTTCTATTAAATATCTTTATAAGTCACAGACATTATAAGGTACAGATTAAAGGGGCTGTACTCAGTTAATGATGAAAAAGCAAAAATTTAAAGAAAATTGTAGAAAATTGACATAAACTTGGTATCGATATGTACTATTAATGCATTGAAACTTAATGATGATCCCCATAGTTTACAAATGATTTATTAATAGCAGTTATTTCGTGTTTTTCCATTAAAAAAAGATTACTAGGTATGTCCGAGTAGAATTCATTCCTTATGCGTGATCTGCCGTTGATGTTATCACATGATATAAGAGAGTTAGGTATACATCTGGAAAATTCCACCCAGTAAAAGTAAGTCTTCATAGCATAGTGGATATAACACTTCACTGCATTTTTTTTGATTCGGGTATTTTATTTACAATAACGATATCAAAGAGTAAAATATTTTATTAAGTGCCCTTAGATTCGTTACAGGAAAAAAACAACTTTTTGGTGTACAGTCCCTTTCATAAACAACAAGTGAAGCCAATGCCAATTTGAGACAAACAAAAACAAGACAGCACAAAGTTCAAAAGTGTGACCAATGTGAGAATACCTTACATAATTTATAAATTTTCATGAGATTTAGACAATTTTAATGCTAGAAATCACAAAAAAATCATTCCCTTGAATTATTCCTGTCATAGTTTAAAGCTACGCTCTCACAGATTTACCGTTTTTACAACTTTTTTTTGTCTTGGAAAGAGCAAATTTTTGCGTAAACATCTTCAAACCAATGATATCAGATTGCTGACAAACAATCAGCTCGTAGTTTGTCATATTTCCGTTCGAAAATTAATGTTTTATGGCTTAAACCGCTACTAAAAATTTAAGAATAATGCTTAAAAAATCAATTTTGTAACTTAAATATAAAAATATGCCATCTAAATTTTGGTCAGCAGTCTTATATAACTGGTTTCCATGGATTTTCTCAAAAATTGGCTCGTTCCAAGACAAAAAATAAAAAAAAATGTCAAAATGAGAGTGCAGCTTTAAACTCATAATAAAATTTCAATGCACTACATTTGACATAATTTAAAACTGATGAAAAAAATGTTATTTTTAAAAAGCACAATATATCCTTTATGTGACCTTACATTATAATGAATTTATTCAGATCATAATTAAGTGACTTTTCTTGCACTTAAAGGTGAACAAGAAAGCGTGGGATTGAACACTAAATGAAACAAGAATGAAATTGAATGAATCACAAAATATCATCGAAATTATACACACAAATGTTCTTTGATATACAAAAAAATGATTTTTTTCAGACTTTCAAAAATTTAACATTTACTAAATAGGGTTATATAAATTTATGAATACGTTTGTAGGATTTGATATCCTACTAGATGTAACTCGGCTTCGTTCATTTTTCGTAACTTTCTCTCAGTGATGAGGAACAAATTTCATCCACTGCAGTTGTTTTCTAAGTTTATGAAAATAAGAACAATTGAAACAATTGATTAACTACTGTTGATCAGAGCAGATTGTGGGAGGTCATGGTTGATTTCAATTAACCACCAATAAGCCCTGCCAAAATTGGATACTGATTGGGCAGTCAGGTGCTTTTGGTAGGCATGATTAGCATGAATGTAAATTTTAACCATCATTTATGAATGTTTACACAATCATTGAATATGAAATATGTGAAGTATTCAAAAAGAGACCATTTTTTTCAGCTTGTGTAAAAAATGAGAAAATTGTGAAGTAAAATTATTTATTGTTTATCAGGAAACTGTTGAAATCTCATGTTTAATCCTATAGTGATCATACTTGATTGCTATGTTATTGGCACTTATTGCAATATGTTTTATTCATTGCAATATTTATGTAAAACATTAATTATTATGTTGACTTAAGTTTGTTGATAAGAACTAATGGTATAGGTGGTGTGAGAATGATCTCGTAAGTCTTTAAAACCCCTTTTGGTATTGTGAGTTTTTTTCAAAGTAACTGCAAAACAAGTCCAGCTGTATAGAAAGACTATGTCAAACCCTGACCAGATATAATTTCTTGTCTTTTCAAATTACCAACTTGGCAATGGTTTTATCATAACATAGGATATTGGTTTTAAAGAACATGTTAGTGTTTTTGTTTGTGGAATGAAATATCATAAGTGACACTAAATTGAACATAATTTATAGTTCTCATTGATATTACACATTGTCCCAAGTACATGTTGATCTAAGATTTAAGGCTTGGATGGAGTCAGGGCAAGAAAAATGCATGTTAATACATTGTACTTTCCAACGCAAGAACTGTTTGTTTATTCAAGAAAATAAAGCAATCCCCACACCAAGGAACTGCAGTATTACATAACCAGCTTAATTGACATTATGAGTTGGAGTTCAAATTGTGCAATTAAAGGCACATCTAGTTTTCAGAATTATTCAAACTCTGATTTAGCAACCTTAATATAGTTATATGAACTACTTTTGCAAAATGAAAACTTTTTTAGATTTACAAGGACGGGTGAAAAGTATTTGCCAAATTTACAGCAACACCTGATACCTGTTGCCTAGGAATCCAACAAATCCTTGGCACTCCAAATGTTACAGTACTATTCAATTTGGAGTGCCTGGACAGAAAGCTTCTTGATTCTACATTCAACATCTTCTTTCTGTATGACATATTGGACCTGCATTTATTGAGTTATCTAATGCATACAAATTAAGATGGAGAAAATAATTCTTATTTTTTTCCAAGCTACTTCCTTAAGCATCTTGTACATGTATGTAGTTGTCTTTTACAATGATTGTTCAAAGTTACAATGGCCCTGTAGGTTAAAGATGCTCTGTCCACGGGGTAACATGTTTTGTACATAATAGGTTTGTAAGTACTGCGTTTTGATCCAGGAGGTTGTATTCGACTCAAGTAGATTTTTGCAGATTCGGATTTCACAAGGCACAAGCCGAGCAAAATCAAAATCTACAAAAAAAACTACCAGAATCAGATATGACATTCCGCCATATCCGGATCAAAAAGCAGTACTTATAACCCTTTTATTATATACATTACTGATTAGATCACTTAGAAGCCACATCTTTGCATAATAAATTTCATTTTAAGGATGCACTCATTGGCTTAATGACGTCAATTTAATATTGCGCAACATACTTGTTATGACGTGACGTGACGTGACATGGCCGTATTGCAATGGAGCGGAATATCGGTTAAAGTATTTTGTGATATGTATTGCATGTGGATTGATGATGGGTATAAAATAAAGAATAAAATTATGTTTGGTATTCCATTCTCACTAGCAGTGTGATGAACTGCTGACACCATGTTATGAAATTTGATGGTCAAAGTATTTAAAAGACATTTCAATATTTCATACTTTAAAAACGATATTCATCTCATCTTAGTCTACTCAACTTGCTTTGCTATGTACAAAAGTCTGCAGCAGTAATATGAATAGCATTAGACAAAAGGGAGTGCCTAATATTTATCAACAGCACTAAGTTATCATGGTAACATGTTATATGAATTGAATACCAAGCACAAATTAAGAGGGACAAAATTATTCTTCACTTTTTATATAAAAACTACTTCCTAATAGCACTGTGTATGCAGTCTGACATAGGTGTACAATGTAGATGTCTTTTACAAAGATTGTTCAAAGTATGGCCCTATGGTTTAAAGCTCCCCTGAAAAAGAGGTGACAGGTTTTCTATGTAGTATATAATTACATAACTGAAAATCTTCTCTGAAACTGCAAATAACAGTCCTTTGATATAAAAGGATTTGATCAAAGTAAAGAAGTATGTGTGTCAACCACGTAAATTAATTTGTACAAGTCTGATTTAACGACTTTGAGAAATTCAAAAGAACTATGACTTTATCTGATTTAACGCTCAAGCCCCTCCCCACCCCCTCATTCTACACACACTTAACTAGATTTTTCAAATTTCCTTTTCAGATTGCAAGCAGTTTTAGTCTAAAGTTTAAGCTTACCCATTTAACAGTGACCTCTTGTGATGTGAACCGATTTTTTTCAATGCTTAGAACATGGTTGTCAACATCTCTGAATGAAGCCCTAGTCCATCAGTGCATTCAGCACTTTGATTTTATAAGGAATGATCGTCATCATAAATACATTTTAATGAGATTAGAAATTTGATTTATCCATACAATGTTTGTACACGGATGAATAAATAGTGTCCGACATTTTCCCAATGTCCATTAGAGGTTTAATTCAAGATGGCATTTCAACGGGTTTAAGGGCAATTATATTGAACAATCTTTCCCATTTATATTGATTATAAGGACAAAAATCGCTCTTCGCTCGCTTCGGGTATAATAAAAACTGACAAAATTGTATTTTGATTTTTTTTCGCTCGCTCGTTCCAATGTTTTTGGCAAAAATCCGAGGAACGAAACATTAATTTGGTGTGGCCTAATCTGAATCACTGCGCGAATATCCATGGCAACCACGAATTATCACATATCTATACGCATTTATTTTCACTACGCATGTACGCACAAAAGAGTGCCAGCAAAAAATACATTTTTACTTACTTTTGTTTAACTGAGGTGTGAGAAAAAGCATCTACTATTGACGATCGTATAAGATAGATTCATCCCCATTGGTACGCTTCCGCAAAACACCCTACGCTCGGGTCGGGATGAACCTATCTTGCACTCTCGGCTATGGAAGATACTTATAATCTCGGGATGGTCACTAGTTTATTCTCATTGCCTATCTCAAGGATAACTAGGGTCTTGATTTATTTTGAACGTCTGTACAATTAGAATGGCATTTTTATGCTAAATTGATGCTTTACATATAATATATGTGTCAGCCAATGAGGTAGAATTCTTAGACAGTTAAATGACCTGAATTAAAGTTTAAATAATTAGGGCTCGTTCACTACTCTCACTCTGCCCATTCTTGATCATTAAATTGATAGTTCATGTCATTTAACATTCTTTTACTTAGAAGTCATTCATCGTGGCAACAGAACCTTTATTTCTTCTCTAAATTATTCTCTTCCACTTTGTATATCATACCCTAGTGTGAGTTCATTTCTTTTTTAGGATTTAAAATTTCTCTTTTAAATTGCACGGAGGATCGATGATCAGCCCATTACGCATCTAAAGGGTGGGGGCAGGCAATATGAACACTCAAACCATCATCTGCATATTCTCGCATATGTTAAAGTTGTGCTTTAGTTTTAGTCCTAATTGAGCTGGATGGTGATCCTTTAATTATAAACGATATCTAAACATCAATGTTGACTGTGTTTATTGCACAAGTTAATTTCTGTTTTGTTTTAATTCAAATGCCCTTTGATCCATGTCTGCTGGGCTGATCGCAATAGAATCTGCTACCTTTTATAGCAGATAAAATATTGCATTCAATCATGGTACAGTTCTCATTTTGTATTTGCTTCTTGGTTAGACTCTTGTATTTTAGATACTCTAGTAAAAATAAAGGGCGTCGGAACATCAATAATTCGCCCTAATTTGCGAGAGGAGGATTATTTCCCAGTTGTCACACTAGCTAAAAGCTGCTGGCCTGCATTTTCGCCTAAAAGACCACTCTATCTTAACATAAGAAGCGTTGTCAAAAGGATACGATTGAAAAGGTTTTTTTTTTGTGTGTTATGTGTGTAATTTGGCAATTACTTAGTGTAACATCGTAATAATTATATATACTGCCTTTCGAAAATGCGCAAAATACCTTACTCAAAGTTATTAGTACAATCAAAATGTTAGTTTATTATGCCCAGACTATTCGTTTTATAGTTAAAAAAGTTTCAAAAGTACGACGAAATTTTACAGAGACGTAAAACCTTCTCAAAATGTACTCGATGTTTTGCTGAAACGCATGGAGCAGTATGCTGACAATCTGGAAGGGCTAGTTGAGGAGAGAACGCAAGCTCTACTGGAAGAAAAGAAGAAATCTGGGGAGCTTCTTTATCAGGTTTTACCAAGGTATACAACAAAAAAGTAATGTTTATTGACCGACGATCATGGTTATTATACCGAAATATTGTAACCATTTTTCATGTTATTCTATTTTGTATGGTGAAAATCCGACTCGAGGGCGCGTGCAAAAGTGTTCACTAGACTTGACGTGGGTCGGAATTTTACATTTTCTGTCTGTAATGCTTGACATTGCACACGGCCTAACAAGTGTGTTTGAACTTGATTGTGTCACATTTAATCTTAAAATAACATGTCCTATGCATCTCCAACACCTGTAAAAAATGTCACCTTGGTGTTGTCTATATTGTCATATGTTACTTCAGAATCTTTTTTTTCTGTATTGTCTGCAACAGCCTACATATGTATTCAATGTGTGTACTCAATCGCTGTTTAGGAAATCTGTGCAAAGATATTCCCTTTTCTTTGTTTTGTCTATTTGCACACCCAACAACAAATACGCTATTTACCATTTCACAAATTTTACTAAAGAAAACATGTATAAACTGACCATACGAAGACCAATGTATTGAATTTACTACTGGGGGCTTATCAGCAGCCGAGCGTTCTTGCCCCCACTAAATAATTCATGAGCTGTTCAGTCAGCCATGGTCTTGTGTTTGAACTTGATTGTGTCACATTTAATCTTAAAATAACATGTCCCATGCATCTCCAACAGCATTGCAGAATCATGGACTTTTATGGGAACGCTGATGGGTTTTATAATGCACAAGAACATTTTGATAATTCAATTCTTAACCATTCCTATGTGAAGACTGCACATGAGTGTAGTTATCAAGTTTGTGAACAGAGTTGTAAAAACAGTTTAAAAAATCAAGCTTGATGCGCCTACAACCTTTCAACGCTTTCAGTATTTTCATGAAACTATAGCTTTCCCTAAAATAAATTCCAAAATATTTTAACCGGCATCAAACTATAACAGGTAAGTGCATTTCATAACCTAAGAATTGATTTTGTAATTGATTAATTACTATTACAATTAGCTAGTTAGTAACCTATTATCCTATGTACTAGGATGTAACATCATTGCATTCATCTGACAAGTTAAATGCTAATGTAAAGTTTATTAATTGAAACCCGATAGGGTAAAGACAGTGTCTTTTAGCCAACATGTTTCCATTTTCTGCGAAATTATCTATAATTCTAATTACAGCTTAATGTAAGCAGCGTTATCGCGGCGCACATTTCCTTTTACCATACAAGTTTATGCTACCGTAACCAGTCTATCACTATAGAATCTATCCGATGACGTCAGAATTTACCTTGTTACCTCCCTTTTCTTATACAACTTTCGAGAAGGTTGCCCGTACATTTTTTCTCCAATTTGTTTTTAATTTTATGACGGCTTTATCGCCTTTGTGTTTTAAATTAATTGTCTCATCACTTGTTTAAACACCTTATATTTCATTAATTAGACCTGATTGAGCGCAATTTAGGTTTTTATTCGGCGATAACAACGGATTTAGATAGGTCCCTATTTTCGCATTGTGCCTCGCCATGGCCATCGTAGTCAATATTTAAATGATTGCTTGGGTCTGTTATTTTTTTACTTTTTTTTCACATACCAGTTTCTCCTCAACTTGGTTTAAGATTAATAATTCCTCGTTTCTTTTCATATACTTTTCAATGCATCGTGTGAATTTGCGGAAACGAGCCCCACCTGGAAGCCATGTGGCCAGCAGCACGCGCCCGTACCTAGCGGCAGCCCAATCTGTGGCAGCATCGAAGAAGTCGCGGGGCCGTGCAAAACCCGTGCCAGCGGCGCCTGTCACCAATCTTCCCGTCTACGGCACTACAAGCCATCCAAGCACAGTACTAAACAGTAAACTAAACTAAACTAACTAAGAGGAGCATCCACTACTCGCGGCACCTGGTCAAGTAGATGTAGTATCAGCACCGGCAGCGGAGCAGCCCCTACTCGCATCACCCGGCCAGGCAGAGTCGCCAATAGGGATGGTGTTGAATGGTCAGCAACCGAGTTCAGTGCCACAAACCGGTAATTTTGACAAAAAATATATATACAGTTGGTAGAATTCACAGATTTGTATGTTCTTTGGGCTATTTAAATATGCAAAAATGAAGTAAATTATCATAATGTTGCTTATATGCTATAGATTTGTTATTTGTGTAATACATTAACTAGGGTGTTTTCTATTATTTTATATAATATATACAGAATGATATATTTTTGTTGCAGCTTTTGAAAACTAGTGGCGAGATGAAATCAGTGCAGAAGGAATTGATAAAGTTGAAAGAATCACTTTCAAGAAATGAGAGGTGTGTGTATATTGTGGTTAAAAGTTAATATGTTTTATGTCTGTTTTGACTACATTTATGTAGTCCAAATATAATATACTCATTACTGTTAAATAAATGTGAAAGTTAACAAATACCATCATTTTCAAATATTAATGTACAACAATTTTTAATTGATACCCATCTATTTTGGTTTGGTTTTGAAGAAATATGTTGCTTTGAATCACGGTGTGGTATGTTTACTGATTTCCAATTCGAGAGGTGAACACCACAAGCTCTTTCATTAGAGGCCGATACCAATAACACTTGAACACTCACACACTCTTACATGTAAATAAGAATGACCGCCAATGTCAACCAATATGTGTAATTTAGTCGATTTATTACAACTTCTACCGCTCAACAGTTTATATTTTTGTTTAAGGGACAAAAGAGTCAAGATTTTGTCTCTTGAATCCTACTTGGAGAAGCTCAAATCGTCAGAAAACCTTATGGAATCACACCAACAGAAACGAAAGAACCACAAAAGATGACAGTGTTCTAACGTTGAAGTGTTTTAACTTTCAGTTGTTTTAAAGATATTTGATATATAATGTATTAGTAGTTATGTTGTGTGGTAAATTATTTCAAAGCTCGTTACAATATTTGAGTTCGCAAAAAGCTCGTTTTGATAATAAAATTATTGTTAAACCTTGTTTTACTCATTGTATGGGGATATGATCAATACAAACGTATTTTAAACAAAATTGTGATAAAGAAATCCTCCTCCATTCAATTTATTTATAAAACTGTTGGCGCTTATAAAGCAACACGTTTCAAACTCCATTCACAACAGAGTTACTTCCCTTCAGTACAGTAACCACCTTGTAAATCACGTGACTAAGTCACCTGACGCATACAATATCACTGTTAAAATATTATATCGGTAAAGATTTCAGATTATCTGAAGTATGTATCACCCCTATTCGAAGAAGAGGGGGTATATTGGTTTGTACATGTCTGTCTATCGGAAGGTCGGTAGACCAAAGCTTGTCCCAGTGATAACTCGCCAATGCCTTGAACGATGCCCCCACAAAATTGACATGGAGACTGGGCCTGACCAGTAGATGAATTCTATTGATTTTGACGTAATCATATCAAATCAGCTGGCATTTTGGTCCATGCATATTGTATTTAATTGTCCAAATATTTCTGACAACATGGCACTCAGGCGGGGCTTAATGTTTGACAAACATCTCTTGTTTAATTAATGTTTTTTTTTTGTATTTTAACCTCAATGCACCTTGAATATTTGAAATTTTTGATTATAAAATCAACGATCCAATAATTAGAGATGAAAACGCATTTAAAAAAAAATGTATATACATGTAAAGCTGAAATCCATCTTTACTCGTTCATTGTGGCAGGGATCTAGTCTGCTTGTCAGGGGAGATCAGTGCGTAGGTCATTGAACACATTCGTCAGAACCGAGTGCATACAATCTGTCCCGTAACATTTGATCGACTCAATTTAACTTCATGCAACATGGCATATAGCAAAGGATATAATGTTTTACCCACAAAAACTGTGCCAAAACCTAAATGAAAAAATGAAGTTTGCAAAAGTGAAACAGTTTGTTCTTCTGATGCATTACAAACCCCACTGTCCCCACACCAGAATCGATAATGCAGTACTCTGTACACTAAAAATAAACAGGCATTCGTTTTGACACAGTTATTTCTTTTTGAAGCAATTCCTTATCAAACATAAACATGTGTCCTCTTTTTATTTTTTGTAGTATTGGTTAAAACAAATAACAGAATTTTATATTATAAATTATTTGCATTAAACTTGGAAGTGCCGCAAGAAAGAAATGCTTGGTAATTATATTTTTTGTAACCAATTTATATTTCTTATTTGAAAATAAATATACTTTTAAAGGCATGGAGACTGAAGTATTTTGGCACTGCCTTTTCGATTGTGGAAGGATTTTTCCGTTCGAAATCTCTGATAAAAGCTTGTGCCAAAAAACTTCAACTCAGTAACCTTACTAACCATTGTTGAATATTGTAGCTACAAACATGAGGGTGCTCAACGGAAACCAGAGATCCTAATCAAGTACTAATGTTCTGAAATGAAATATGAATACAATACGACTATGTTCTTTATGAATTACCAAAATCAACAATCTGTTGACCCACTTGAAAAGATAAACGGCGTCATGTGCAATGAGGTTATTAAACTTAACACAAATATTGGTGTCTATAAGTGGTGTCAATTAATGAAGTCAATCAGAAATAAAATAAACATGATACTTTCGAAATGTTGTCGATTAATGATAATTCATTAGAAAGCAATTCATGATTAAGCTTTAATATATGCAGTTTAATCTGTATTTAAGAGCTGTGCAAATTTAAGTCAATACTTACTACTACTACTACTAGTACTACTACTACTACTACTACTACTACTACTTATATTTAAATTATGTTATAAGAATCTTGGGTAATCCGAGCATAGCCGAATTTGTATCTAAAACAGTATTTCCGAATCGTTTATTTGGCTGCCAAGGTACGACTATTTCAATAATCAAGGGTTTTAATCATAATATATGAGTTACTAGAAACTCTGTCTTCAGGCATATGAAATAGTTTACACACTAATTAATACATTTTGAAAAATTGACAATATACAGTGGTAATATATCGAATTCACATAAGGCCACATAATTTATTACAAAACTCCCAACTTCTAGAATTTTTAGAAATAATCAAGCTGTACTTTTTCAGTTTCGTTATATTCACTGATACCCCGAATCCCTGAACCAAATGCCAATATAGGCGCGACAAAAGGATCCAAATGTTTGAAAATTTCAGTGTAATTAAATGTTACAAATGATAGATGATAACTTTAATAGAAACTTTAGATTTTCTCACCTGAGTTGCTAACTTGGCTTTAGTCTAGATCAAGATAAAGCTGGGATGAACAGTAAACCCATATAACTTTACGTCGTGGTACATCTTACATTATTTACCATTACATTTTTAATTTTCATATCTTCGTTGTAGTCGTAGTCGGAACAAAGGTGAAAGAATTTATTTAATTTTTGCTGAAGATTTTTAGCGGAACATTCACAATTCGGAACATTGTCCGCGTATAATTAACAAAATATATGAGGAATATCTTCTGAAATGAAATACATTGGAAACAATTGTATGTAAAGATGGTGTCATAGGTTTTCAATAAAAAGAATACCGAGTAAAAATATTCTTACCTTGTTCCTATATTGCAAATGAAGTCTTCCGAAACAGAGACAGGATTTCTAATTACGCCATCATTTACGTCATAAACTAAACAATCATTAATATATTTTTACATGGGCTTAAAGTTTAGAGTACATAGCTATAAAAACATTGACAAGTTTACACGTTATTCCTTTGTTATTTTATATTTGTGTTTTTATAATGAACGACGGAATAAAATTCATTTTGCTCTGCTCTAGGGCCAGCTTGTGATTCGTCTATAGCATTGTAATGCTTAGCGATAAATCGGTAGGTTGGTTTAGTACCAGACTAATGTAGGGATATAATATACTAATGATTCACTCTAACCTGCAGTTATTATGTAGTCTCATAGTGTATATGGATTGAATGTTTAAGAAATAAGCAATTAAATAACAACTGATGAAGTAATAACAGCACCGTACTTTTCACAACATATGGTCACATATTTAAAACGGATAGTTTTAAAGAGTCTTGATCATAGTTCCTTGAATGAAATGAATCGCTGTGCGGTATATACGCAGTCCTTTTTTGAAATCGTCGCAAATATTACACATCATGCAACATATACACAGCACATTGGTAAACATGTGTTGTTTGTAGTTCTTGGTTAAAGGTTCACGATACAAACGTAAGATAGCTTCGGAAAGTGTCACACCACACTACTGAGCTCATCAACCAGCCAATAAGTCTTCATAAAACCTTTCCCCTGAAACATGTTATTGTATGCTTTAAAATTCAACATACGTCATATATAAAGGTAAAAAAATCATATAAAATCTAAAATGCAAAATTAAAACAGCATGCGATATTTCTTTAAGAAATCGTAACATACTGACGTAATGATTTGTCAATTAATTGTACGATGAAAACTACAGGGACGATATCAGCAGTCAACGCATATCTAATATAAAGTCTAAAGGCAAGACTAGGGTATATCACCCATGGCTCCCGTGTATATACGATGTCATTTCAGAAGCACTAGGCGTGAGCCCATTGGAAATGAACAAAGTGTACTTTCATGGGATGTCTTAGATCGCGATAAAACATATCAAACATACAGGCAGTCCCCATATACAGTGTGTGTATACCACGTGATAAATTGAGTCATAAATGCTACGTCGGAAAGCAATATTTTGCCTCGAATTAAGACTTTAAACAAAGATAACTTTCCTGTTTCTCCACCATTTTAAATGAAATTTAGCGCAGTCTACGCCGCCTACGGAGTCCCGCCTTCGGTCTTTTACCAGAGTTTGATTGAGAGTTTAGTTTTTTAAAACACTTCGACAAAACTTTTCGCAATAAGGCCGTCTGACGGAGTACTGTCAAAACATTATTTTGGAAAAAGGTTTGTCGATTTGTTTGATGAAACTAATTACCTTATCAAACTCCGGTAATAAAAAGAAGGCGTGGCTCTTTAAGCGGCTTATACTGCCCTTTGTTTCAAAAGTTATCTTAAATTTAAGTCTTCATTTTAAGCAAAATATTGCCTTCCGACGTAGCATATATGACCCAATTTATCACGTGGTATACAACCACTGATATATTTTAATCAAATAGTCCTAATGTAAGTAGAAATTCCTAGATTATCGACCTAACTTGAAATGCAAATGGAAATGTACCTTGATATCAATTTCTCCCCTTTCTTCTATAACGAACGTGTTAAACGTCGTCAACAGTCTCGTTGTGGCTTCACTTATGTGTATCTTCATTTCTAAAATTTGATATGATGATGAAGTTGTTCTGCTAACTGTGTGTTGGGTTTTGTTTTGTTTAATTGACACAGGTAACGTGTCGATTCATTCGCTTCAGAAGTGCCTGCTTTTCGTACTTTTCAAATCGTCACACTCTAGCAAACTTACTTTATAATAGGAAGCCTAAATGTTACAATTTAATATATATAAAGAATAAAGTGGTGTGTAACTAATCAACAAAAACCCATATGCGTTACATCAGTGTTTGTTAACAGTCACGGAGGACACAACTAGAATACAACGCATTGCAATACGTACGTTCACCGTTGGACTCCATTCTACTGGCAGTGTTGACAGTGTCTCCAAACAGGCAGTATCTAGGCATCTTACGACCAACCACACCCGCACATACGGGACCTTTAGATAAACAGTTTCTTTGGAGTACTACATGTACTTTGGCTTAGATTCTACCTCCAAGCCATTGTCTAGTTAAAAAAACCAGGCTGTATGTCGGAATCTTATGTTTAACTGCGCCAGCGCATACGGGACATATACACTTAGACTAACTATATTATTGTTATAGTCATTTTCTGCTCAATGTCACTGAACATTTCCGAAAACATGCAATAACTTGGTTTCCAACGTCCATCAGCGACCAGTACACACTATTAAACATTCACATAACTATGGTCATGCATGGAGTACTTTATATATTATTATCCCCTGCCGAGGGGAGGGGGATATTGTTTTGACGTTGTCCAGCCGTCCGTCTTTCCGTCAGTCCGTCCTTCCGCCCGTCAGTCCTTCCGTCTTTCCGTCCGTACGTCTGTTCATTCGTCCTGAACCATATCTTCGTAGACATTGATTAGAAAATGTTCAAACTTAGTCAGAATGTTCCCCTTGATCATGTCTCGACAAAAGTGAGTCACATGAGGTCAATGCCTATGTCACTAGGTCAAAACTTAGAAAGATCTTTGGAACAAACTAGAGGCTTTATACATGATAAAATATTCATGAAACTTAATCAAAATGTTTTTATTGATGAACTCTTGGACTATATAAAACTGGGTCACATATGATCGAAAATTAGGTCACTAGGTCAAATCTTTCAAATTTATAGAAATTATTAGAATTGTTACTCTATATACAAAACTTTTATTTCAAATAATTCCAAACAGACTCAAACTGATATCCAACAGTCATAACGGTCCATTTCTCTGCAGCTGTATTACATGTTCATATAGGAATATTCCATCGACTTATCATTTCCAATTCATGAACTTATCAGTCTTATCAAGCGGGGGATATAAATTCAACGAATTTGCTCGTTACTATTATTTTACCCCATTATACTTATCATTTCAGAAAACCGGCAAAACCCTGGTATTTTACGTTCCTTAAATAATGTATTGAGATGGACGTATCGTGGCAAGGCTAAATCAAACCGTTTAGCGGGTTTTATTTGCCAATCGAATGATAAGGAATCAAATATTATACAGATAGGACCAATCTTGATGGAGGAGGTTAACTTCAAGAAAAAAAATGGAAAAAAAGACAAAGTTTTCATTTTAACGTGTTTGAGGTAAAGTTCGCTATAGTATTGTGTTTGGGTTTCGAATACGAATACCTAGTACACAGTGTGTGTACACCACGTGATGAATTACGTCA
Organism: Mya arenaria; assembly: GCF_026914265.1. Taxonomy (NCBI): domain Eukaryota; kingdom Metazoa; phylum Mollusca; class Bivalvia; order Myida; family Myidae; genus Mya; species Mya arenaria. The sequence goes on from NC_069138.1 coordinate 52,508,785, forward strand.
TAAATGCAACGTCGGGCGGCGGCTATGTTTTGCTTCAAATGAAGACTTAAAACAAAGATATCTTTACTATTTATTCCAACCATATACAATGAAACATGGCGCAGTAAATACCGCTTACATATCCCCGCCTTCTGTCTTTTTTTAGAACTTAGTTTCGTTAAACACTTCGAAAAACCTTTTCACAAAACCGCCGCCTGACGGAGCACTGTCAAGACTTTAGTTTGGAAAAAACAGGAATGTCAAAGTGATTGAGAAAATTAATCACCTTATCAAACTCCGGTAAAAATGCGGGGCTCTTTAAGCAACATAGAATGTCCTTTGTTTCACTTTAAATGTTGAAGAAAAAGAAAGGTTATCTTTGTTTTAAGTCATCATTCGAAGCAAAATGTATTCTCCCGACGTAGCAATTATGACGTGATTTATCACGTGGTTAACAGACACAGGTATATTGACTAAATATATACCAGAATGTAGTCCGATGCGTGCATGGAGAGGCGTGTTTGGGAGATGTCGTATTACAAATGTTTGCAGGCTGTCAAGTATGCTGAGAGCAAGTCGAGCAATCTGCCCAACATGTTCGATCCCGTTTCGTTCTGGTAAGCCAGATACAACCATGTACGCATCGCCTATTGTTTCTACCTGGAAACAATTACAGGCATTAAGTTTAAGCAATTAAACATATTTAAGAGAATATACAACCATTTATGACACGTGCTCTACTCTGAGCAAACAGGTGCTATTTTCATTTGTTGAGAATGTTTGCAATGCAAAAAATGTTTTTCAATCCTTTTCTTTTCTTGACAATTACTCAATAATCAGCAAATATTAACTCAAACTTATCCTTATAATCTATGAGATCATAACACCGCTAATTGGTGGCAATGTGTTTTCGATTATATTAATATTTTTGGAACTGATTAGTTCAACCTTTCTGTCTTCAAAAATGTCTTTAAAGATATACTATATAAGCATCTTATAACCATGATCTACCTTGTAAACATCGTAGTGCTCTATGATAGAATCAAAGCACGAGTACAAGTCATTTAAGAGATCCACGACCTAAAACGTAGAGGGTTAAAGTTATTTTTTTTCAGTTATGGTAAATTGTACTGACTAATATAATTTATATTTAAACCAAACATTCCACACAGCTCTTTCAAATCGATTACATTCTATTTTATAATTCGTCATCGCATCAATATCCTAACATGCGTTACTTTTCTCTGAATTTAAACAGTAATTTACATTTAAACATAATGTTCATTGGTAATAAATCTATTTTGAAGTGAAAAATGGCCTTTCCTGGAATGGTGTGCTGTTTGCAGATATGTTAGTAAACCCGACAATGTCGGAAAAGTAGATGGTCACACTCTCATACGACTCCGGACAAACAGGATTGCCAATACGTAGCTGATTGGCTACACTTCTGAAAAATAAAGAAAACTACAGTCTTGAATAGAGATCGAATAAGATGAACAAATGCATATACAAAATAAAATCTTAGGCCTCGATTTGTTTACACTGAACATTCGCAGCCACGATTTGCCAATTAATAATACGATGGGAATTACAGGGAGAAGATCAGCAGTAAACACAAATCCATTACAATGTCCAAAGGCAAGGCTATGGTATATCACCCATGGCTCACGTGTTTTTGCGCAATCATTTCAGAAGAACTTGACGTTACCCCATTGGAAATATATGAAGTGTACTTTAATGAGATGTCTTACAGGAGTATAATGCAACCACAAAAATATTGCTGTAATTCAGCTTTGTGTTTTCCTTATTATTTTGAATAGCTTTTAAAGACTTAATTATGCAATATGTCATTAAAGTTCGATTAAAACACGTTTTGTTTTCATAAAGAAAAAAATCAAGCATTTTGAATGGCGTCACGTCATTTTGACAGTCATCACGTGCTATGCTTGTTGGTAGTAAATACTGTACGGCAAAGATAAGTTCCGCTTTATGGAGTTCGCCATCATAAGATAAAACAGTATAAACTATTGCATCGGCTTCAACGCTATTATATTACAGGTACAAGACGAATTTGATACAGAATATCAAAGACATAGACCTTAAGTGTGAACGTATACTTTTAACCATAAGTCGAATTAGGGGAAATATCAGTTTAAACATTATATTAAGTGATTGAAATAAGCAAAAACATGATTGAATTATAACATATAAAATCAATGTGCGTTATTGCCTGGAATGGACTTAAACACTGTGTTTCTTAGTGAGAAACCGATGGGTAATAGATTATTATAGATAACTTCGTAGAAAATGGAAATGTGTTGGCTAAAAGACACTGTCTTTACCCTATCGTGTTTCAGTCAATAATATTTACATTAGCATCAAACTTGTGAAGTGAAAGCAATGATGATCAGGTTTCAATACATAAACTTTACGTTAGCATTAAACTTGTGAGGTCAAAAAATGTTACATCCTAGTAAATAGGTTATTGGTTACTAACTAGTTTATTGTATTAACAATTAATCAATTACAAAACCGATTCTTAGGTTATGAAAGGCACTTATCGGTTATAGTTTGGGACCGCTTAAAATATTTTGGAATCGATTTTTGGGATAGCGGTAGTCTAATAAATGTGCTGAAAGCGTTGTAAGGTTGTAGGCGCATCAAGCCTGTTTTATTAAACTTTTTACAACTCTGTTCACAATCGTGATATCTACACGCATGTGACGTCTACACATAGGAATGGTTAAGAAATGAATTATCAAACTGATTTTGTGCATTATAAAACCCACCAAAATTCCTATGAAGTTCCATGATATTGCAATGCTGTTGGAGATGCATGCGACATGATTTAAGATCAATTGTGCCACAATCAAGGGCAACAACAATTGTTAGACCCTATACAATGTCAAGCGTAACAGACAGGCCTTTAAGGTGAATATTGTCATGCTGGAAAAATACGCGGGGATTTCACAACACAAACATGGATATAAAGATCCGACCAGCGGCAAGCCTCGTGAACGGCTTTTGCACGCGCCCTTGAGTCGGATTTTCACCATACAAAATGGAATAACATGAAAAAATAGTTACAATATTTGGGTATAATAACCATGATCGTCGGTCAATAAACATTACTTTTTTGTTGTATACCTTGGTAAAACCTGATAAAGAAGCTCCTCAGATTTCTTCTTTTCTTCCAGTAGAGCTTGCGTTCTCTCCTCAACTAGCCCTTCCAGATTGTTAGCATACTGCTCCATGCGTTTCAGCAAAACATCGAGTACATTTTGAGAAGGTTTTACGTCTCTGTAATATTTCGTCGTACTTTTGAAACATTTTTTAACTATAAAACCAATACATTTGGCATAATATACTAACATTTTGATTGTACTAATAACTTTTAATAGGGTATTTTACTCATTTCCGAAGGACAGTATCGTCGATATATTACAACGAGGTCACACTAAGTAATTGTCAAATTACAAATACAAAGTAAACCTTTTCAATCGTATCCTTTTGACTATGAGTCTGATGTAAGGAAAGAGTGGGCGTTCAGGCGGGACTTCATGCCAGCATCTTTTAGCTAGTGCGACAACTTCTGGGAAATAATCTTCCTCTCGCAAAGTAGGGCGAATTATTGATGTTCCGACGCCCTTTATGTTTGCTAAGGTATCTACAATACAAGAGATATAGATGATGGTTTATGTGTTCACATTGCCTGCCCCCGCCCTTTGGATGTGTTATTGGCTGATTTCATCGATCCTCCGTGCAATTTAAAAGAGAAATTTTAAAGCCTAAAGAAGAAATGTAATCTCATCAGGGTATGATGTATAAAGTGGAAGAGAATAATTTAGAGAAGACATAATTGTTCTGTTACCACGATGAATGACTTCTAAGTAATAGTTAGATGACATAAACTACCATTTTAATTATCAAGAAAGAACAGAGTGAGCGTAGCGAACGAGCCCTTCTAAATCATTAAAATTTTACTTCAGGTCCTCTAACTGTCTAAGATTACTACCTCATTGTCTGACACATTGGCATAGCAAAAACTGACGCAGGCAGTGTGTTTCAGATTAGTGGCAGTAAGCGGACCTTTAAACAACCGCGAGAGTGGAAAGTTTTAATGATTAAGTCTAGCACTTAATGATTGCCTATCTGCAATTTCATTGGCTGCAAATGTAGGTTCTATACTAAAAGTTAACACAGCCGAAAAGAAGAAAGAAAAAAGACAAAGGGACATGTTTCCGCCACACGGATGCTGCTTTGCGCCATTACAATTGGTTCTATGATATCACTGCAAATAAAAAATCCAAAAGGATGACTCAGAAATTTTCTTTCGCTTGTTAGGTGCATGAAGCTTACCGTCAAGAGATGTATACCACATCTCTGACACGTAAGGTTCTGCTCTGGTGCATATCTCGTACAGGATTATTGCAAAGCTGTAAACATCGCCTGTCTGGGATTTCTGGCGTGGAGGGTAGTTCCTGAGGTGTTCCGGGGCCATCCACAGCATTTCGGGTAGGCTTACTAAAAGGTATAGCAAACTCGTATGCACTTCTCTTCAATTCATTCATTCCTGAAGAAAATCTAGCAGGTCAACAATATGTACAAATACAAAGCAAGTTAGTTAAAACTCTGTGTTATTAATTTAGTTCAAAAATATATCATCACTAAGAACGATTTATCGATGGCGGAGGCTTGGTGGTTAGCGTATCAAACTCTGGCTTAGAGTGACAAGGGTGCAAACTCAATACTCTATCTCGATGCTAGTACTGCCTGGTTATCAGCAAGGAAATGCTAAATGGTTATCATTTACATTGCATATTTTACAAACTGTACACCATCACTTCGACGTATAATACATCTTACCTTTTCGAATACTTTGGACCAAAAATGAAATTACGACACTAATAAAGAATCACAATATAAGTCTAAGTGTACAGAGGTAATAACATGTATTATTACAACAATATCATACCTTCGTTTAGTATTGTTTGTGAGTTCATTTACAGCTGCTTTTTGAACAATAAATCATTTGTATATCAGGAAAAGTTCACATAAGATATTGCCTTAATATATGGTGTCTCACCATTAACATTGTCCTGGTGCTCTTTCCGGGTGTTGGTATTGTTGATAATGTTAAGTCCAAACCCTGTAATCTTCAGGACAAAACGGCCGTCAATCACACAACGAGAGCTAGTAAGGCGGCCGTGTACATTGATGGAGCTTGAGTGTAGGTAGTACATACCCTGAAATGACATTATAATCTTAAGAAAACAAATTTAAGATCATCTACGTGCATCCAAACGCTCGTCCATTTTACCGGTGGTCGACAATTATGTGCAACATTTATGCCATTAATATGGGCAAATGCACAATATCAACGTTACATATGTACTGAGTTGCACGTGCATATCGATCAATATATGGAACGGTGTCGGGAACTGGTGATATTTATCATATTTGGATTCATTCATCGAACAGCGAATAATCTAGCAATACTTTACATTTTATCATGACGATAATAATTATGTGTTCCTTGCGCATAGCAATGTTAATATACGAATGTAATAATTGGTGTTTACATCTTTTTAAATGTGTTTCACCTTTACGTATTTTATCCTCAACTACCACGAGCTATGGGAATTTGTTAAAAGTGTTTGGTTTTTCCTTTTCATTTATTGAAATTCCTTAAACACTCATATCACACCATATATACCTCAACGATATCATTCAAAAGGGAGAGCTTGAAGTCCCAGTCCAGTTTTATGGATTCATTGTGCAAAATGTCCTGAAAAAAAAACGAAACAGTTCCGCATGTTTAGGTAACAAAACGAACTAATATCAACTTGACATATCCACTTCAACGCGAATTACTAACAGTTTTGGAATACTTCTGACCTAACATTTACGACGCTGATGATTGGTCAAATGACGTTTGTTTGCATTAAAACAGATATGACGTCGATGAAACTAGTGACGTTATTGACAATTCCGTTTGTACAGCCGAATTATTACAAAGATCAATTTCCTTGGGATATTTATTTGTCAGTTTTGTAGTTAGATTATCCAGGAGAAATGTTACAATCAATAAGTGTAAAACATTGCATATTTCAGAATTGCTTTTCCTCTCAGTATGAAAATATATTCGGAAACTGTTGGTCAGTGCACCAATGGAAAGTACGGTAAAAGTCAAAAGCACAACGCACGTTTAGCGATAAAGAGTACTGTACTGTTCACAACTAGCTAGTGAGGTTCTCCGCTCACTCCTGTCATACAAGAAGATTAACAAGTTGCAACTCACCTCTGCAGACATGGCAGTCTACTTCATGTCGTTTGAAAACAAATCGCATTTTTTGAACGGAATTTTCTTATTTAATGACGGATTTATAACAGGTTATAATTTCCTTTTTCAAACCTGAAGGCTTCCCCTTGAGCAGTGTTCTGTGAGAATAGTCACATTGTTGCTGTCTGGACAAAGACCTATTAGTCGTGTCAAATTCTGGCATGTAACGTCACGCATCTAAAACGATATAATTTACCATTACATTTATATAGGTTTTGCATAGACAATGTTAATCAATGTATGCATATTCCATTATTTAATATCCACAATCGTGTTAATGGACACTTTGTATTTATTCATACCCTATACAATAAAGGAATTCCGTTGTGTGAAAGATGTGTTGATGCCAATGGAAATCCGTATAGCCTGATGTAAACTGAAGCAATAATTGATAAGAAAATCAACTTCTTACACTATAATGGAATAATTTATGCAGTTAAGGCCTATATGAGGCATTCTAATCTTGTGCTCTATGTCTTTAACTTTGTAAAATGTAGTTACCAATGTATGAACACTTTTATAAACCCAATTTTGACAGGAGAAAATGTTAACAAATTTCTTTACAAAATCTTAGTTGATAATAATGAAATTCAAACAACTCAACACAAATGTCTGTTACAATATGAAAATGTCTATATTAATTGTAAAAATGTTTATAGTTGTGCATTTAGGTGAACGAAGCATTCTTTTATGAAATGGTAACAGTTAAGAGTTCTACATAGAATATTACCAACCAATTCTTTATAATATAAAATGAAGCTGGTTGAAAATGATATTTGCTTCAGATGTGAATGCTGTGAAGAAACCCTTACCTATTTATAAAATAAGACGGTATTGCAGGATATGATACATAAGTTGAATACTACTGACTCAAGTATTGACATAAGCAGTATGCTTGTATTGTTAGGTTCTGGGAATAATAACAAAACATTGATATACTTTTATTAGAAAATAAGAAATATATTCTTCTGTGTAAAAGAAAGTGTGTTTCAACAGTAATTGGTTTCAGAAATAGCCTTCAGTTAGCATAGAACATTTATAAAAATACAAATATCTCAGATAAATTTAAAATTTAATTGGGCAATTGTAAGAAATTTGTTTCTGTAACTACACTTTTCAAAAGTTGTTTGTACACAAGAATATAACAATGTATCGAAATGAACAATTATATCATTAATATACATGTTTTATTATTTATTTTGCATTTTTTTCAGTCATTTTTGGTCTAGATTGCTTTCTACATTCATAGTATTTGAACTTTTATTGGTACATAACTTAACTGCATTGTTATATCATGCTTGAAAATTTGTATTATTTTATGTCATACTATGTTATGTAAAACGCAAACATATTGGTTTAAAACAAAAATTTCAATATGCAATTTACAATTTACAAAAACATCATGTACAGTCAAAAGCAATGTAGCAATTATAAATGAAATCCAGACAAGTGATGTATGCACATAATACAATTATCTCAACAGAAATTAAAGGGTATAATGTAGTAAATGACAGAGCAAGTTGGAAGTAGGCGAACAGGTTAGGTCATTATCTCTTTGATCTGCAGTTGACGATTAAAGGCGGTAATTATCGAGTTCAAATACCATCATTATATTCATTACACCTCAACATCCGTCCATAACAGGTATGTCACTAGTTTAACGGTACATAAATAAAGGTGTCTGTACTTCACATGACTCAAGAGTCATACTTTTGCCAACCCGGCCCCGATTCCAGAACAGTCTTAGTCTTGAGGCTTTAAAATGAACTCTATAACAATGACGATTCTTTTAATAAATCACATGTAAACCCAAAACGTATTTACCCTATTAACCTTTATTGTCAAAATAGTACAACATTGTTAGTTTACTAGTGTATGCACTTGCTGAGATAATTTTCATTCATTGCAGTGCTATTGTTACAAAGGCTCAAGTATATCCCTAATAATGAACAAAACTGCAACAGAGATAAGTCCAGGAGCCTGGGATCACGTTAGAGGGTCAAGGACGATGGTCAAACAAAAAACCCAAAACGAGAGGCATACAGCGTAAAAGACAAAACATATCACACAATTATCGCACAATGTGATATCGTTTTTAGTAAACAACACATACTGGTTGACATGGAAAGAAAACCTTAGATGGAGTATAAAATCCATGCGAAAATTTATTGAAAATTATTAGATTCTTACCAAACTATTTACACATTTTAAATCTTTTGTATATTGTCAATAGAAAGGAAATGAATCCTGTTTCTGTTATATTTTGATTATTTGTTTATTTCCAAATTCTATAACCTATTTGTGCATGTAAGCTCTCTTAAAAAGTGATTAAACATGCAGAAAAAAGAAGAGCATGTACTGAATGTTTTTGAGTGATTCATTCAACAGATAATAATCATTGCACTTTCAGTCAGCAGTTCATTTCTACGAGTTGTAACTATTATATACCTAGTTATATATATATAGTATGTATGCACTGTGCTGCTTGTGTAGTTTTGTGCTGTTCTGTTATGTTTCTTGTTTGTGTATTTATGTTCTATGTCTTTGGCGTTTATCCAGTGCCATTAAACCGGGTTTATGTGTAAACTTTTCGCTACTGGGCTTGTTTCTGTAGCTTTTCGCATAAATATTAGTAAAATGGTACAGAAAACGAATGGCAGAATCAGAACTGGTAAAACTGACCGCTGAGAAGTGTTTAAGTACGTTGTGGTTTTAGAATTTAGTAGGGATGACACAGATATTGTATATACGCAAATGTGGTGAGCGCTTTACAGGCTAAAATGGAGGAGTTAAGTGGTTGCAACAGGCCTTTAGCTTGTGTTGAGGACCGATACTTCACAATCGGTGAATACATTAATGACGAAATAATGAAATGTTGAGAAATAAGTGACATTGATATTCTTACTGATTTACTTCATGAGAGTGACGTTTCTAAGATAGAGTTTCAATAAGCTTCCCATTTCCATCCCATAGTATATATAGTTGCGATGGTCTAGGTTCCGTTGGTTTATTCTTGTGCGGTTTATGCTTACAACTTGTATCAAGAAAAAGTTTTATATTATTCCATAATACTCGTTTGAATTGGAATAAAACAAAGACAAGTTTGGTCTCCACTTGACCACTCTTTGAAGATTTTTTACTACTGCTTAGAACAAATACATACATGCATACTAAAACACTTACTTGCTTAACACATTAGTTAAGCTCTTACTTGCTGTGTTGTGATACCTTTTTGAGTTCCAGCAGCAGAGTTCTGTTTACGGGCAGAGATTTAATATGCGGTTTCCTGATGTGAACTTGAGTACCCTAAAACAAGATCAGCAAGTAAAAGCTTAAGAAAAAACAAACCCATTGGGTATATAGACAAATCCGAATCAGACTACATTCCTTAAAATAATCCTCAGTTGTTGAAGTTAATTTCATACGTAAATGCCAATTAACTTTATTATTAAAGACATATACGTAGTATTCGTAACACAGAGACAAAATCGTTAATTATTACACGTTGAAAACATAAAGGAAGGACAAATGGTTCTACCTTGTATATGCCGACAGTTTGGAGGCAGGCGCCGTATGTCGCCAGAGATAACGATTTATCATCATCCAACTGTAATATTGCGTACTGTTTCAGTAAATATTTACTTTATAATGAGTATTTGTTCTGATGCTGTCATTGTTTAAAACTCGTTGAAATATAAATCGGTGCTTTGTTTACAGATGTAGATTGAATAAAAAAGAGTTATACACAAACATTTTGAACACTAACGAAGTACTGCAGTTCTGATAAATTACTTCTCGAGCTTGCTTATCAATTCCGGTATTTGTTTGAGTCAGTTCTGTGAATGCACAGTATTCATTTAATCTAATAATACGTAACGTAATGGCTAATCGTGGTATAACTCCTGAACCAACTGAACCAACATTTTAATCCGTAGCGAATGAAACGTTAATAAATACCTTGATACAAGTACTTGTCTAACTATGAGTTAATGTGGACTTTTAGCAAAACACTTATTATATAGCTGTAATCCGACAGAGTTAGTACGTCCTAAGGCTGATTATAAATTAACTCCGGAGAAGCCGGAGTACAAATACAATAAACATGATTCTCTTGCATCCCTTACGATACAATATTCCGTCCATCAAACAAAATACGATTCTGGCCACAGATAGCAATACGACTCTGACAGCGTGAGTACTTACTCTGTTGCGACTTGAAAAGAAGGAAGACGCCATTGTTAAAGAAATGTCCTCGGCCTTGACCCGCCACCACTGGCTGTGTATGTCCGCCTCGGCCTTCATATGTCTGCATACGAATGGTGGATTATATAGGGTATAAAACATCGAATGTATAGATTCTTAACATTTCGTATGCAGAAGTATTGAATATTGCAATACAAAATGCATGTAGGTTTAAAAAAATGGATTTTAAAACAACATTTAAACGTATAATCAAAATGTGAATATAAATGAGCTAGACTTACAATGGCAAACAAAAATATAAATACTTTCGTTTCAAATACCACATATTGATTTAATATTTACATGAAACAGAAGTACACTCTTTATTATTTTGAACACAAATGAGACGGAGGTTCGATAAATCGAGCAAAAGTCCCCGTCTAAGTCGAGATGGGTTTTCCTTTTTCTCAAAACCCACCAAACCGTTTATGGGGTTTTACTTTTCTGGCAAAAAAAGTTTACGTTCAAAACCAATAGCAATCGATTTCTGCTGGACAAAACAGAACAAACAGTCTCATAGCGATACTTTTAATTCGATCGTCCAAGTTGGCTACGCATGTTTTGGTATGATGAGTTACGGGGTTAGTAGTTGACCCGATATGGGTTATGGGGTAATAGTTCCTTCTCCTGTGGCAAGTATTTCTTCGTTAATAATCCGATTAACGAGAAATAAATTGACACCTTGGCTTTATAGCTTACCTATAGATGAAGCAGCCAACAGCTATGACGAGCAATATCGCAGCACTCATACTTATCCCCACGATGGCCGATGATTCCAACTCTGTTTGAGAAAAAGATATATCAAGTAATTAACTCGAAAAATCTTTCTTGTGTGTATGTCATATGGAATATTTTCGCTTTTACTCTTTTATATTAATAAAAAACAGATTGCTTTGAAACTTTTTGTTTGCTCAAAATGTGTGATCATACAAAACAGCTGATTCGTTATATTCAGCTGTTAGACAACGTTTATGAGCACGGTATCTGGTTGATTTCTAACAGAGGGTTGCTATACGACGTGTCTAACAATATACTTAATAAAACAAACTCGGTTGTTTGTACACAAGTTCGGAGCAAACAATAATTTAAAACGCCGAAGAGTGATAAACTTAAATCATGTAAATATTAGGCACACACTATTTGTCAAATATTAGATATAGTTTATTATACATTTATGTATTCCGATTTCTGAAGCTGAATCTGAAACTCAGATTCAAGACGATACGGACCCCAGTTAAAACATCAGAGCATATGGAGTCGTTTTTCATACCGTTTATGAGTATTTCACCTCTCAATGTGAACATAAAAATAAATAACCGTAAGCTATAGGCACAGGTATGGCTTAAGAATTTGCGTTCAAATAACCTTGTCCCTGGGAAGAGAAAATGCTTGTCTATAACTATTTGAAACAGAACGACGTCTTAAATTGGTCGTATTAGTAAGCGTAACAAATTAAATTATATTTCAGCAATCAAATCGTGATGAAGCTTTCGATCAAAACTTATTATAATAGTCCAATATGACATGCGAGATCAGCAGAAGTATACTTGTTGGAAACATTTTTAAAATTGATTCAAATAACGACGTTTATGACAAGTATACAATAAAGTGAAAAATGAGCCGTTCATCACCATTAGGTACAGTGACCTCCAGAAATATAATACACTAAAAGGTTACAGGAATTAAGCAAATAACAGGGTTACTTCATTTAGCTTAAATTGGTCGTAATTCCTTTAGGAACCTAATATACATAGGTTAATTCTAATCATTATAGCTTAGTTTGAAATAAAATTCATTGATATTCTAATGACAGGATTATTTGTACTGGGAAAATTTGATATTAAGATTTAAGACCATTATCAACAAGTCGTTAATGCCAATCATCATACAGCGCAATTTAACTAGATATGATAATTCAATCAACTTAAAATGCCGACAGAGGTCGTAGAGGACTTAGAGACGAATTTCGCCTATGGTTTGTCATTTTGCCGTATCTTTTTTCCACAATTCTGTATCTAGTGTTTTGCAAATGGCCATTTTCTCTGTTATTCGTATATGCGGTGAGTATATATGTCAATTTGTTTCGAAATCATTTCACTAGCCCTCCTTCACATTTTTCAAATCAACTTCAGTGAAATGTAATTATTGTAGACTTACTAAATCGCACACACAGCTCGCCCATAAATCCACACTCAGGTTTGTTTGGTGGGGCTGTGTTACGCCGTGGCCAGTGTACGGGGACATCTGTGATCAACTCGAACGTTTTGGTCCAACCTAGGTACTGCGCTACTGTCTGAGTAATCATGAATTTAAAAACTTGTGTCAGAGTTCTCTATCGTGCGGCTTTATCATTCGAATTACATTATAGAAATTTACGTCCCCTAATACATATTTTACATTATGCATAATCATGTTTGCCACATACAACACACTTTATTCTTTAAAGTTTGTAGCAGAATTGATTTTTTCTAATGTTCTGTATTACATTCAAAACAGTTTTAAAAACACAAACAGTTTTCTAAATTTTATGTTAACAGACTAATAAAACATATGCGAATGTTCTTTGACAAAAGAATTGTACCCGGAACTTTCCAGTGATAGGGTCAAGGTCAAGGAGAGTAAAATCTGTGTCTCGGTCTCCATTTTCGTTGACAAACACCGGGCCTCCAATTCCTGAAATTACTCCTGCTCTGAGAAAACCCTAATTATAATTCAGAGATAGCCATGACACCACAATGTAAACTATATGCTTTAGCATTAAAATAACACAAGTACAAAAATGTTTTGCTTTCGACTTAGCGTCTTAAAGTTAAAACGTTAGAAATACAAATCAAATAAATCGGCTCAATAAGCCTTACTTTAAAAACCGATACACCTGGTAGATATATTTAGGTAAACAAGTTTGCTAATCGTTACCAGCACTTAATATTAATGTGTACAACACTATTTCGGCCGACCTGGAAATGTTCTGTTCCACATTCGTTTAACAATTTGTTTTCCATTTCGGGGGTTCTCTCCGGCAGTCAAACTTTCATTAAGCGCATGCGCATACAAGATAAAGGAATCGTAGTGTCCGATGTTGAAAAGGCTTACCTGAGTAAGAATAAAGAATTAATTCATACCAATGTTATCATTTGTACATGAAGTAAATACGTCACAAACAAACAAATAACACAAAACCCAAACTTGACTGATCTTGGAATAACCATATAAAACTCAAGTTTTACTTTGCAAAACATGCTTTATGTCTTTTACTATTATTATGGAAGTATATATGTACATAGCTGTTCTTTTTTCAAAGCAGTCTGAGATTATTTTAGTGTGTTTTTTTCACCCAGAACAACACTATCTTTCTCACTCTTCTTACTTTTTCTGTAAGTAACCTACCTTTATATTATTTCAACACTCCCCTTTCTCAACAACAATTTAAAATATCATTCACGTAATCTGCATATATACATGTACTCGTATATTACTGATATATCATTCGTTTAATACTATTATGAGCATAATATTTTACTTATGTAAAACTGTATACAAAAGTTAGTTTAAAAAGATCCAAACCGCAAAAATGACCACTCACTTCAGCCCCCTCACTCCATGTATAGTTGTACTCTGTCTTTGCTCTTTCTTTCACCTCCTTTTCAAATCTTAAGAACTCATTGGACACGGGACGTCTTGGCCGTATCACCATCACAGATTCATACGCTAAACGGGCTTCCTAGAATACAATATATATAAATACATCTTTCACTGGCGATTCCAGAGATTGAATGTTAAAAGGCAACATTGGGTATGTGCAACCTTTACTTATCCTGATAAATACATATAATGTCATGCCTTGAGTTCGGGTACTGTGAATTGTGAGCATTGTGTATTTTAGTCGTTTGTGATTATTTTTTTCTACCAATTTGATACAATGGGCCTAACGTTAAGATCTTTGTTAAAGTTAACAACGTGATAAAAGAGATCGTTAAGTTTTAAACGTGAATTATTTGATGATATGATCATATATTTCGATAAACCAAGTAATGCATATAACATGTGCAGCATCTGTAAACTCGATTTGAATGTAACGAATGAAAGAAATGCTTCTTACTAAAGGATAACATCAGTATTCTGTGTTTGTATTAAAGGTTTGAATTTAAACATTACTTTATCTAGCGAGTCTCCTCTAAACCAATCAGCAGTGCCGGTAGAGGGATCACCATCTCGTGAAAGAAAGAAGATAAACACGTATTCGCCAAACGGAAGTGACGCCATTGCTTTTGTCAGCAGCACAATTTTCCGTAACACATCACCGTGACATGAGACTATAAAAACTGAAATGCAGAGTATATACTGTGTGTTGCTTTCTGATTGGTTGTATTATGGTAAAACTATTCACTAAACTTCAGTTTTTCATGCCAGAAGTCCAATTAATCTTTATAGGTGTTAATTTTCTGAAATATTCTTTATTGAAACAAAAGGCTATTGGAATCACGCAATCCTTTCCAGAGAGATTGTAAATCCTGGTAAACAAGTTTCCAAATTCATAAACGATAACTCAAAATTTACGTTTCTGGATTTTTATTTTGTATTTTGTCTCTTGACAGATGAATCTGTATTTGAGTTATGGAAGAAATGCATTTTAGTTTCAACTATTTGTTTTACAACGATTAAGAAGAACATTGTATTAGCTTAAGATTAGTCAGGCCTCTTTGACTCGATAATGCGCAGGTATGCGGTCTTGTTTTATTGGAGGAACACCGCGATAACCCATTTGTCCGGCTTGGGGACCAAAATTCAAACTCACAAACGCCCGAACGGGAATCGAACCCGGGTTGCCAAAGTGAGAAGTGCTAACTATTAACTGCGCTAACCATTCAACGGGAATGCATTTGAAAACCAAACAAACCCCTACTTGATAAAGCCTTGTCGCAATTTCAACCGAATCAACTTAATTGAAAGTCTTAATATCGACATGTTTTCATAGATGTCAACTAAAGATGTCAACTATGCATTGTAAACATAAAGTCAGTGAAATTAAATTTGAAATCTAGGTAAGAGTAAAATGCCTATATCTGTTCATCATGTCAGAGAAAGAGGCACGGTTCTGCATGTCTTGAACTGTCCTCTCTCGTACACAGTATACATTTTATTTTTCGGTATTTCATCCTAACCTACATCTCAAAAACAGCTTGTGATTGAGAAATTGTAAGTGCGATACTGCCGGTGACACAGGCAGGTACAAGCTTAACAAGCAATGAAATGAAACTATAAAACCGGCTTACAAATAGCAACACAATTCAAACTTCCAGAGACAAGCACAATCGAAAAGTCACTATTAAAACCAAATTTTAAAAAGCCATTTGACAACAAAGAAATAAGACTTAACAAGAACAGAGCATTTTTAAATGGCCATACTTTTAGAGAATAAGTGAAGAATATATTGCTGCTGCAAGAATGGCATGTTCAGTGCATCTCAGGAGGACGATTTCGGGTTTCGACATTTTCCAAAATAAATTATCAAAATTTAATTGGTTTGTAGGGTATTCTGGTCGCATAACTTCTTTAAAACACAAAACGTGTAAAGCCGACATTGTTTGACTATTATACTACAAGTTTATAAACTAAAGACCCCAAACTGTTAGATGCAACAGACGGTCTGACCGGGCATTTTAAATTATTCGTGACTCAAAAAAAAAAAACAGAAAATACTTTGAATAAAATTGAATAATTGATTAATATTTGGATGAAAACGATCCCAGTATTCTAATCAATATACGTTTAATTTATTAAACGGGCATAGGTAAACGTCGAAGTCCAAAGCCCGAAATTTGGCCATAGTTAACAGTTTAATTAACGCATCCGGAACATTAGAAGCTGCTTGCATCAAGGAAAAACAAGACTTCAAAAAAGTATCTTCAGTAACAGTCAGTGCTCAAAAAGCCTAAACATTTCTCACATAACTCGAACATTAAAATAGAGTAAAGCTACTCCCCTACGAAACGAACACAAAGAGAATACGTCATGCAACGAAATACCAGTAGGACTGACATTTTTTTCAAAGCTAACATCAAAACAATTTTAGGAATTAATAGCAATAATGATAGACCTTTTTTAATACCAAATGCTGGACAAGACGGGTTAAAAGGTGCTAAATAGCTCATGTAAATAAACGCCCAAAATAGACAAAGTTTGTCAGAATTGCATTTGAATCCAGGAATTGTTATATTACTACCGTCCTACCAGATTTCAGAGTAATAACCAGTCCAAAATCACAAAATTGTACATTTTGTCAACAAATACATTTAACAGGATCAAAATAAGATGTCGTAACTGACACTTTATTAGATTTCCGAGCAATAGTAAAGCAAAACAATAAAAACATACACCCTATAGTTGCCTGGTAGGGATCGGAATGGCCCATTACCACACATACACGACATTGGATAATGGCACACTAAAATAGTTCCCTATAATTAAATCACTATAGGTTTAAATATAAAGAAAATGTCATAAAGGACATGAGATAGAAATGAATGAAATTCTCAATTAGAAACTAGAACATTTGAAGAAACATTGTTATATGGAAGGTGGTCCGGGAGCGATAGCGTTACTCTTTTCGGAATAACCTTGCTCGATATAAAATACCAATACATGGGGTCACCCTTTCCTGGGTTGACGTATTACAGAATACACCTTTTCCCAGTACTCTCGTTTTAGTATCAAACGCAAGGAAATTGAGCTACTGATTACATAAGATTATGAGGCCGGAATTTGAACCCGCGACCTTTCGCAACCGAAGCGAACAATTAACCACTAGGATATGGGCTTGGTGTTCTTATATTCAATCTGTGAAGAAAAATCAGGTAAGTTAAAGAATAATCAATTTTTAGAGTAATGAATACAAACTAAATGTAATAAAAACTGCTTACCTCTGGAAAGTGTGGCTGCTTTTTTCATCAACCTCTGAATCTCCGCAGTAAGATCTGAGGTCTTGCCATGAAAAGGAAGAGGTGCGGAGCGGATGTGCTGGGCTAGTTCATCGAATGATCGCTGCCGAAAAGATTTCAATGATATGAAAAACACTTTTTATCATATTAAGCTGTATAATAATTATCATAATGCTGCATTGAAATTGCTGGGACAAGCAAAGCAACTTACTTATGATAACGTTCAAACGTTTGCATTATTGATTTATTATGAACAAAGGGACAAGCAAAGCCAGAAAGAGTGATGTTGTATTTATTATAATGTTGCATTCAACCTACAGGGACGTATTTATTATACGATGTTTCGATGATCATTGACGTAGATTAACGTTGCATGTACACTACAGGGACAAATACAGCCACTTACGATGACAATCACTGCGGAAAATAGTTTAATATACGGGAATGTACTGAAACCCGTACATCCAACGTGTACGGTAAGTGTACGGAATGTTGAATATACGTTTGTGTTTGGAGCCGTATATTAATAAAACTCGCACATCTTGAGCATTTAATAAAAAAATAAATTCTGTAATCAATTTAGGTCTTTGTGTGTTTAATTTGATAGCAAATTTTATACCATTCACTTAAAAAATCACTGTTACTTAGATAACCAGGAGGGTGTCAGTAAAAATCTCGTTTGTAGAGAATCTAATGCTTTAATGGGTTTCGACAACTTTGATGAAATTAAAAAGAGGTCTGAATGATGAGAAATAAATAAATTGGACAATACTGAGTTGATTGACTAACGAGTTGTACTTATACTATTTTGATGGATGTACGGCACCGTCCGTCTCCGTATATCTTGAGCGTACGAAGGACATGTACGGTCTCCGTACATGTTGAAAATATGGAAATTTATGCTCTTCCGTACACTTTGAGAGTACGGAATTATATCATTCCCGTACACGATGCATATACGGGCGTGTACATTTCCCGTATATTATAGATGTTCGCAGATAAACCAGTTCCCGTCCACACTGAGTGTACGGGATACTATGGCTAATCGGAAATGTACTCTTTCCCGTACACTCATGTTATAAAATAGTTTTGAATATTGTAATCAAGTAAGGTTAAGTATTGTTTCATTTGACAACATATATGATATGAACAACATTTATACCAATGACGTGTATACATTTTCCGTGTTTCACAGAGAAACAGGAATGTGTAAGCATTGCACGTTTTGTAGAAATTGTAAATGCATTTTGGGGTTTTAACAACCTTTGATGAAGTTAAAGAGACATCTTTATGATACAAAATAAAACGATTTGACAATGCTGAGTGGTGTTAATTTTGACAGCATATATGATATGATCCACATTTATTACATATACCATTATCGCAGAGTAACAGTAATCGCGTTTTGTAGAAATAAAAATGTTTTTATGTGTATTAAAATCCTTTAAAGAAATTACAATGACATCTATTGATACAAAATAATTGAATTCGACAATGCTGGGTGGATAAATTCACGGATAGGGCTTGGGAATGTTTAGTTTCCCGTACATGCTCAATGTCCTATATATTATGGATGTACGGAACTATACAAGTAACACTACCAGTACGAAATTGAAACACGGACAAAGGTATAGTTTACAAATTGTATTGAAATAATTAATACACTGCACAAAACAAAACATATTTTCATAAGTGTAAACACCTTCAAATCGGCCAGTGTTCTATACCTGACTTTTTTCCGGATCGGGCCGGAGATTTCCGTTGGTCCGGACACTGTCCGGTCCGGCCAGTCTTTTATACCTAACCGATAACTCACAGTATAACAGAACTGTTTTGAAAACAGCCAAATTATTAAGTTTTCTTAAAGCGTTAGTATTTTAGTAACGCCTTTAGACATAAACCATCAATGTTCAAACATAAATATGAAAAACTGTGAACTTGTCATTTGTCAGCAGTCTTATATCACTGAATTCCAGACATTTACGCAAAACTGACTCATTTTAAGACAAAAAATGTTGTCAAAACGGTCACTCTGTGAGAGTGCAGTTTTAAATACTAATTATTATGCATATAAAAGAAATGAACTGGATCAAAATCAATGTAATTGTGTTAATGTCAGTAGTTTGGCTTTCAACATTTTTCTAATCTTTCTCTCAATTATGAAGAACATATTTGTAATAAATATATCGAAAATGCGTATTACACTTCTGAAGTTCAGACTGTCGGAGGTCATGGCTGATAGAAACGGGCAACTGATAAGCCACGCCTTATTTGGACGCTGATTGGTCAGTCGGGTATTGGCCGGCTAGTTTGACTGACAGCCCGCGTCATGTCAATAAGTGACATGATCATTTGCTTTGAAAAACTACATGGCCATTGGGTCATAAAACTATACGAAATACAAATAAAACACACAAATTCTAAAACTTATTAATTAATTCGACAGACTGCGGGAAATTGTATGACCGAATTATATATAAATAGAAATAATTAAAAATAAATAGATGCATAAATAGCCAGCTTCCTTATCTCACTAATTATTGTATTTAAACAATTGTGACAACAGTTTTGAAGAATCCTGATAAAATCCGCTCTGAGATCATATCTTAAATAAGAGGCATCAGTTTTTAAAGAAAATAGACTGATTACTTATTAAAAACAAGAACAATAATTATAAATTTCAAGTTTGTATGTTATTGAAAGGTTTGATTTGAAACTTATTGTTTATCTTTGTGGTTAAAAAAAAACAGTTTAACTAATAAATCAAAATTTAAGAAGCAGCAAACCATATTTTTTGTCTATTCCTAAATTTTTTAAACGGCTCTAATTGTTAGCTTACTTTTTTCATAGTTTGTTTCCCGTTATTAACTTTATTTTCATTGATTGCGGTTGACCCTAACCCATCTATTGGTATGAGGGAGTTACAATAAAAATGCCCTATCTTTAATGTTGCACTCTCTTAGTTGACATGCTCTACTAATTTCAGTTTCGTCTGAATGTCAATGTCTTCATTTTTGTCATTAAGATAACTCATAATAATGATCTCAACTATTTGGAAATCTGCCGAAAATCTGCCGCTAGTATTAAAGTAACGCTTTTAGCCATACACACTCAATTTTTCTTTTTCGCTATGCATATTTATGCGACTATAAAGATTTCAATTTGCGATAATAATAAAAATGATAATAATACTAATAATAATAATAATAATAATAATAATAATAATAATAATAATAATAATACAAAATAAAACAATTTTAATATTAAGTTTACATTTTCAAGAAATGTGTAAGTTTCAGCCATTATTTAGCGCCTGGAATCGATATCATCCATGTCATTACAGGAGCCAAATAGCAACAAGGAATAATACCCAACAATAATGAGGTAGGACAACGAGCTAGCATATTATTAGATATAATAAAGTATATAATTATTATTTATTTTTGATGGGACTTTGATTTTTAGTTAGTTATTATGTCTGTGAACCGTGCATCGGTATTTATAATTCGAACGTGAATCATTGAACGACAGGATAAACTACATCGACAAACACAGCCAATTACGTTTATCTTTGACGTAGATGAATAATGCATTGACACTACATGGACACACACATTGCCAAACACAGCCACTAACGGTGATCATTGACCTAGAAATATGTTGCATGTACACTTCATGGACAAACATAGCCACTAACGATAAACTTTGACGTACATGAATGTTGCATTGACACTACAGGGACACACGTATTGTCAAACACAGCCAATTACGATGGTCATTGACGTAGATGTATGTTGCATGTCCACTACAGGGACAAGCAAAGCCAATTCAAATGATCTTTGACGTAAATTTATGTCGCAGTTAATGTACGTGCTATGTGTATGTAGCTGTTATATATTTGTATATATAATTAAAATCATTGATCCGGGTTTAGAACGAGTGAGATATCTACATAATTAATTATAAAGGTCATCTTTACTATACACAATTAGCCGTGAAAATAACTCTTGCAAAAATAGTACTGTTTTGCTACCATCATATTATTATAATTATATGTAAGCGCGTGGTATTTATATAAACTAGAATTATAAGTTGCAAAATTAGGTCATGAGATTGGAAAATTATTCATCTTCTAATTGCACCATTTGGTTTGATGTATTGGGGAACCTTTCATTCAAATTCTATGTAACTATAAAGTTTAAGGTGTTATCTTTATGTTGTTTCTAATTAGGTTTTAATTTGATAAAAACTATTATTATAGAACGTCAGCAATATTTTGCCAAGGAATTACTAATAAAAACTGGATTGATAACCTGAATAATATCTACATTGTTTTTATTTTAAGTTCCAGAAATAAAAAAGGTGAGATATTACAAAGGTTCATCAAAATATGCGACAACAGCTTATGCCAGACTAGTTAAGTACTGCAATCGAAACTACGATTTACTTCCTAAGAAGCTCATCTTTTGATACCATCGTATATATTGTAAGCAATAAAACTTTATATGACAAGTGAAAGTTATAATTGTATCATTTGATAGGACAATTCAAAAGCAGAAACTAAAATACTACATCTAGAAATCTTTCTTCTCTATTGTATAACTTTTGTCAGTAAACTTTATCAAACATGTTCCTGTTCTAACGCACTTTACGTGCCATGTGACCCTATCCTTTTCATCGCAGCTGACCCAGCCAGTCCTTCTTTCCCTCTAACTACGATTAAAATAACACTTGCTTAAAATGCGTTTACCGTCATATCTTATAAAACTAACTTTCGCCATTGACAAAAACAATATTGTGGTTTAATCATTATTTTTCAATTGAGATACTTATATTATCTATATATACTATTATATAACGTATCTTTTAGATCCTGTCTTTTTAAGCATGACCTGTATGTCTAGTTGTGCTATGTCTATTTTTTCCAAACTGTTGGCCGAGTAAAACTAATATTATTGTTTAAGCTACGTTTACATTTTTTTAAAACGTTTGTATCGACTAACCTGTAGACTTGTTCCAACCAGATTTGGAAAGTATACGTCCCTGTCATATATATTCGCAATGTCGGTCCAACCAAAGGCGTCGAAAACGTCGACGTAGAATTTAGCAAACATATTAACGGTGAACGACAGACGGGATAGCATTGAAAACTCTGTTTTGTCACCGAGGGATTCGTCCGTTCCTACATATGTGAGGTGAGGAATGTTCCATGCAACGGCCATTCTGGAAACAGTCTTTACTGACGGGGTACACCCTAACATAACAAAAAACAAATCTTTAATAGATTTTTTTAGATATATCCGTTTCTTTCATGCTTTTCAAAGAAATACGTTTTATCAGTGAAATAACAACAGTGAAAATATCAATTTGAGTTTTCACTTCAAACTAAGGAGTAAAACTATTCACATCAAGAACTACTTTAAAAATTCATTGTAGTTACTTCCCTTTAATTAGAACTAAACACATCACCTTTAAACTAGACAATGTTGCAAAAATAATCGTTTAATATTTGTAAAAGTTTGCATAAGTTAAATTTAAGATTTTTTTGGAACTAAACAACTTACCGTTTATAAGAAAAATGGTAATCATGTTCTTCAAATACTCAGATAATTTCAGATTAGTCCAAATAATGTAATATTTAAACAAAGTATAACAATTGTAGTGAACTAGGAGGCTGACTCCTGTTATAAGAGACGTAAGAAATATCGAGATATTTGGTTAGTCTATTTGCCATGTCACCTCAATAATTTCAAGACATCTGCGGAGTCTAAGATTATATCTGGGCTTTGAAACTCAACACAGTCATGACTGTTTCTCGGTCACATTGGTCGGTCGTAGTACACACACACATTGTTGGCGAAATAATGGACACAACAAGGTCAAGCCCAGTATCCCAAAAAATAAACGAGACTGTGTTTAAAGACATGCTAGATTAGGCTACACAAACAACAAACATGATACCTACCTGGTCCAATGATAACTAAATGAATGACCTACCTGGTCCAATGAATGAACTACCTGGTCAACAGATCAACTAACGAGTGACCTACCTGGACCGATGATCACATGTGGCTTATATTTGTACACAAGTTCAGCTGTCAGGGCGCCCCATTTTAAGGCAATACAACCTGGCACATCACAAGGCATTGTTATAAACTCCTGAAATTGTATGATAATCTTACTGTAATATGACTACTTATGTAACTCTATCTTGTTTCGGAAAGTTTCCTTTATATCCAGATAAATTATTGTCTCGTCTTTTCCTTGTTTTATCATTGCGACTTCAAACAATGTGCATCTCTATATGTTAATTGTATATTCATTCTGGTCTTTCGCTTCTGCTCCAATAAAATTGAAAAACTAACATAATTATCTTTTCAATTAAAGGGGCAACAGGACTATATAAACCTCCAGGTGGCGCTGGTGCAAACTTTTGTATAGTTTTATGCATGTTTCACTTCAGGGACACAAAATAAGCAATGCCTACAAAAAGTTTAGACATGGAACTTTGCAGGCATGTAGAATGACGTAAACACCAATGAAAAATCCTTAATTTGTGTTTGAAAGATTACTAGAAACATGACTTTGAGAAAAAAATCTAACTGTCAGATTAAAAATTTGAATTTGCCGGGGGAGTGGCTAATTGGTGTTCTGGGGGTTATGAACTCTCTGTTGTAAACATTACCACGTGCTGGTGTTTACATTCTTAGCAGCTTGCTTATAGCAGACGACATGCCTCACTATCAAATACTGAAGTAACAAAAGTGAACAAATATTGATAAATTTTTATTCCACATTGTTTAAGCATATCCAGAAATTATTGATTGATATCATCAGCTTCATATGCTAGATTTTTAATCTAATTGTTTTCTATTATATTAACACTTTTTCCTTTAAAATAATTCTGGTGAATCTTATGTAAATATATGACACTGTTTTCATATTTGTTTCCTTTTTTTTTAAATTCATGAACCTCATTGCTTCAATGGTATTTACTCCTTCACTTCTCTATCAAAACCTTGGTCATCATATCCCAGCCATGTAAAATGAATATCTCCTATTGTTCTTCAGTCATGTTAACTATACATCTCTCTTTGTTCTTATTATTTTGTTCCATATTTTGAGTCTTCTTATTCTGCCCAAAGTAATTATTTTAACAGAAGGCAGTACCTAGTTCCATGACTTGCAAATGTTCATGTATAACTGTGTTTGGGTTCCCTCCTTTTTGACTCAAATGTGCATTTGATTTCCAGTTATCAATACACAAACCAGATTCCAGCCAGTGACATTTAATTATCAATTATAGGTGTCAACACAATCTGAATTATGTTATGGCAGACTAAACTGTATCTGGACTGAGATCGTATACAATAAGGTTAATTTGTACTAGGGTTGTGGATGCATTCAATAAAGCATTATGATAGGATGTTGACAAAATAATTAGTTTTGTATTCCAAACTGAGAATATACCTTTTTTGGACTGAAATGAGAATGTAGATTCTAAACATTTGAAAGGGGTGTCCGATACAAAAAAACAGATCTAGTCGAGCTTACAAAATGCCAGTTAGAAACAGGAAACACTCATTTCAAAGAAAACATCTGGAAAAGTTGGCTTGGTCATCTTTATTTCATATAGAAGATAGTAGTGTGGGGAAATACATCGTCTGCTCTGGTCAGCCCTGTTTGTTTACATTTCTCCAGGGTGTGCTAACGATAGAACACTGAGTTTAACAGACATAGCTGAGGGAATTAACAATAAACCACTCCCCATTTACTCGCTGCCGAGGCAGGGAATGTTGCCCCTTTAAGGCAAGAACACTTGTTGCATTTTTGAAGTATTATCTAAAGTAAAGTATTCCAGAGGGTTAAATTGCATTCTGTAACAGGACCATCCAAGAATTGAGTTCTGGGAGGTAAAGGGTTAATATTGTTTTTATATTAATATGCTATGGCCAAATGATCAATTGCATCTATTTCCTTAAGCTATAAAACTTGTAATATTAAGAGAAGTATCCCTGATTCATGTTCCTTGGAATCTTTAAACACATTTATCAAAAGAATGAATATATTTAAGTGGATCTTATTATGTCAAATGCATTTATGAAATCAAACAAATGTACACGCTTAATCATTTTGCACTTCTAATCATTTTGCCATCGTTTTTTTAGCTTTTTTGGTCATTTGCTGACAGTTTTCTTCATACTTTGATAAGATTTACCTTTTGCGTTTTATCTTTATTAAGAATTGTTGGGATAAGAGTGAGGTTTGTGCACATAAACTGGTTTAAACCCCCAGTAAATTTACATTTTACTGACCGTTCTAAGGCGGTACCTAACAATTCTTGATAGACATATCAATTATTTATATATATATATATATATATATATATATATAAATATATATATATATATATATATATATATATATATATATATATATATATATATATCTACTTAGGGCATTAAGGAGACCGTATGTATTTTACGGCATTAAGGAGACAATTTGTATATTTTTTGTTTTATACTTTATTTTGCTTTTTTGTTGATAATTTAGTATTGAAATGATCATTTATTATGTGTACAAGATTTAGGCTTCTTAAATTAATTAACAAAAAATATACGTAATTTGCGGTCTCCTTAATAATTTGTAAGTATGTTGCAGGTTTTAAGGGGACAGGTATATATGTCGAAGGGTTTATGGAGACCAGTGTATATATTATATTATTTTTGAGGCATTAAGGGGACCATCCATATTTTATGGCATTAGGGGGACAAATTATATATATCTTACTTTTGACAGTGAAGGCTCCCGTAACCTTAAGAGACAACTTTGTAATAGTATTTTTATATAATTGTGTGTAATAAATCCACAAACAATGACCGGTCGAAATGGGAGGACTGCAAATTTCATAGGATATTCATCGGAAATCTTTTACAGACCATCTCATTCATTAAATGAAATTCAGCTTCAGTCACTTGGTATGTGTACCGTTTGATAAACAAAAAATATAATGGCCAGGGGCGGATCCAGGAATTGTCGTTAGAAGGGGGCGTTACTAAGGGGCGTTTGCAGGAGGACTGAGGGTTACTCAATCAAGGAAATTTTAACAATTTGTAGTCGGAAATGATGCATTATGTGCGTATTTATTTTCTTCTCATATATTGACACAAAAAGTAAACTTGGACGATTTTAAAGGCAGCGCACGCCGATTGCGCCCCCTTCTCAATCCGCTAGTGAATGGTGACTTAATATTTGATATATTATGGTTAAATAGAACTTTCAGTTGAATTATATAGAAACTGTAAATGCTAAATACAAGTTCTGTGCTTGTAAAAACAATAAAAGTTTCGTCTGCACAGGAATGTGTCTGTTAACGCTTGAACAGTTAGCTCACGATTAAAGAACATTGTTCATTGGGTTCATTGTGACCCATGGAAGTTCTTTTTATTAAATTCCAACTTCCCCTTAAATTTTACTTGCCTAAAACTTTAACCTAAGTCAATCAGGGGCCATAACTTGTATTATGGAGTTATGTAACCTCATTGGCTGATGGTCCTGAACAATTGTGTGAAGTATTAAGTCAATTGAATGAAGGGTACAGAACGCCTTAACAAATAGGCTACGGAGACGGTTTTAATGCATGTACTCAATTGCAGATTCAGGGGGTGTTGGGGGGATCGGTCCCAGCGCGCGCGCCGCCCCCACCCCTTTGAATCGTCCGTTTATAATACGTTCTCAGTCAATATCGGGAAAAATACAATATTAAGATAAATTTGCACTATTTCGGACTATAAATGAGGGGAGTCTAACCCCCACCTCGGTCCAACATTTTAAGCCATTCAATTTCTGTTCTGAGGGAGGGGCGGATGTGGAAAGATTAAGCCCATGAGTTTTACGTACCCCTTCTTAAGTCAATTCCTGGATCTGCCACTGATATCTGTAATCAGATTTGTTGTTTCATAATGTTATAGTTCCTTTAAACAGTTTAAACCTTTTATGGCATCAAA
Source organism: Mya arenaria (assembly GCF_026914265.1). Lineage (NCBI taxonomy): Eukaryota > Metazoa > Mollusca > Bivalvia > Myida > Myidae > Mya > Mya arenaria. The sequence goes on from NC_069138.1 coordinate 52,536,294, forward strand.
ATAAACAGACGCATGTTCAGTAAAAACATACTCTGTATACAACGTTCTCGTATATTTTTCCTCGTAATGCATCTGAAAACACTTACATGTATATTTATTTTACTCCTTGGTACTGAAACTGCAGAAATAATAGTAACCAGGTTGATTTTCTTTTATACTTCAATTGCATTTTAAAAAACCGATTAAAGTATTAAAAATTGATCTTGTTCAAGTTGGGAGCAAGCACATGGGGGTGCAGATAACACATAGAATAAAAAACGGATCGCTTATCCACTCGCCCACAGGGACTCATACTAAGGTGTTGAATATTTTACCCTTAATGGAAGTTATTGGTTTATCACGTGATTATGTCAATCAACTGATTGTGCAACAGCCTTTTGTTGAATCGGGTTAGTAACGCATTTCAAAATTTTGGACTTCAAAGACTATATTTTAGCACATATCAACATTTATTGAAGGGTTTCAGCCATCAATAGCTTGGCTTTAACACTTCGTTTGATTCGCCATACTTTATTTCGTAATAACAATCTATAAAATCCAAGTAAAAGATGCATTTTCAAAACACTTAACGCTTCGCTTATATTCACTCAAAAACTCATGTTCGAAAGATTTAAAAAAAGTATGTCATAATCATATCCTCTTTGGCGGCTGAGTTTCTTAATATTTAAATCTCTTATAAATTTGCCAAATAAAATTCAACATGGGTAAACAATTATAACAAATAACGTATTTTATGTATTGCAACATATTTATAAAAAGATAAAGTCAATTGAATCAAATGAACATTTTCAATGTACTTTCTTTCTCGCGGAAAGTGGACATTTCATCTTACTCCAACAAGTGTGGGGTATGGTTGATTCTCTTCGTGACTGAAATCAACTTTTTTAAACACTTGGTGCATTTCAAATCTAGTCCATATAAACAGCCCCTTCAGATTCTTTGACGATTGCATTTCCATGGGAGATCACTGCGTATGATAAACATACAAGTGTTGTTTAGCCACACTGTGGTTTCAATTATGTCAGGGGCGTAGCTACCCCTCTATTCATGTGAATTCATAAATGTGCTGGGGGTTCAGGGGCGTGCCCCCTCAGAAAATTTTGAAAACCATGGTGCAATCTAGTGCATTCTGGGCGTTCCGATGTGCATTATTTAGTACTGGAAAATAACCAGTTTTAGATTCATGTAGTCAAGTTCGCATACTGCAACTTTGGTTGATTTTTTTGTCAGAATCATGTGGATTCAGCCGCGTATTCACGTATAGGCGGCTACACGCCTGTATGATGTGCATATGAATGTATAATTTGGTTTAAATGATGCATCCTTAATGTAACACCTCCTTGCTGCTACACCAATAGAAACTTCATGTGACGTTAATAGTAAAAGAACTAGCACTGACGTTCCCATTTTTGTCTGAGTCATTTAAATAATAGATAACAAATTACAAGATAAACAAATTTGTTTTGACTTCTTTAATGAATTATATAAAAACATTGTACAAAGATATCATGACACTTTTAAACAATAAGTATGGTTGTTAATTAAACAGTATGCTAGCTTTAAAGATTTAGGCAAACCATTGGAATTTTACAGCGGTCTTAAAAGGTGTATTTAAAGCTGCAATCTCACCGATTGATCGTTTTGACTACTGGTACTTTTTTATTGTTTGTCTATAAATGGAGTATTTTTTGCAGAAATGTCTAGACCCAATTTGAAGTGATATAAGACTGCTGAAAAAGATCATATTGCAGTTCATCATATTTATGTTAAAAAAAATGATGTTTTATGACTAAAAGCATTACGAACAATGACTAAAAGCATTACAAACAATTTAATGTAAATGAACTTTTCGGCAGTTTTACCAAACATTTTTGATTGGTTCTATCGTGAATTATCTAATATGACTGAATTAAAGGAATGATAACCAAATCAGCCGATTTTGAGACAAGTTTGTGTCTAAACTGACAATCTGTAAGAGTGCAGCTTTAAGTGTTGATCTAAAGCTTCATTTACACATTGTTATATTGTCAATAACTGTTTAAAAGGTCTCATGTACTAAATAAGATAATAATTTTCATAATATCTAAAATTGATTAAAATAAATAAAGTACCATTATACCTATTGCTTAATAGTGCCGTTTCTCATCTGACAATACCATTCAAAGCCATCATTTCAACTATGAATTTATTTTTAACTTTCAACTTTTCTATAGCATATGCAACAAAATATACCAAAAATACAAGCCATGAACAATATGATTGTTCAACTTGCATTATCTTTGACCTTTTGATATGACCATTTTCCACTTTTGTCTATTTGTAAGTTGTGCCCTGAAGAATAAAGTATGACTGTATGAATCAAAAACCAAGCAATAAAAACACTAAAAATATGCCCCAATCCCTGTAATTTCTAATACAGTAGTAATCAAGCAATTAAACATTTAGAGCTGCACTCTCACAGATATACCGTTTCCACAACTTTTTTTGTCTTGGAATGAGCAAGTTTTGGCGTAATTATCTGCAAACCAATGATAAAAGATTGCTGACAAAAGATCAGATCGCAGATTTCATATTTCCGTTCGAAAATTAATGTTACTAACGGTTTAAGAAAAGTGCATAAAAACATCAATGTTTTAACTTAAATAGAAAAATCTGGGATTTAATTTTCACAAAAATTGGATGGTTCCAATCCAAGACATAAAATGAAAAAGGTTGTCAAAACATCCAAAGTGTGAGAGTGCAGCTTTAACGTTTGAAAGTAACTCTGTTTGCCTCGTGCCCCTAAACAGGGTTTAATTATATTATATGCCCAGTGGGCTTGTCCCTGTATATTTGATTGTATGATTGCAGTAATGGATACTGGTCTAATTATCTTCTGACAATTTTTCACCAATTTTAAAGAATGAGAAAACACATATTAAGCTCATATAACACTGTACAATTTAATCTCATTCATTAGGTTGAGAAAAATTCCCTAAAAATATTAATTGTAGAGACATATCTTATTTAAATACATACAGGAAATGGCGACATCATTTACCCTTTAGTATGAAAAAGGCAGTTTCCTGATAATTGAATAGCGGTTTTTTATTTAAGCATCTCAATTCATAGTATGTATCAAGTTTCAAAGGAAACCAAATCATTGTAACGATTGTTTTCAAAATAGATTCACACTCTTGATAAACTTCTTTTCCTAGTTTCAACTTTTGAGACTTTTTGATGAACCTGCACCTTCCCTCCTCTTATGCAGTGGCTTCAAGCAATAAAGCTACCAGCTCAAGTTGCACAGCTGGTGAACAAGATTGCTGGTAGTCGGCAAACTGCACACTTGATGCCATGATAAATCATGTCCATCGACTTCCAGAATGAAGAAATGACAGTAGCACAGAATTGATTTCAATTGGATCTCTCTGTACTTTCATCACCTTGTTGTAGTCAAAGACTATGTCTTAGTGTGCAGTGCGGGATCTTGAGAAGCTTTCTGCTCGTCTGATGAAGTAAGTTTGGCAGAGTGTGACACTCCTATCTACTCATATGGCTAGACACCTGTGATCTATGTCTTCTTGTGTGTGCCCAACCATCACCTGAAGAGAATTTAGAGGAAGTTAGTGCTTGATTACAAGTCAATGTGACAAAACAAGGTCTTTCATTTATGCCACCAAGAACTAGTATTCCAAGTTTCATAACTCGTATGTTAACTCAAAGCAATTGAGCAGAAACTGTTTGGTAATTAATTTTAAGTCACTGCTTCCACTTATACTGCAAGTAATATCGAACGTGAACCGCCTGACCCAAATGCAATTCTAAATAATTTTTATGTGCAGAAACCTAAATCCTATTGACACAAAAGTAATCCAATTGTATGTCTTCACAAAACATTCTACAACAATATTTGTCAATTTAACTCAAAGATTGATTATTGTTTTTTAGTCAGACAAACACAGAGATGGCCCTATATCGCTCACTTGAATTGAGAAAGGATTCTAACTTAGTTATTGTTTGGACACTTACTGAATACTTTTGGTCTGACTTTATAATGCAGCTGGTGAAAATATTAAAAGTCCCTTAATAATGGGCTTACAAAAACATAAAAAAATGTATTTGTTTAAAAATTACAAAGGGCCATAACTCTTACAATATTTAAGTTTGTATTGAGCAGAATAAAAGGCTTTGCCTAAAATACAACCTTAAAACTATATTTACAAGTAAAACAAAAAAATCTACAAATATGTTTTTAGTATCTGGTTTTTGAGAGTGAATGATCAGAAGAAAACATCACACATTCACAATCATATTAAATAATAATTTAGTTTTTTAAAAATTATATTATATTATATTTCAAAAACACTGCAAAAGACAAGACACTTACGTTTCAATTTCTTGATTTAATACAGTGATGATTATCAATTCTTATGAAGGGAGATGGGTCTTACACTCTAACCAGTGCAACTTGCATGTTCTTAGTTGCTCAGTTATTACCTTTCTTAAAATTCTCCTCTTGATCTGAGCCACGCCAAAATGATGGGAGATGCTTTTGTTTTTCCATCAGAATGTATAGCACCTCTATGTTTCTGTTTGTCTCCTGAAATAGTAAAAGTTTATTAATAATAATAACAATAATAATAATCAGTGTCTTTTATTGAAATTATTTTCACCGATTGTGCCTTGCACATTGGGGAACAAAGTTGACTTCTGAGGAGAAGATTTTTCCATTTAGACATATAGCAAAAAAATAGCTCCGCACCCTGGAGCAATGTTTTTTATGAATCAATATCCAGTGAAGAAAATTCATACAGGGTATTGAAACATATTTTGCTTCAAATGAAGACTTTTAACAAAGATAATTTAACTAGCTCTTCATCATATTAAATAAAAATTAACACAGTCTAAGCCGCACACGGAGCCCCGCATTTGATCTTTTACCAAAGTTTGATTGAGAGTTTAGTTTCACATCGACAAGTCTTTACAGGTCTATTAAAGCTGCACTCTCACAGATTGAACATTTTGAAAAAGGTTATATTTTTTATCTTGGAATGAACCAATGTATGCGAAAATGATGACAAAAAAATGTCTTTGAATTCCCGTCAAACATGTCCGAACCAAATTCAAACTACGGATAATCACTGTCATTCACAATGAAATTCAGCACTTCTTGCCCAGTATATATACCCTTACTTTAAGCAGAAGGCAAATTAAAACAAACACATTTGTCCGAAATTTAATCAAACTTTAAATGGTAGTAGGATTGTCATTTGTTCACATAATTTTCAAGAATCAGGAAGTGGGGAACATTATAAAGCCATTTAACGATACAAACAAGACGATTTTCTATTGAATGTGCAATAGTAGTACCGGGGTAATATGCAAATAGTTATTATCTCAAGAAAAGGACATCAAGACCTGTTCATTTACCAGTAGCATCTGACAGTCAATAATGGTTCTGAGTTTAAAGAGCATAATTTCCATTTTATTGTTTGTTTAATCATTATATATTTAACACCAGTTGTGAAGAAGGAGTTATCATTATATAAGATTATATTATCTGGTGGTTGAAAATGTAAAGTGAGACCAGTTTTTTACCTGTTATTGAACAAACTGTTATGTTGGCATGACTGTCCTCCTCAGCAATGCAAAGAACAGCAATGAATGGCTGGCACTCTGTAAAATGGCGATTAAAACATTTTGTCCAATTAAAACTGTCCCTTTCTAAACAATCCATCAGCAATATATATAAATGAGCTGCGCCATGTGGAAATGTATCTTGGGAAGTTTCCATTCCATGTAATGATGTCATGAAGATGAGCAGAAGACATTACTTACTATGCAGTAAAAGTTCTTACTTTAACAGTAAAGATATCTTTTTTTGAGAAAATTTATCAAAGTGAGCTCTTTTATGTCATGTTTCTAAGTCTTGTACACATCTATGTTACATATGTAAATAATAAACAGGAATAAAATGAGGAGTTGTGTACACACTTATTCCTCCTTATGTACTGTGTAACTCAAGAAAAACAATCCATAATTCTAGTAAATCTCTAGAATTCCCTTACTTTTCTCGCTGTACAAAAATGAATGAGGAGTTGCAAACAAGCAGGGCCATAAAACTTTTGCTATTTAAACTGTACCGCAACAGCAATTTAAAGACAGTGACACTCATTGATGGAATAGGCACTTAGACAGCTACATTTTCTGAGAAATGGAGATCAGACTAAATTCTCCAGAGATAATTTATAGATTTATTTGAAATAAAGAACATGTTACAGTGTTTGTGTTAAACTTGTTACTTATCCCTGATTTAACAAAATCAGTACCTTCAAAATGGTGATAAAATAAAAACAAATATACCTTATTAAACACTGTTTACTATCACATCTGTACCCCCCCCCCCCCACCCCGTTCTTACATACTTAAGCGGCTGTTACCAAAGTAAAGAATGAAAGGTCCACAAGGCCAATTATAAACCATGAACCATGAGAATCCTGTTTACTAATTTGATTTTAAATCACCCAAAAGGCTTTCTACACATAATGGTTCCTTAATTTAAATCTAGTCTCCAAAGGTGTCACAGTTGTGATTTCATTGAAAGACTTGAGATACGTTATTTAAAAAAATGACGAAAGGAAAGCTTAAACGCAGAAGTCTGGCCGGGTATATGAGCCTGGAAATAACTACGCAAAAGCTCACCATGCTGCTAAGGAGTCTTATATAATTCCCGGCCCCAGTTCAGCTGGAGATGTTGATTCCACAAGGCTGGAAAACCGGCCCGGTGCACCCAAGCTTCACCATCAGCAGTATCTGCAAGAGGAGGGTGTAAATCTGGGAAAACGCATTTATAATCAATTTGCAAAAGTTCTTATCCGTCATAAGTAGTGAACATGTATGTGGCTTATAGAACATCTGAAATTAAGTTTAATGAAGGAGACAAAGTTTGGTCTGGGATCTAAACCTGGATTTTGATGCTGAAATTGTAAGGGCCGAATTCAGAACATCCACTCTCACTCACACTCCAACCACATTTCCGTAAGGGACACTCAAATGATCACTTGAGTGGAATATGGGGAGTGACACTCAAGTGATCTGTTCGTATTCACACGCCTCGCTAACACTCCACTTCATCAAGCGAGCAATACAGTATATAATTATACACGTATGTTAACATGATCATATCGGATTATCTGTTTGACTATGGTGATGTTTACATTATACATTGTAAACATATGTTTATTTGAGATTTGAGTACCTTATTGTTAGTTATGGCAACAAACAAATGATAATAAGTGTTATTCTGAAACTGAAATTTACATTTTAAAACAATTGGTTAATAAAAATAAACGTTTTGTGTTGTAAATAACTGTTGCAAAATACGTTTAAATGCATGTTTTTTTGTTGTCGTTGTTGTTGCTGTTTTATATATAGCCGTTTTCCATTGTATCACGTAATTCAAATATGTATTCATATATAATCTTGCTTATGTATTCTACATAAAGAGGTCTTGGGCGTTTGAAAATAATATATGGAAGTTGAAAAAATGGAAGTTGAAAAAATAGCAGATGGATAGAATTAGCGAATGAATCTACTTCTTATGGGGAAATAACACCTCGGAGTGAAAAACAACTCAAGAAATGTAGGGGAAAATGGATGAAGATGACGATAATAATAATAATAATAATAATAATAATAATAATAATGATGATGTTGATGATGATATGGTGGTGTTGGTGTTGGTGGTGCTGCTGCTGGTGGTGGTGCTGCTGCTGCTGCTGATGATGAAAATGATAATAATAATAATAATAATAGTAATAATAATCCAGCTGAAAGTAGGCTGGAAAATACATATCAATTCCCTTACCACGCTATGAAATGGCCTAGCGGCGTCAAGTTAGCGGCCTGGATGCCTAGCCGCCTCATGTGACTAGCGGCCTAAAATTGTTTCCTATTCCAAAGCATTTTATATGCGTTCTTTTCTAAAACAATGATAAATTAAATGTCCTTTTCATAAATCGACATCCTTTAGCGAATATCAGCATTTCCCCCTTTTCATGGGCTGCTGGATTGAGTCTTGGGGATTTTTAGGGGCTAGACCACCAGGCCGCCAAGTTCACGCCCCAAGACCGCTCAAGCGTGATGTATTTTGCATAGGAAAACAATTATTTTAGCATTGTTTTAGAAGAGAACTCATATAAAAATGCTCTGAAGTAGAAAACAATTTAAGGCCGCTAATGTACGACTAAAAACATTGATTTATCTTATTTTCCATTTAAACCATTGAACCTTGAAATAGATAACAAATTTAGGCCGCTAGTCCGCCAACCTCACGCCGCTAGGCCGCTAACTTCATGCCGCTAGGATGCTAACTTCACGTACCTTTAGCTGCCTGTCTTTGCAGCCATTGATGAATTGCAAACATCAACATTGCTGGGGGTTCAAGATCATTGCGAAACAAAACAAATATATGATAGGTGCATCCTTGCGCAATTTGTTTTGTTTATAGATGGCCACGTTATTGAATGAACATGTACTTCAATGGATTATCCCGGTCTCTTAAATATTGTCTGGGAACGAGCATGTCCCTTATTTGTTCCAAATATTTGATATATTTCATCTTTTCTACTTGCCATGTACTTTTTTCACATACACTCATTCAATTCCTATTCACAACCAATCCTCGAGGGCGGTTCAAGTGGCCTAGCCGAGCACTCACAAATGTCCCACTCACGCAAAACACTTGAGTCTCACTCACACCTGTGAATTCGGATATACCTTTCACTCGAAAATATTTCGACCGTTATGTGATTACAGAGGATTAACTCATTGAGTGTGAGTGAGAGTGATTGTTCTGAATTCGGCCCTATGTTTTGTTCAAATGAAGTATAAACTTACATTGAGAACAGAGATATCTTGAAGTCCAGATTTATTGCTTACCTGAAGTTCGTAGGGCTACAATTGAGAGCTTTTCTGTAAATTGCAGGAACTGTCCCCATGAGCCTATTGTCTGTTAGGGGAATGGTGGCTTAGGTGATTGGTGGTACCACTCTGCATTTCTTATCCACACAAAACACAGTGTATCTGAAAATGACAGAGAATGGCCATGCACTTGTGAAAGCTATGCTAGAAATACGCCGTTATGAGTGTATCAGATGACATTTCCACACAGAAATTGTGAGGCCTCCAATACAGCAGTACTGACATCAATGACGAAAACATATATATCTGTCATGGAGCTATGCTGGTTCTGTGGCGTCAAAACCACTGCAACTGGGCAATTCACTAGAAACATCTTTTCAGAAAAAAGAAACAACCAATACTGGGTAGCCTTTGTCACCCAGTGAACACCCAGAGCATCTAGTTACTTTGAGCATCTATTTACTTAGAAGTAGCCACATTAAGATCTCAAATTAACAAAAAAGTGTATCCGTAAGCTTTCAAATATTGAACGAAGTGCAACTTTAAGGGGGGCTGCGAGCAAATATTGTCAAGGGCAGAAATCTCACAGAAGTTTGAAAAAGATTATGCAAAGCTCTAGCTTGATGATTTTGGCCCAATTTCAAATTGTTACTCAGTAACACGGCGGCGTAAATTTAATCTAACATCAATATAGTTACACAGGAAAATAAGAAATAGCTTTAAACTCTCTAACATTCATGGCAGAGTGTCTGATGACGGTCCAGTATGCCAAAAGGACGGAGAATATGTGAAGCATGCACATCCACACCTTTACAACCCAACATTTGGTTATGGTTTCACAGTTATTCATTTACACAAACTCACAATCAATCAATCAATGCACACCCACCTGGAAAGGAACGACATTCTTTGGAAGAGATGAATCTTGCAGTCTGGTAGACGGTTGCTGACTTAACTTTATTGTCCCAAGCACCAACTGCAATTAGATAAACATGTTGATGTTCGCACTTAAACAAAGCTTTGTATTGAGTAAAATTAAACATGCAGCCTGTTGGCTGGGGTAACATATCTAAATCCCCAAATGGATGATCTGATCCCAGCCAACAGATCAGCGAAACACGAAATGTATTGCGTGTCCAGGGGGGGGGGGGGGGGGGGGGGTCCCAAGGATATCTTGATGCAACTTACCATAGCCGCCTTGCGTTTGTGTTCACAAAGCCGGCACACACAGTTCATTCTCAGTTTGCATGTTGTGTACTGAAAAGTTCCAGCTTTCCATGACACTCACAATAAACCTTAATTAAAACAAATTAACAAATAACTACCAGGTAATTATGGAAATATAAATGTCATTTTTTACTTGATTAATAAATACAACTTATATTGCAGTCAAACTGGATAAAATATCAGAAAAATGTGTACTGTTTCAAAAAGTGTGTTTTGAAGTTGCAGACAATAGTCCAAAGACCAAGAATTTAAGTGTTTAGACAGGGGCAGGCAAATCTTTAAAAAAAAGTCAAAATTTTAAAATTTAAATTAAACTAAAATTGTACAAACCTTATATAAATCATGTGTACACTTGAAAATACATACAAGGATACAATGTACACATAATCAAACGCTACCTGAGAGAATCATTTTTTTTCAAGAACTACTTGAAGGGGTACTGTGATCCGCAAGCATTAATTTTCGTTGTGGGCGGACACCTTTAAACCTCTTTCCCGCACATTAATTAAACACATCTTATGTTTTGTCAGTGCCGGTTTTGATGACCAGTATAAAACTAAAAGCAGTTTTTCTGCCAATATTTACCCAAATGATTTGGATGAATGCTTAACAAGAAAGTGCAGTGTACACAATCAAAATTTTCCAGAAATAATGAGCAATCTGAAATCTGACCCCTTACATTCCTTTAATATTCACAAAGAGTTAAGTTCAAATTTAAGCAACAAAAATCACATTCAAGCAGAATAATTTCAAGCAAAAATAAGCATGAAAATAGAAACCAACTGAATTGTATTTTCAAATGTTCCATCCGTGTTTGTTTGTTATCTTTTTATGATTCAAATGGTAAAAAATTGGTGCAAATGTGAGAAGCTCTGAAGAAGAAAACTGATATTTTAATAGAAATAGTGATGAAATCACTGACATTATGTTTACTTAGCATCTAAAGCAACAGACCAACCAGACCTACCAGTATGCTAATCTATATTTAACTGCTAAATTTTAAAAACCCTAAACATACAGATAAGATCTGTGGCGCAGTTGTTTACATTGTGTGATTAAAATGCATATATTTTTGTTGGTGATTAGTTTAAATCCAAGATTTGCTTTCAGAAGATCAGCAATAATGTTTTTTTCTTTGTCTCAATGAAAAATGTAATGTTCAAGTTCATAAGCGCTGTTTTATCTGAGAATTTCCCTTGGTGTGAACCGCTTACTGTGTCCAAGTTATCCAAGCTGGATCTAAGACATTACTACAATATGGGCAATTTGCTCTGCCATTTTTATAGATAATTGTGTATTCCAAAGGTATTCTTTTGGTACATTGAACTCACAACAATATTTGAACTCCTGACGTCCAGCACCGCTGTCAGATTATCGAATCCAACCACTATGCCATTGCATGCTCGTTACTGAACGAAAGATAAATGAATACTCACAATTTTGAACAGTATTTTTTGGTCACAGATAGCAACCTTTTAACCCCACTTTAACCTGTCTTCCCTATTTGGCAAACAGAGAATTTTTAGAGAATTTGTTATCTGATGATCCTGTAAATTTTGTGTGGATAGACTAAATACTGTTCGAATTTAGCAAATCAAAACTAACATTTTGGGTTTATTCAGTGTAGACCCTAAAATATCAATTTTGATTTAATTATGTAGGTTTGTTCAAAAGCTCAGTACAGTTTACTTTACTTAAATGTTACTAAACTTGACTATAAAATACTGTAGGGGGGCGTGTCGTAAAGTTAAGAAAACATCCAAATAATGCAACAGTCAATTGCAGCATGGGCCCCCAAGGTCCTGCTAAAAGCGGGGACTTTGACTTTCGGTCCAGCCAATCCCAGGTAAAATTCCCGCTCTGCACAGACAAACAGCTGGTAAAAGCCCTGTCAAATGAATTATGGTCATTTGGTAACCGCTCATTGTTGGTCATTTCGTTACCATTGTGTTAGTCAATTCGTAACCGTTAAGAAATCGAATGGTAATATCTTAACCGTTGACTCCTATAATTATGAGGAATTAATTTAATACCATTTGAATTTACAAAATAAGTTTACTGTAAGTATAAAACATAAAAATAACAACATAAAAAAAGTTAAATATAGTAGTTGTATTCCTTCTTTATTCCTAATAGTGTAGTGCGATTTGCCAATAAACTCTGAAACTATGACAAATAGAAACATTCACACTAGCTATTTTTTTTATGTTGCGAAGGAAATATTATAAGTAGGCTGAATATTAAATGTAATAATTTTTTAATTCATAGATGTTCTACCATTGAGAGGAATTGTGACCTTAAAACAATATTTTTTAAATATATAGACCATATAACTTTAGAATTTCATTTTTTTTTAAATTGCATAGAAGTATTGTAAAATGTAGTGAGTTTGCCGAATGAGAGTATGCGCTTTTTATATGCTTATTGTATTAAAAATGTGCCCATATGTTTAATTTTGTAACTTGTTATTGGAAATTAATACATTGGAAACTCACTAAACCGGACAAGGTCCGGACTAGGCAAAATTTCCGGTTTAGTGAGGATTCCGGTTTAATGGGGATTTGATGCACGGAGTAAGTTTACTCAATATATTAACTGAGTTAACCTTTAAAGGCTTTTGTCCTCTAGGCACAGTTCAATTCTCCGATGTTTAGACGGAGGTTGAGACATGATTAAAGCACTTGCAAAAGTGATAAGCATAATTAAACATTTCTGCGTTTTTATAACCATCTTTTTTCCAAGTCTTGAAATAAAACAACTCTCGTAATTTAATGCTTGTTTAGTATGTTTGATAGTTTAATTAAAGCACCGCTCTAATTTGATTCAATCATAGAAGTCTTTAGATAAAACAACCCTTCAAAATGATCACTAAAAAACCGTTTCTATTTCTTTATTTTCTGCAACAAACAAATAAATGTTTTAATCAATTTTCTTTTTACAAGTTTGATTATCGTTTGATTATCGCGCAACAGTCAATCCACAGGGCAATCATCATTATCGATTATCATGTTAACATAACATCACAGGTGTAATATTTAAAGACGTACCGGCTGTCAAAACAAAGTGACACGTGATTCGCGAATTCCTAATACACATAATTATTTTGACATGTTTGAACAAAACGTCCGGTTTTGTAAGGTAAAATTACGTTGACAACTAACAAATTTTCTCGATTTTTTGTCCGGTATCCGGAATTCCGGGGTTCCGGTTTTGTAGGGATTTTTTTACATTGATAATAGAAGGGGAAACCGGGACTCTGATAAAATTCCAGTATCCCGAGCATTCCGGTTTTGTGGAGATCCAGTTTAGTGAGTTTCCACTGTACCATAACTAATAATTTTAGGCTGTTTTTTGTTGGTTTCGGATATAAAGTATGCAGAATATGGATCAATTGAGAAAAGAACAGAACACAATTTTGTTCGTTTTAAACAATTCAAACAAATATAGTCAATGAAATAGGTCAAGAATGATCATTTATGTAAACGTAATTTTACTCAAAAATACATCGCGATCAGTCTTAAATTATTGTTTATAAGTAAGCAAAATGTAAGAAAATAATTAACATATTTTGGTAGTATAACAAATCATTTCTAATTTAGCATGATATATATATATCTAATAACTATTGAGTAACATAAATTATTGGCTTGTTACTAGTGAGAATTTGAGTAATGTCTCCCAATTGGTGTCTTGATTGCTGTGCCATATACATCCAGGTTCGAACAATACACTTAACGAGGTGCTATGTGTACTATTTATCACCTTGTTAAATGGTGGTTACCATATGAGCAATTGATTTCTTGACGGTTACGAATTGACTAACAAAATGGTTACGAAATAACCAAGATTCAGCAGTTACGAAATGGTAAGGTTACGAAATGACCAGATCCCCGTCAAATGCCCCTGGGGACATCCTAGGTTAGGCCCATTCCCCGTTTTCAGCGCAAAAAAAATAACACCGCATTCACTCAGCACTGCCGGTCCACCTGGAACGTAAAAACATGGCCTATTTCCCCTGCTATCCCCGGTATAAACAAGACCTGCCTGGGGGCCATGGTTACAATTGACTGGTGCATAACTGTGGCAGAATAAGGGAAATATTTTATTGTTGCATTTATTATCAAATATGAGAATTTAAGACACATGCAAAAAGCCACAATACGAATTGGTGATAGTGTTCGTTCTGTTCTGCTATTCAACGGTGATGAGAATGACTAATGACATGACATTGACAAACAAAATGTAAGGCATTTGTATCATTTCGTCTTTTATTTATTAAAATCTGAGATGTTAAGGGAGCAAATCCCTTTTTAGATTGAAACATACCAAATAATAATAAGCGACGATGTAGTGGTAAACCAAGTTTGCTAGAAATCAATCGAGTTTCTCCAAAATACAAGCAAAAATTACACCGGATGTTGATACTAGTGATTTAGTTTCGGATGAACAAAATCCGGATAAATCATTTGCTTTCCATCCAAAGGGTAGACGATTTATACTACTGTACAAAAGTCATAAAAATAAACGAAAAAAACGTTGATTATGTATTTTAAACACTTACCAAGTTACCATTCTCTTTCCGTAAGAGATGAACGCCATACTGCATAATTGCACGGAGATGGTACCACGGAGATACCCGGAAAATTTCGGTTATATTCCGGAAAGTTAAATTTCTGTATACTTGAAAATTTGGATGCTGGTGGTACACGAAATATCGAATTTCCTTATTTCTGTTTTTTTATGGAATGAAACTTCGGGATAAAATACAATAGGCTTTAAATAAAGTAAAACAAATAAAAAATGCTGAGTATATAGCTATTTTTGACCAAAATTATGATTTTTTCCCTGGTCGCCTTAATAGCTATTTTTATGGATACACAAATATACACACACAAAAGTTTAAGAATATTTTTTTTGATATTAAAAGATAATAAGATTTAAAACAATGAAATGATCTCGTAAATAAACATTCAAGCTTATCAACTTACTGTCAATGGACATTTTTATTGACATTTGATACATCAAATCTGGACTGAAAATATTAAGGAGACCAATTTTTGTCGCCTTAATCCAGCGGTCCCCATAATGCCTAGATTAATATATATATGGTCACCTTAATATCTGTAGTAGATATATATATATATATATATATATATATATATATATATATATATATATATATATATATATATATATATATATATATATATATATAGTATTTATGCACTGTGCTGTTTGTGCTGTACTATGTTTCTTGTTTGTGAATTTGTGTTCTATGTCTTTGGCGTTTGCCCATTGCAACTAAACCGGGTTTATGTTTAACTTTTTGCTACTGAGCATGTTTCTGTAGCTTTTTGCATATATAATGCTCTTATAATGTAAATAATTGCAACAATTAGAATTAATGGGGAAAGAAATCTGCAAACGGTTGATTCTGCGGTTCGTATAGTAATCATCAATTGGAAACTTGACTTGAGTTCTATCATAAATATATAATAAATGATATAGAGCGGTAAATACATAAAACAAGACTGCTATACACAGCTTTCTCTTGACGACACTTAGGTCTTACTTACTAGATTGGCGACGTTTTGTAAAAGTTCCTTTGTTTTGTAAATCGCAATGTTTATAAGTCCTTGTGTTCTGTTGATCGAGAAAGGGTAGTCAGAAGCTGACCTCTCAATGAGAATGCCAACGGTAATATTCACATTAGATGCATCTTTTACATCTAGCTTGTCAATAACTTCAACATTATCAATCTGACACGAATATATCTCAATTAAATATACAAATATCAAAAATAGAATGACTTTCATATTTATCATCTTTATTCTCTAGATTCGTCCGCCTGGCCCAACATCTACTTCAAGAATGTCTTGAATTTTAAACTACTAGCATAGTATTATTGTCAATTAGTTGAACCCGCTTATTTGAGCAGAATAAGTGCGGTTATAGTTTATTAGCAAACCTTTTAGCCCGTTAGGGTAAGCTTCATTAGTTTTCATCATTAACGATGGGTTAACATTTAGAGGATTGCCCTTTCTGATCAAATAATAATAAAGAAACAATTATAAAATAAGTGTTTTCGCGGCATTTTTTCCTAAAATCATAAAAACTCGTTTAAGCATTTATCAGATTAAAATAAATGATGCCTCATGGCGTTACATCCTATGAAATAACGTCATTACTTAAATGAGACATAACAATTGGTTCTGAATGACATTAGTTATTGAAAATAACGAGTAATAGGAAAGTAAAACCTTTCTCACGTGTTTCAGAATTAGGCGGCAATATTTCCATTCTACAAATATTTCTTGTTTTTAACATCTGCTAATTTTTACGTTTGATTCAATATGTAAGCACAGCAATGCTCCTCCACTATCCCCGTCCTTAAACAAAAAAAAATGATAAAATAATTAAAAACAAATCGTTTCAACACCAAGAATGTTTATATGGAGTTTTTTTCGTGGAATATACGGTTGATATTTAGGGTTTTTAGTCTTCCAATCGTCTATTGTTTTCCTTTTTTGTGGGGTGGGGAGGCTTTTCAAAAGGATGGGTCCTGTCAACGTGACTGCAGCCTGTGATAAGAACCTAGGCTTGAATGTAACACTTACTTGTCTCACTGCTTTTGGTTTTGACCTTCACGGAATGCTAACTTCCGGTGATACTCCCGGAAGTACTCGTTGAAACACGGAAGGTGTCATTAACGGTAAAACTAATTTCACTTTATTGCATGAATAGTTGCGTTTAAATACCGTAAAACGTGTAAATATTTGCCTACCATGTATTTGTCAGCCATATTAATGTCGTGAAACTGACGTAAGGGGTGCACGTACTCGTCTGTATCGGTAAAATATGCCATAATCGCCCTTACGTGCCGTGATAATCTCACCGGTGAAATCGCTAATCATTTATACGAAAGAAAAATTATATCGTAAATAGTTATATTAGTTTATTAGTAAATATGTAAGTTCTTAATGGTTAGCTTAATTAGTATTCATCATCAACGCTCGATTTACAATGAAAGTATTGCCCGTTCTGAACAAATAATACAGTCCCATTTATTAACAAATGTTTTCGCCGCATTATTCCAAGATTATTATAACTCGTTAAAGCCATAATAGAATAAAAGTTAATAGTGTACCATTTTAAGTGAGATCATTATAATCTGATAGATTATATTTTCTGCACATGGTCATAAAATAGACTTAATTATATACATATGAATGTATATTTTTAATGATGACTGCACTTAACATACTTATATTATGATGTTTAACATTTATTCAATGACTTTTATCATTAAATAATGAAGTACATGAAGTCCTTACATTATATGATGAGGTCATAGCTTTATGTCATAAAGTATGAGCTTTATATAATGAAGTATGACCTTTATAAAATGAAATCTTAGCTTTATATAATGAAGTCCTACCTTTATAAACGAGACAAAAGAAACTTAGTCGTATATTTTTCTTTAACTTTTGGTTAAGTAAAAAGTTAAGTATTTTATAGAGTCAAGAGTAACAAACGTGAGTATAAAGTGTAGAATGAATGTTTATATCGCACTATTGTTATAAAGGTGATTAAATGAAATTCACTTGCCAGGTTCGTTTTATATAATACATAGAAATAAAAAGTTATGGGTAAGTTAAGTATTTGTACTCAAACTCTTGTGTCGACAAAATGTATTTGGATGACTGTGGCTGCCTTTGGTTTACCCATAGGACTTCTAACAAATTATAATCCGGACTTAAAACAGGTGAGTGTAATTTTATTTCGCACATCTAAAGTATATAAGTGTCACTCTTATTTAAAATAAATACATAAACAGTCATGTATAACAAACATCATTATTAAGTGATTATCTTTTAACTTTTTACTAATGAATGCATTTATGGAAAATATTTATTATAGATAAAAACATTGTAACCGTGTATCTATTAGCTGAAAACGCACAAATATTAAGTGAGTTGTGAGTACTAAAAGATATACTGTGATCAACTATTTTCTCATAAAATAATAATACCGAGTTTTCTACACCTATATTTCAAATTAAACACGGTATCCTTGATAAGAACTATTGTTTGTTATATTTATTCATCCTTTGTGGTCAGTTAAAACAATTGTATTACTCGTGGTACATGTACATCTTTAATGGGAGTAAGAGTGCATCTTTAAGTTTGTCTTTAACAATTTTACAGTTTGATAAGCAATGTATTTTACATTTATACGAGTAATTGCACTAAAAAAAGGATAATCATGAGTAAACTCTATAAACGCCTACATTGAAACATTTTTTTTCAAAATTTGTTAACGTTTCATTGATATTACTGACACTAATTGGGAGTAAAAGCTAGGTTAATAAAGATCATATCGCTCAGCGAACGTTCATTCACATCCTAAAATGATACCCTTTTTACATCATAGTATCGCGATCGTGTGTCCTGCCTACTCAAGCGCCTGTCGACTATTTAGCTTACATAAATAGCTGAAAGGTGAAGTGCGATTTTGATGTGCAAAAATATGTTTCTTCGTACCTGTATTTGACAATTAAACTAAAATCATTTAGTAACTAGAACTGCAATGTTCTGAGTCATTTATTAATTTCGTTGAACGTGCCGTTGCATGAAATATGTTAACAACCTTTGTGTTTGTTGTTGATTTACAAGTTTGTAAACAACAATCTCTTCATGCCGCTTATGATACCAAATAATTGTGTTCTTTTATGTACACAAACACAAATAATCATAGTGATATGAAGTTTTTAAACCATTTCAAATGAACTTATTGATTGTTGTTTGAATAATTGAACTAAATTCCAATAATATAATCGTAAAATGTCCCAAATATATCTTAAAACGGGATGGGACGTAAAAAGTGCCATTGATAAGTATTGCCATTATATTTATTCATTGCAAAAAGGAGATAGGGAGTGTCGCCACTATAGGTTTTTCCGTGAGGTTGAGTTATTGCCCAAGCAGGTCCTAAAGCTAAATACATTAATGCAGTGTTTGATACTTTCAGGAATTAAACCCTGCTCAGTAGGTCAGTAGCCGAAAAAGATAAACCCCATTTTATGGCGCCGAGTAGACGCCAAAGATATAGAACACAAAAACAAACAATCACAATCCAGAAACATGGAACAACAGCATAAAACTCCACAAACAACAAATCACATATATACTATATAAAAAAACTAGGTGTATTTATCAAGGATTGTTAGCTACTGCCTTGAAACGGTCAGTGAAATGTAAATTTTCTGGGAGTTTGAACTAATTTGTGTGCACAACCTCACTCTTATCAAAACAATCCCGAATAAAGTAAAAACGTTAATGGTAAATCTTATCAAAGTATGCATAAACTTGGAAAAAAAACATAAGAATAAAACAAATAATATTTAACTAATAGGCAAACCCCAAGTAATTCTACGAGTAGTGGTCCCAACTCTATCTGCAGACAATCCTAGCGGGAAGAATACCCTGTGCACCATACTATCTTTGTTTTTATTGTTAAACTGTGTATATATAGAGAGATAATATTTCATTATATGTGACGTTTTTTATTGAAATCTTCATTAAACGCTTCTTGATATATAGTTTTTGAAGAACCCTTGTATGTTATGGTGCAACTCTACGTAATTCCTCTGGTATATCTTCATCAAGAACTACAATTTGATACAAGCCGGTTTTGCAATCCATTTTATTACGTCACTAGCATCTGAGGTTTGATTTGAAATATTTCTGTATAATTAAATGAGTAATATCACAATATCATATCATTACACTTCAACTTTCAGGAGTCGAAATGTGCTTACGTTATCATAGTTATGGCCTTGTTGTGGCTTATGGAGGCGTTACCAACAGCGGTGACGTCACTTCTTCCTGTGTTCCTGTTTCCGATGGTAGGCGTTGCTCCGGCAAGATTGATTAGCTCCACCTACTTTTCGGTTTGTAGCTGTTTTATTTTGGTATTTTATTGTCTATATATAGCGTATATTTTGAAAATCAGACATTCTTGTATTCCCAACTTAGTCATGTGGTCACTTAATTACGGATAATTGTTTGGTTATGGTTTTTATAATTTATTCCTTTTCGTTTCCGTGGTTTCAAATTGATGCCAGCGACTCGCATCACATATTTCATGGATTTGTTTTTAAATGTCACCAATATTAACTAAAGGATATTGAAAATTTGAAATAATTTTGAGTCTTGTTTTGTCATGTCATTGATGAAAGTAATTAAAAAATACAATCATATTATAATGAGTAGAATTATTCTTTTCTCGAGACGAAAACATGCTAAAAATGGGCTGAAATAATTCATTATAAAAACATTCTGAGAGATAGGTCATACATGTCATAAACAAAGCAGTATCGGATAGGGTTCGGGCTATCCAAGGCATATTGGAGGCCTGCTTAAGCTATGGCCCTGGAGGGGACAAGACTTCATACCAGGATATCCTCAGCCTGCCCCGTGAAAAACGTTTTATTATCTTAACTTATCCTGATTTCCAGGACATATCGATGCTGTTTCTTGGAGGTCTGCTCATTGCTATGGCCCTGGAGGAGACGAGACTTCATACCAGGATATCCCTATACGTCTTGGTTCTTGTAGGAGCTCAGCCAATCATGTATGTGTACACCTGCTAATGACGATAATAAGGAAACTACTTTTTATCCCAAACATGTAAAGAACGTCTGGTTAGTTGCCTGTGATTTTCTACCTGAATAGAATCTATGTCTTTGGCCTTGATGTAGCTTAGCATATCATGTATAACACTTTATCCTGTTTATAATGTTTGTATACATACAAATAATAAAAAGAATCTTCAAACAAACAGATGTTTTGAAATAAGGAAGTGGGTAAGGTTAATAATATGAATGTTTATCGTCGTCATTTTGATCAAGGAAAACATTGGTCAGTGTAAAATTATATCAACAGTTTTCGGAGATAAATCTTGGTGCTTACGACACTTTTTCTCATTTAAATTGATCTCCATGACTTGTGTTTCCCAACGAAAAAAAAATGAAGAATGATAAATCTGGCATAGTACTGCTTTTTGTGGAAATCGATGTACTGAATCCAATTCAATATCATATGACCCTTGATCAAAAATTGCATCAAATAATTAAAATCATTTAAGTTGTAATCATTTATTAGTTATTTTTATTAATTAACCCTTTGTATTACTCATTATCGATCAGGCCGCCCTTCTTAGGCATTCAGATTCTACCTGATATGTTCTAAATGTCATAGATTGAAACCTGTTTTCAGCCGGCTGGGATGGTATTCAATATCCAACTTAAGTCAATCCTATGGTCATACATCATTGACTTCATTCACTGTATTGGTCATGTATTAAAAACAAATACTCCGATTAGGTACAACGTGCAAAAATCCGATTAAGAGCAATATTAAATACCAGACCTGGTGACCAAATTTTCTGCATGTCTGTTAATTTATAAAATATCTTAACGATTAAACGTAATACTTTGGCCGAAAGGTTGTAAATATAAGTTATAATATACGATTAAAAAAGCTCGAATATGTTCTCTCTTAAGAACGATTTGTTTGCATACTCATTGCAACTGCCTTGTTTCAATTAGTTTATGAATACAGTTTTTATTACAATAACTTCATCTATGAACATCGTTTATCATTTATATTATTAAGGTTAGTGCTTGGGGCACTGGTATCAACCTGGTTGCTGTCTGTCTGGATAAACGACACATCAGCCACCGCCATGATGATTCCTGTCGTATTGGCCGTGTGTGAGGCTGTCCGGGAAGTCAGTGCTCAGTCAGGTGCGTAAAAAGATATGAATAAGTGTAAGTAAGCATTGGCTACCACAAGGTGTCTCCTTTGATTAACAAAACGTAAGACACCTGCACTATTTTATACGTTTAAGGTGTTATAGCTTAATAAGGTACGTACCGTTCTAATTGGGTGCGTCATGGCATCTCTTTATCAGACGAATGACAACGCAGCCATCGCCATATGATCTTCAGCGTAATTGCTGTGGGCGAGTCTGCCAGGGAAGTAAGGACTCAGAAAAGTATGTATGAAGTCAAAGACATGGTGTGTATCGTGCTTACCGCACGGCTTCATTTTATAATACGTGAATAGTTCTTTTGTTTTCTAGATTTACAGTTAAATGAGAATCCAGCCTTTGAACTTACGGAAGAATTTGATGAAATTAGTGCAGAGAACTCAAAACAACGATATGAATTTGCCATAAATATGCCGAGGTATTTTTGAATAAGTTCATATTATATGTTATGTCTGTTATTTTGTGTTAACCATGTAAAACAGTTACGTTATTGGTCAACTGATTGTTTTCATTTCGTAATGGGAAATTTGAATCGCGATTATACCTTACAACTTATGCAATAAAGAACATACTTCTTAAATTATTCGCCTGTCAACCAAAGCAGCAAAATTAGTGATATATATTTTTATATGTGTTGTATCTTTATATTGAATCCAATATTTAGATCCAAAAAGACAAAGCGTGATTAATATTTTGACTTCTTTATTTTCAGTTGTCTCCAATGTGTTTATTTTATAATATGTTTCCAAATACTGAACTGAGCAATTTTTAATAAGCCCTGAAACAAACATAGGACATAACTATAATTAAATTGTGAATAAAACAATGTACACAAATACAAGCAATAGAACACAAGACAAAATACACAAATACAGCGAGTTCCATTAATTCATGTAGGTTATTAAAACCGTTAATATAATTAATTATATGGAACACAATACAAAGAAATTTACAATTTTGATATACATAAATCACACACACCTAGAGTATAATCTCTAGTAGACTATAATCGTATATACTTCAGTTACTGATATGGAGGTAGACAGAGTTCACGCTCATCCTCTTACATGTTTTATGATAAAGCTGAAACATGCATGTTAATAAATATTAAGTTATTTGTTAAAACACCATGTTACATTCCAGCAATAATAAATCTCAAATAACTATTTGAATCTCAATTGCAATACAAGTAGAATAAAAAACATGTTTTCCCTTCCAATGAAATTTTATTAAATTAATTAGAACCATCACGCCAGAAACCAATATCAGAAATGTTCCTGAGAAACATTATTTGGCCGAGGCTCACCAAAAGCTTGAAACAAGACATTCATTGGTTAAAAACTCAGGAAAACATATACTCATTGGTTGCTAAAAATGGAATGAATATTAATGAGAAAAACATGAAAACCAGTTTAGGAACCAACAACTCTATCTTAATCACATGACTGGTCAGGTGACCGACATCATGAAATAACAGTTAACAGTAAACAATTATCAATGACCACATAAATACCGAAAAGTCCCTAATGATAACACATGCAGGATTATTCATCAAGTCATGAAATATCATAATTCCTCTAAAAGTAACCCTTACTTAATAATATTGAAGATTAATAAAAAACATTCACATATTATACTATATTACATACTTCTCCCTTATCCTTAAAGACGTCCTCGTCTCAAAATCATTTAGTAAAAAATAAGTAAATAAACCCCAAAGTATCAGGATAAATACTTCATAAGAAACACGACTCTATTCAAGACTTTTCATCTTGAAATTAAAGTTATTCCACTATCTAACAACAAATGTGTTTGTTGCTAACATTTTAATATAACTTTTTTTTTTAAATTGGCTTATGACAAATTATTCCAAAGCTGAATAACACTTTATGAAAACATGATTACAAATTATTGTATTAAAACTTTTTACACCCTAATAATGATAACTCAAATCTCATGATATTAAAATGCTCAATCAGGAAGCTATTTTTTTACCTGAACCCTCTTCATTACAAATTGACCAAATTCTATCCATTTTGGAGGTTTTCGTGTTCGTTTGGACCTCCTTAATTCAGTTTCATCATGATTACTTTCAACATCAGAATTTACACCAGTATTACTATTATCAGACGGGCTGGCCAGTTCCTGCTGATCACAAGCAATTTTCTCTGGAGGCACTTTATCACAAGTAACCTTAATATCAGTGGTACATTGTATACCCTCTGCATCTGTGCAATTCTGTGTCTCAGAGAATTTTGTTTTAGCATCCTCAACATCATCTTGTTCTATACAACTCTCTATTTCTACTTTATCTACATCTACTCTACTCTGCACAACAAGGTCGTCACCCTGCGTGGGATCTACCATTGAATAAAAATATTCAGTAGCATCTGAACTACCTGTATCGCTAAGAATAGCTACATCAAAGTGTTCATTTTTCTCATCATGAGAAAAAACATTATGAAGTGGTCTATGACTCTTTGGGTCAAAAGACTTCATTTTTCGCTTCTGCTTGACAACAATCAGAGTTTGGTCTAATTATATTCTTTTTTTTCTACTGTTAATTTGCTTCCTATTGGCAATAACAAATTTCGGTGCAATTTCCTAATTTTCCCACTTCCATCCTCCCTTATTATTTCATAACATGGAGTGTTTGAATAAGGCTTTTTTAATACGACATACACCTCACTTTCCCATTTGTCAGCAATTTTGTGTCTCCCATCAAAGGCTAAAACACGAACAAGAACTCTATCCCCTTCTTCCAATGCTGAACCACTCACTTTCAAATCATAATTCAACTTTTGTTTATCTTGAGCAATAGAAATTATTTTCTGGGCAGTCTCATTTGCAAATTTCATTCTGTCTTGTAATGTTTCAATGAATTTTCTTTCTTGCTTTGACTTTACAATGCCAAATTTTAAATCTCCAGGCAGTACATCTATTCTACCACCGAACATAATTTCAAAGGGAGAATATCCAGTTGACTTATGTTTTGTGCAATTGTATGAATAGACAAGATGACCTATATGCTTCTTCCAATCCTGTTTTTCATCAGGTTGAAGAGTACCTATCATATTGATCAAAGTCCTATTGAACCTCTCACATTGACCATTTCCGGCAGGATGATATGGACTGGTTCTAGATTTAGAAATGCCACTGATCTTACAAATCTCTTTGATCAACTTACTTTCAAAACTTGCACCTTGGTCAGAGTGTAACCGTTTTGGATACCCAAAATCATTGAAAAATTAAATTAAAACTTCAGCTGTGGTGTGAGCTGTCTGATTTTTCGTCGGCACGGCATGAGCAAATCTTGTGAAGTGGTCAGTCATCACTAAAACATTTTCAAAACCTCCTTTAGATTTATCCAAAGTCAAAAAATCTATACAAAGCAGTTCAAAAGGTTCACTACTTGTAATATTTTCAAGAGGTGCTTTATCAAATCTATTGTTTTTGAAAAGAATACACCTTTGACAGTTTTTGATATGATTCTCTAAATCCTTTCTCATAACAGGCCAAAAAAATCTTTCTTGCAATAATGATAAAGTTCTTTCTATTCCTTGATGGCCAATATCATCATGAAAATACTTTAAAATAGACTTTACCAGAGATTGTGGTACAACTATCTGGTCAATATTATCTCCCTTGATAATCACAGATCTGTGCAATACTCCCCTAATCATTTTCATATGGTCTTGCACTTTAAGCAAAGCAAGGTTTTGTTTATTCTGACATATTTTTTAATGAGTTAGAGTGTCTTGCCTTGTATCTAGGGTAACAATATTTCATCCTCTCTCTGACACTTTCTCCAATCTGTAAATGACATCTCAGAAAGGTCAATATCTTAAAAAGTACTAAATTTCTCACAAACTTCTGGATCAAAAGACACTGTCTCTACTGGGGTGACCTGAATGGGATTACAAAAAGACTGTATGTCTTCTAAATGTAACCTAGACAAGCCATCTGCATCAGCATTACTAATTCCTGGCCTATATATCAAGTCAAAATCAAAGGCAGAAAGTGCAGCTAGCCATCTGTGCCCAGTGGCATCCAACTTGGCAGTGGTCATAACATATGTTAAACGATTATTATCCGTGTAAACTGTAAAATGTTGACCATATAAATAATCATAAAATTTCTCAGTTACACTCCATTTTAAAGCCAAAAATTCTAGACGGTGTGCAGAATAATTCCTTTCAGACTTACTTAATCCCCTACTAGCATAACGTATCACCCTTTTTTCTCCATTTTGGGTTTGATATAAAACAGCACCCAATGCTATAGAAGAAGCATCAATAAGCAACTCAAATGGAAGTTCAAAGTCGGCAAAACCTAGTATGGGTGGTTTTGACAAGAAATCTTTAATTTTTAGAAAAGGAGTTTCTTCTTCAGTACCCCAGTGAAAAGGTTTTATTGGAGAAATTGATTTTTTTTTCTGGATTTCTTAGAATTGGCACAATATGGCAACAATTTGTTCAATGGCTCTACTATTTTGGTATAGTTCTGTATGTATTTCCTGTAGGAACCGGCAAATCCTAAAAAAGATCTAACTTGTTCGGGCGTTTTTGGTGTTGGCCATAAATTGATCTTTTCAAGTTTTGATGGGTCAGTTTCAATACCCTCAGAAGAGACTACATGACCTACATAGGTTACCTTGCTTTTGAAAAACGAAACGTTGCAAAACAAGTTTGAGGCGCTCTAAGTGCTCTTCATAGGTTTTGGCAAAAACTATGACATCATCTTAGTAAATGACACATATTTTTAGATGCAAATCGCCAAGAATTTCTTGCATAAGCCTTTGATACGTACATGGGGCCGCCGAAAGCCCAAACGGAAGGCGTTCATATTGAAATAACCTAAGAGGCCCCACCGTAAAAGCAGTACGCTCTTTATGACTTTCTTCCAAACCCACTTGGTGATACCCACTACGCATATCCAAAACACTAAAGTAATTACTCCCAGCAAGTGTATGCAATACATCTTCAATCCTAGGCAAAGCATAACTATCTTGCTTTGTAACTTTATTTAACTGCCTAAAATCCACACAAATGCGAAGCTCCCCTGTACGTTTACGTACCAGGACTACATTTAAGGCCAAGGGACTATAAGATTTCTTGATAATACCACAAGCTAACAGATTTTGTAAATGGGCCCTGACCTCGTCAAACATGGAAGGTGGAATAGATCTAAACCTTTGTTTAAATGGAGTTGGGTTTAAAAGCTCAATTCTGTGTTTTACCACATTTGTAAACCCAATATCAGTATCATCTTTAGACATAATGACTTCAAAAGAGTTAATCATTTCAACAGCATTTTGAAATTGCTCAGGTGTCAAATTTTCCTTGTCAATATCAATTTCATCAAGAAAAGAACGAGATTTTTTCAGACTTAACCTGATTCCCTCCCATTTGAGAATTTTCAATTGTCACAGGACTTAACTGTGCAACAATACACCTTGCAGGTAACAACACTGTATTTTGGGACAAATTTGTAACTGGCAATGACATTGGCATATTTCCAAGTTTTCAAATTTATTCAGAGTGTAAGGTTGGACTATTGCACAGGTATCCCTATAAGCTAAGGAATTCTCACACACACAAGGAACATCAACTGTTTGGTTTGGAGGAATAACCACATTACATGTACTTCGTAAACTACCAAGTTTGTTTTTATTTCTTTTTAATAACCTTTCTTGAACACACAAACACCTAAATGAAAAGAACCATGGAGTATTGAGTGGAGCTTTCTGCAAATATCTTTCCCCAATTTTTTCTTCACACAATTTCATAAAATGGTCAAGCAAATTTGTACCAAGTAAAACAGGTGTATTTTCACTAAAATCACTGTCAGGCACAATTAAAAACAAACCATCCACAGACTTATCAATTGGCACCCCTGGAGTGGAAATATCAACTTGAATGAAACCTGAATAAGGTAAAGACTGACCATTAGCACACTCAATGTTTAAAATATCTGAGAGGGGCTTTAATGGAAATGACGCCAAGTGTTTATTGTAAAAGGATTCTGTGATTGTAGAGACAGTACTACCAGTATCCAACAATGCCCTTGTCAGAGCGCCATGTATCACAATATCAACTATGTTTGAACTTCCAACCAGGTTAGGGTCAACTTTTGAATTAATCTCTCTAGCACCTATGGTCGACCCCTCCCCATAGGTGGTTGCCCGTTTAAATGAACCGCAGCACGCCCTCTTCCCCGGTAAGAACCCCTTGAATGACCGAGCCTAACCCTACAACCCAACTGAACATGACCTACCTGGCCACAACGCCAACATGTAGGCTCCTCGACAAAACCTCCCCCAAAATCACTTTGACTAAAACCACTATTTCCCTGTCCCCTAGCACCAATATTTTCATAATTTTGATTTGGTCTTTGAACCTGACCTTGATAACCCTGACTAAAATTATCAAAATTCTGATTTGATTTAGGACTTGGATTAACATACCCTTGCCCATAGCTCTTCGAGTTAGAAAAGGATCTTTGACTACCAAATGAATTCCTATCATCAACATTTTGACCCAAACCTAACTGTTGCTTAAAAGAATGAGCCTCACATTGTTCTGTTTTTAAAGAATTAACATCAGTTTGAAGTTTTGTCAACATTTCTACAATTTTTGAAAGTTTAACATCCTCTGAAGCTACTTTTACACCCTTGCTTGTAACAGGAACAAAATTCTTTTTCTGCATTTTTCTATTTTTCTTATCTCAACCTTAAGTACATTAAAGTCCTCAATGGCATCAAATTTATAACCACTCACATCTCTCAGTTTCTGTTTAGACCAGTGTAAAAACGATTCCGGAGCATTTCATTAACATCTGAATGATGTACTAACTCCATTTCAACTGCTTCTGCTATTATTCCTTCTAGTCTTAGGGACCAAACTGAAACATCTTCATGCTCTTCCTGCTGAGCTGAGTAAAATTTTGACAAAATTGTATTTTGACCATCAACCGAGCCATAGACAGATTCAAATTTACAAAAAACTTCCGCTAATGTGGTGTGAATACCAAGTCTCATTACAACATTCTTTGCTTCTCCCTTTAAAGATCTACGAACAGCTTCCAAAAGAATTGATTCTGGATATTTATGTTCAGATTGTAGACATTTAACCTCATATCTCCATTGTAAAAAAAGTTGCTTCACCTTTTTGTGTATTAGCTCCATAAAATATAGACAATCTAGGAATTTGCATCTTGTGAACATTCGACTCTTTATTACTTTCATTTTCTGAATCAGATTCGTCTTTCACCCCAGCCTGGTGATTGTTTTTATTAGTTTCACCTACACTTACAAAATTTTTCATCCAAACAACAAGTTCACCTAGATTTTCAAACTTAGGCTTTACTTTTAAACTTTTAAATGCATCCAACAACTTATGCTCCTCATCAGAGTTCATGTCACTACCCGGCTGATCAGCCATGTTCAATGACTGTATGGTTACAAAATGCTATGCTAAGAAATCAATAGCTATAAAATATACCTTAAAATATGAAATATTCCTTGAAATAAAATTATTAAATTGTCACAATCAAGAATTTACTAATATCTCTTCTAACCCCTTTAAGTTTTTTTTTTTTGTTTTTTTTTAAATAAACCAATAAGTTTTATTCTGTTCAGAAAAAAAAATGACCAGATGAACTAATCAAT
This sequence comes from Mya arenaria, assembly GCF_026914265.1. NCBI lineage: Eukaryota > Metazoa > Mollusca > Bivalvia > Myida > Myidae > Mya > Mya arenaria. The sequence goes on from NC_069138.1 coordinate 52,565,929, forward strand.
TCATCAATTCAAACCACAAATACTTGCTTACCTTTTCACAATTCACTGAATAATAATCTACCATTTCTATACCCAAAGGAATGTTATAATCTCTTTTAGTAAACAATTTTACTATAAAATTTTCTAAATGTAGGTCAACAGCTGATAAAATCATGACAAAAGTAACACCTGGACAAATTCCTCATGCCAAAACAGCTGATCAATTACCGTAGTTATTATTATAGACACCCAATGCTAGTTTAAGCAGTCATTAAAATAGTCTAATTAAATCAATATTCAAATTTCCTGGCAACAAAACTAAATGATTTACCTTAAAATATCAACTATAAGAGAGTCAAGCTTATTCTTGCCTTTAAAACACAATGATTAATCTGATCTAGAATTAAAATCAAGTTTTACTCTTCCACATGCAGTTTTATCAATTAATGTGCTCAATGCATGCACTCACTGTGAGGTTATTAAATGTGATTTTGAAATTCATTCACTCTACAAAAATAGCCTTCCATCACAATGACAATATGACAATGTATTGTAATTATCATGAACTATACCTGCACTATTAAAATAAAGACAAAAATACACTGAAATATTTAAAATGAATTAAACTTAGAGCAAATAAATTTCATGAATATATCAAACATCTACAAATGTGGAACTTACTGTTACAGTTTATGAAAGTCTAACACTTCAATGTTACCCAAGGTCGAATGTAAAAGTTCTTAACACGTCCGCTGATCTCACGAAAAAGGTTACAAGGAAAGTTCTGGTTACCGTAGCAACGATTGAATGAATGGTCAAAACCTCTGGCTGGTCCAAGGTTACAAAGGAGTCAAAACCTCTGGCTGGTCCAAGGTCACAAAGGAGGAATGGTCCTATCCATATGGACATCAACTGATGGTGGGTCCCAATATCACATATGGTACGGCCCTACTGGTCAAGCGTCACACGGCTTGTCCTGCCCAGTGGTACTACGTCACTCAAACCCCTGGATGCTAATGGCAGCTGGTCTAATTGGTCTCTATTATAAATATAGCTCAGCCCAAACAGTACAACTTGAAAATATCACTGGGGGCTCCATTGTTATATCTTTATATTGAATCCAATATTTAGATCCAAAAAGACAAAGCGTGATTAATATTTTGAGTTCTTAATTTTCAGTTGTCTCCAATGTGTTTATTTTATAATATGTTTCCAAATACTGAACTGAGCAATTTTTAATAAGCCCTGAAACAGACATAGGACATAACTATAATTAAATTGTGAATAAAACAATGTACACAAATACAAGCAATAGAACACAAGACAAAATACACAAATACAGCGAGTTCCATTAATTCATGTAGGTTATTAAAACCGTTAATATAATTAATTATATGGAACACAATACAAAGAAATTTACAATTTTGATATACATAAAACACACACACACCTAGAGTATAATCTTTAGTAGACTATAATCGTATATACTTCAGTTACTGATATGGAGGTAGACAGAGTTCACGCTTATCCTTTTACATGTTTTATGATAAAGCTGAAACATGCATGTTAATAAATATTAAGTTATTTGTTAAAACACCATGTTACATTCCAGCAATAATAAATCTCAAATAACGAAAGAAGCAAATACCTTTAATATGATGTTTTCCCTTCCAATGAAATTTTATTTAATTAATTAGAACCATCACGCCAGAAACCAAAATCAGAAATGTTCCTGAGAAACATTATTTGGCCGAGGCTCACCAAAAGCTTGAAACAAGACATTCATTGGTTAAAAACTCAGGAAAACATATACTCATTGGTTGCTAAAAATGGAATGAATATTAATGAGAAAAACATGAAAACCAGTTTAGGAACCAACAATTATATCTTAATCACATGACTGGTCAGGTGACCGACATCATGAAATAACAGTTAACAGTAAACAATTATCAATGACAACATAAATACCAATGATATCACAGCTTACAAATCTTTTAGGCAGGATATTGTTAAATATGCTGATAGCTCTTCACAAAGGGGATTCTTTCATTTACGTTATCGGCTATGTTATTGGTCGGAAAGTGCTTATGAATATTCAAGATTTACCAGGTTTTCTTAGTTTGCCCAGTGTATTATATAGGTTGTGATACGCTGAGGTTCCGAGAATGGTTTACTCGTACTTGTACCGATATGAGTAAAAAAGTTCAAGTGAATGAGTATGCATACAAACGTTTGTTATATTAAGTATGTTGCTGTCTTAAATCAGTATCGTCATTATTGGTGTTCTGCAGGTCCAGTTTAACTGTCACTAAAAAGATCGATTGCGAAAATGTTAGAGAGGAAAATGTGGAATTGGACAATGAGCACGAGGACGACACGAATAGAACACCATCAGATAAGAAGAAGAAAGATGAAGCGTTTAAGGCTCTTGAAAAAGCACTTTCTTTGAGCGTGGCATACGGAGCATACTTTGGCGGAATTGCAACTATTACTGGGACACCAGTAAATCTTGTTCTGAAAGACGTCGCCGACAAGTATGAAAGATAAATGTTTTATCTGATTTTTTTTTTGATTTAAAATTCAACTACAGACATGAAACATGAAATCCAACTACAGGCATGAAACAAATAAAATAAAACATAATAAACATTATGAATACAAGGAGATCAATGATATTCACTGACCTGCAAACAACCCATTTATATTTGATTTAAAAGTAAAAATAATAATGACGTTCCTGTTCAGTTTATGCAATTATAAAGTAATTGGACTCAGTCATGTGGAACTATTTTCGTAAGGTGTCCGTAAAGCGAGATTAAATGATCCCGATATTTAATACTGTTGAAAAAAGATAAATAAACAATTTGAACAGTATTTTGTTTGTAGTTTATTGCAGACTACGAATATATATCGTATATCGTCATATATGTTGTATCCTAGTGTAAATCTATATTCCTTAAACAATTTAAGAATTTAAATGGGAACCACCTTCTTCTGTTCATATCAAAACAACTCACTTCACTCCGGTCCCTAGCATTTATGATACATCATCTATGTATAATGTCGAAACGGTGATATTTTTACAGTAATGCTACTCAGATAAATACTCCCATCAATGTAGTATGTGCGAAAGTATTGTGACAACTCTTGCATATTCTCATTCCCATGATAAGAAATTACACATTTAATTCAGGTTTTACAGAGATAACGGCCATAATGAGTCCCCAATAACGTTTACATCCTGGATGGGATTCGCTCTTCCGTTGTCCTGTATGACTCTCGTCTTCGGTTGGTTGTGGTTGTCGTTCCGTTTTCTGGGTTTCAGGTTTGTGAACTCTGCCACGTTCTGGCGTTTTCAAATATGTAACAATTGCATTATATTCATAATTTCCAGCTGACCTGCAAATGATTAAGGATTTGGATAAAGAGCTTAAAGTAACTTGATCGAGGCCTCATGAACTAGCGTCTTTGTGTCATAGTGTTCAACTGATTGAATTCTTACTCAATGAAAAGGCTGAACTTTGAAATGTAAAATAAATCCAAAGTCATGTCTTGATTATGAAAATAATACCTTAATTTTATGAGTGACTGTATCGAAAGAAACATATACTATTCCTGTGAAACACAACATTAAATCAATGTATTGTAAATTATTCCCGTTTTCCTATACTCTTAAGCGATATTTACATATTTTAATACAATAAACGTTTCGTGCAACATTGTATTTTGTGCATATGAATTATAAATATATGAACTTGATATATGTTTACGGTGTTACTTACTAATTGAGAAATAAATATATCTCATTAATTTATAGATGGTTGGGTAAGTAGTTTAAATTTGGTAAAACGATTCATTGACAAGTACAATCACACAGATTAATCCATTAATATATCAATGAATACAGTCTTGTTAAGACATACATAAGCCTGCTGCCCTCAACAAGACTTTACTACATCATTTTAGCAAGACATTCTCAATGTAGTTTGACTTCTTAGTATATTAACATTACATCATATTTTTTTAAAGTAATGCATCAAAATAAAATTCTTTTTTTTTTCTTAAATTGTGTCCGACTGTATTTGTTAAATGTGCGCTATCCGCATACACATGCATTTAGATTTGTTTGTGGATTTGCGCCAGTCAGTAAACAATGTTGTTTTTAATTCGTGTTTAATAGGAATTGCAGCCTAGTCAAAGTCTTATATCAGCTTTTGATTAAAATATATTTGTTATGATATATCGTTAAGAAACAGATACTTTAAGTATATAATGGCTGTTTTTCCATAGCTGTTTGAAGCGAATGGACCCTGTTAAAAAATCAGCATTCAATGCGGCGATCAAGAGGCGAGCTGAAGCTCTTGGACGTATATCGTAGGTTGAACTCTGATTTTAGATATTAAACAAAATTAAACCAGGAAGCCCTTGAACATGATCCGGTATGAACTCATATTGCCCAAGGCTTAACAGAGGTCTATATATTAGTTTTGTCAGTGAATATAAGATAATTTTCGACGGCTCCTTAGTCAGCAACTGTCTATTATTTGACATTCAATTTCGTCCATATTTATATTGATATTACTGTTTATGAGGAAGCAGAATGGCTGCATGTAATAGTCTTGTTTACATAACGGTTTTTCTCACGTTATAACCTAAATTACGCTAAATATGCATCTTTTCGGACTAAGTAAAGTTTTCTTGGCGGAGTACTCCCCTACCCCCTCCCCCACCAAACGATAGAAATTTGGTTCTGATGGAGGTTCGCCAGACAAAACGTTGCGAACCTACCTAACGACCCCTCTTACGTCCATTCCTGCATCCACCCCTGATACCGGAAATACGTAGTCGGAAATAACGTCACTTGATTTGTCACAGCTACGTTTGCGTTAACATTCTTTTGAATTTCATGCCAGTGGCATCTTTTGTGCATCATTTGTGGATAGTGAGTAGGAGATTGGAGAAATTTTAACCCATAAAATTTGAGATATATTTTGCTTTACCGATGGTGCTCTGAACCAATGACAAACCTTCTACTTAATATAGATTTTATAAAAAATTACATTGATATAAATCGTTAAAGAAATTATATTTATCAAATCAATTTTTTATTTGATAAATGGTTCAATTTTATTTTAGTTTTACAATACGTTTATGCATTTTATATTTGCCTAATAGATTTGGTGAGGGCCAAGTTGTGATTGTTTTTGTTTCCATGGTCTTATTGTGGCTGTTCCGAAATCCTCCAATCATTTCTGGATGGGGCGACTTGTTTGTTGATACAGACATCAACGACGGACAGAGGTACTTTCATTGTGTGTTAATATAAGGTTGTCGCAACGAAAACAATTGGTTTAAAGGCATTTTCATTTTCGATTCTGTGAAAATAAATGGCCGTGGTTTACTGTCTTTAGTATACATACTATAACTGTGAGTCCTAGTCATGGGGCAATTTTGTTTTATTACTTGTATATCTAAATGGGATTTTTTATTTTTTTTATCCAAGAAATATTTAGTAACAGTAATTGTATTTTTGAAAAAGGGGTTATAGTAGCTATTATTAATTTGCAATTCAAATACACGGCCATTGTTTTCTTTCAGCCTAGTTTCCGACTCCACGCCATGCATCCTTTTGGGAACCTTGCTATTTATCCTTCCGGAAAAGAGGCCAAACATTCTGTGCTGGAGGAAAGGTAAGATAAAACACACACGCCCATGAATTTAAGACAGCTTGGCTTCTCCCTTTTTTTTCAAATTATTTTTATAAAGACTGACATTTTTCTTTATGTTTGCTTGTTCGTTCAATTACCTATGTTCTTTAGTATTTGTACGCATATTTAAATGCGCTCATAATATAAAAAGAAGAATCGAAAGGTCGAAATTACTGATCTGTGTTAAAATAGCTACTCAATACAAGGTCATCGGCCCAAAAGGTAGAACATATTTATTTGTATAAATAGCTATTCCCTATCAGGTCCATGTACGTTTATAACCCTCATCTGTATTTTAATTTAATTTTAAAGCGTAGTTCAATGTAATTTTGCGATGGTGTTTATTCACTTAATCAATGTAATGATGTTGATAAAAGGAATAAGGTTGTGTGTATATATATATATTCTGAAAAAATATACTGTTATGAACAATAATAACATGCTTGAAGGAGGTAGGTTTGATATATTACGCCTATCCTGACATTGCAGATTGTGACCAGACGACAAACCTTTGGTTTTTATATAAATGTAGTTGTTCCGTTTTGTCATGACCATAGCTAACAAGCTGGTAAATATCCGTTAACATATAAATTATGCCCCTTGTTTTCGTGTTTCCAGGCAAACCTTCCTACACGCCTATCCTTAAATGGCAGGTGGTGACCAAGCGGCTACCATGGGGTGTTCTCATACTTGTGGGAGGCGGGTTTGCAATGGCTCAAGCGAGTCAGGTTGTTCATTTGAATATTTGGAAAGTGTTACAGTTTTCAAATGATCATTGATTAAATTTATGCACGTTCACTACCAATTATACAAGTTTTGTCACCAGAGAGATCCATGTTCATTGAATTTTAATCTAAATGCAAATTAATGATGAAACAGCTGTCTTTGTTAATTTCCCATTTTAATTGATGTATTGCAAATTTATTTAAACATTATTTGGCCATCTTCCTGGTTAAATTGGTACGTTTTAAATTCTGAATAGTGTTATTAGCATATTAACTACATCCTTTTAAAATGCATCAACTACAGGAATCCGGACTGTCCTATTGGCATGGTAAGATTTCCGGCGTTTTTTAAAACAAATATCGGATCTCTCCACTAAAATAGGTGAGTAGTTCACGCTATAATTTTGAATGGCATGGTTTGATATTGAACGTTTTTCTTTATTACACAGGAATCCGGTCTCTCTATTTGGATAGGCGAGCAGCTCAAGTTACTTGGCGGTTTTCATCCACTTGTGATGGACCTTCTAATTCTTACAGTGGTTTCCTTTATAACCGAACTGATGAGTAACTTAGCAACGGTACAACTGGTTGTGCCGATTTTGAGAGATATGGTAATTGGGTTTTTGTTCGTATATCGTGATATATTGTTAGTTTGAGAGCTTGTAACCGTTTAGGTTTCTTTTAAATAAAAGTAAGAAAACTACTATGTCGAAAATGATACGAAATGAATGTTTCAATTATGTTATCAATTGTGGTTTCTAAGAAGCATTTATATATTTGCTGGTAACGTTCCTCATTTAATTCTGGATATTATATGATAATATGTAGAAATGCATTAAATCTGGCTATAATCAAAACAACTTCATCGATTGAAGCAGAATTGGCTTGACTGATTCTGTTTATTGTAATAACTGAATGCTTAATTGATAAAACGAATGATGGAAAAAAATTCGTGACCGAGACGTGCTTAAATCCCACAGTGACAAAAGTTTTATTTCATGTCATCCTTGTCTGTTGTCCTGTGTTTATTTCACTGTTGAGCTTTGTCCTTGGATCTTAAAACCGGCTCCAAATAAACACTTGACTCGTTCCTGTAATTTCTATTGTATTATTGAATATTAGAATATCATGGTGTGGCTTCTCTTTTAGCCCCTATCTCTTGGAACAAATCCTCTACACCTGATGATATCAGGAACAATAGCATGTTCGTTCTCGTTCATGCTGCCAGTATCTGCGCCATCATGCGCCATGGCATTTGCGACTGGATATATCCCTATTCAAGACATGGTAATGGTAACACGTATCTCCTATATTTCGTATTACAGTTTTGACTATAAATTGTTTTTGACAATGGCATTACCAACCCATTTCTGGTAGAAATGCAACCACGAAACAGCTGCTAGGTAAACTTTATGAGTTGTCAATATTGCATTATGCATACACATGGGATGTAATTAATCAACAGTATTTAAAAACAAAAAATGCAAACAATTTAGGGGATAGTATGGGCAAAGAAAACACCCGCATTATTAACTGTTGCCTTAAACCAACGTAGTTTAAAATAGTTTATTTATTTATTTCAGTCTCATCAATGCATTGTACATTCATGAATCAAAGTACAATCAGTACAAACAAGTGCATTGCAAAATGTTTACAAACAATCATCATTAAGTGCATGGATACTCCCTCTAACATTTTAAACCATTATTTTTTTTCTTCATGATCATGTATAATTGTTTCAGGCCTTAGCTGGGTTGCCAATGAAGATAATTAGCATAGGCTGTACAATGTTAGCTGTGAATACATGGGGCACAACCATGTTTGATCTTGATACGCTGCCTGATTTTCTGCAGAATAACACCACAAACACTACAACGACAACGATGCAATCTGTATAAAATGAATCTGTTAATAAACTTGTGTTTCAATATACAGCTAGTTCAAGTGTAACCTGGTGTGTTTTGGCATAGCTGCATAATTCTGGTTTTTACAGAAAATTTAGACGAATCGAATTAAGTAAATTAAACGTGGTGTTTAAATACACAGATCACGTAACAAATGATTGGTTTAAACTTGTATGGCAAGAGGCTCGAACAGAATGTGTCTTAAAAACATAATTATATTTTTACCAAGATTCTATTAATACAGGTGCTGATTTGTGAACTAAAACATTGAATGCTGTCCTCAAATATGATTGTTTTCCGTAAAGTTTTGTTTTGTGCACTTCTTTGTTGTTTACCATTGTCATTTCTTATCACTTTAAACTATCAGTTTTTGCAATTTTATGAAAAGAGGATGTAAAACTAACCTTGTTTTGATTTGAGTTGAATTATGTTGATAGCCATTTCATACCTTGACATATTTTCCAATAACATAGGTATAATACAATTAATATCGAATATGGTGTCTTTTAACTCTACTTTTATTTCTTTAATTAATTATGTAAAGAGCTTTGAATGGTAGTAAAATCTATTCTTTGAAAGTTAAACTATCAAAATAATGCATACAGCAGTTAAATTGGTACTGCATACTTAATCGAATTGAACTGTTGCATCTCATTACAAATACAATTTACCATGTTACAAACGTATTAACTGCCAACATTGACATTGCAATACTAATTAGTTTTACTTGGGAAACCTGCCATTCCATAGGTTATACGAAAATATTTCAGATAGTCATGAATACAAAATCATCAAAGAACATAACACATATGAACCTATCTGAACATTCAGAATAATTCAAATAATAAATTAAAATGATATTAACCAAAAAGGAACGATTCTGAATAACTTTAAAGCATACAAATGTAAAAACTTGTATTCGGTTTTCTTATTAACTTGACACTGTGTCTTATTCATTCCATCAGTCGATGACACATTATAATGTATACCATTGAGCCGATTGTTAAGAGCTTTTTAAAGTTAACAATATGATTAACGGCATCTTTTAAACGTGATATTGTGCTTATTGGAAAATTATATTCATTTAGATAATACAGATACAGCTTAAATAGTTGTCTCAAATGTTGTTAGATATACTGCCGATCAAAGTCGTCTTTATTAAACTACCAGAGCAATACAGATTTCAAAATTAACCTTTTTTTACTTCAAGAACGTTGTTACCTTCTACGAAGCTCTAAACAATCGATCCAATGAATGCTATTATCAAACGCGTAAGCAATACGATTCAAGTGAATCTTGATACATAAAGGAAGTTTTATCAAATTCGATGAGACATATTTGTGTTGCGTTACTCTGTTTGTAATTTAAATGATATACATGTTGTGGCCTGTTGCAATTTGATTAAGAACGAGCTTATTTTACACCTTAAGACTGATTATTCTGAAACTTGATAAACATGGTCGTCATGAAGTGAACTAGTGCCTAACATATTTTTCATGGCCCAATGGTCAATTCGGTTATGTGTTTGTGTAGTTATTTGTGTACTTGTTTGCTCTATGGATGTTTTTGGAGCTTACTACAATCATCACAATTAGCATGCCATTTTTACCTACAAAAGTGTACTAATAAATTTGTGAGAATTGCTATAGTTCTTTCAAATCAAACACAGCCCAAGTTAGTGTACATTGTAATAGGAGTCGATTGCCTTAATCATTAATAACATTCATTTGTAAGTTAAGAGCTTAAAAGACAGCGGTCTGTTCTTAGCACCTGCACCTCGCGCATAGGCAAAACCTACATCGACAACAATAAGGACACCCTACGGTAACCGGTTAGTAACCATCTGCCATTTCAAGATTGCTGTGTAGGACGGACTACCTGAAAACATTACATGCATGTGGTGCAAGTGGTGGAATTCTTTATGGAGTTTTTTTTTCTAAAACCTGATGTCATTTACACGCTTTTACTGCCAACAGGACAGGTTAGATATTTTCTCCGGCAATATGAAGAGCAGAGTTCTCAGTAAAATGCATGGCGTTTAATCTGATACCAAACTGTAAAAAAGACGGCAAAATTGTATTTATTTGTGACGTCGTCTGCGAAAATAAGTCCTTTGGAGGTACTCAGGACTACTACAAAACACGGAATTTAACCCCATTGATCGGATTACATTTTGTTTATAACGTTTTGTTTCATTTGATAGTAGAAGTCTTTCAAACTTTTCACAATATCCATCAAAAACATTTCTAAATATTCCAATACATGCATCACAGTAAAGGCGAAATAGCTTCGCCTTGTTTCAAACCAACAAAACATTTGAACAATTCTGAGTCAGATTTGCAGCTTCTAACAGGAAATTTGACCTTATCATTCAGTTTTTAATTATGCGCAAAACTTTTTAACAAACATCTTAAGTGTATACACAGCAAACACAACACTCAATTTATATTGGCAAAGTGCACTTGAACTTCTAAACAATTACAAATACCTCGGAATTATTTACCAGGCAAAAGGCCAGGTTAAGGGGCCGGTAGAGCTCAAGAAAATCAACAAAGAACAAAACCTGAACGACCTTGGTTTCAAACCTTATGAAAAGTTGTACTACTTTTGTCTTGTACCAGTCACGTAATATTGCAGCTCCGTATGGGGATTTTATCAGTTTCAAACCTCAGACAATGCCCAAAACCGTGCAAGAAGATACGCACTGTACATTGATTCGCCCCGGTTTCCGCGCTTACTTGCGACACTGAATGGATCAAATCCTTTACCGCCGTTGGATCAACATGCCGCGCCCCTGAAACAGGCGTATGCTCATGGACCGAAACAAACTGTGCGCCAAGGTGTTTGAAATAGACTAAAACAAGTGTACTTGTAATTGGAGAAGCGAGTAGAAAGAGGTCATGACACTCATAGCCATAGTTTTCACGCTTTCTTGCGACACCGGATGGTAGGTGTACTTAGAATTGGTCAAGCTACAATAAAGAGATCTTGCCACTCATAGGGCTACTATACACTTTTGGCATCCACTTTTTGATCGCTCTACTGTACATTTTTTGCGAGTAGAAACGGTATCTAGGTGATCCAGCGAATACAAGGCTATGTAGGCTATGCGATGCCCAAGAAGTTGTCATTTTGTATTAAAATGCGCATTGTTTACTAATGTTGTGCTTTGGTCTTTTGCTTTCTGAATATTATTTCACTAACCGTACTGATATTGATTTTGTTTTGTTGATTAAATTTTGTATTCAACAATGTAATGTATCAAAATTGTATTCACGTCCAAGTATCCTCATTTAATTGATACAAGTTAAATAAACACGCTGGTAATGGTTCGGTTTTCTAGTATTTATTAGTTTAATTATTATCATCTAACAAACAATTCAAATAACCTTTCGCCAAAGAGTCCTGGGACATACATACTTTTTTATAAGTGTTAATATATGTACCAATGCTTAAGAAATATAAACATTACGGTGACCTTAAGGTCCGATGGACATGGTGTTATAACTTACTTAGACTTTTTTTATTTTACTGTTTCCCTCAATGTTCGAACAATGATTGCACAATCTCAAAAATACAGTCATCTTCATCAGTTATGGTTTATACAAATTAGCATATTCATTATCTATATTGGTCATGCCATTATTTATTTATGAAAATTCTTCTTAAGAAAAACCATTACCAAAAGACTTAGTGATCATACAATGATTTCAAAAGTCTTTAGGTTTTTTAAACGATTACACATGTTTTTGCTTTTCTACAATCATTTTAACAAATCCGCCTTTTAACTAAAACTATGTTAACTATATTTCTTCTCAGGGAATAATTTACTAAACACAAAATAATGGATTCGAAATATTAACAATAATATCGGTAAATTTAATAATACATGTATTTAAAGCATACAATTACTGGTTACTAATCTAGCATGAGTAGAAGTGTTAAAGTCAGATAATTTTGCAATTATGTTTCGCCAATATTCGGCACGCAGGTCAGTGTTCCATTTAATACTAATTTTACCATCATGAGTGTTCAAAACATGATTATAGAGTTGTGTCGGTATACAAAACATGATAGGTGCATGATCATGATCAGATCATTCGTTCATATGATAAACAGTACAATTCTGAGCAACATCGGTAAAGTATAAACAATAACGCTCAAACTATTAGAGCACACATAAGTATAATCTCGTATGCTAAAGTCAGTACTCAAAAATGATGCCTTATTTACATTTACTAAATATGTTACCTTATTGTTTCATTTGTTTCTGCTAATGTCAACTGTTGTTAAAATGTCATATAACATGACCCATGATTGGAAATAAAAAAAATATATTACCTTTAACATACTCAATATACCGTTTGCAATATTGTATGGTGTTGATTTCCAGGGATTAAGTAATGGTATACCAAACTTGTTGGTTATATATAACATTGAGGTCATGGTTAACTTAAAACTTTTTCATAGCATTAATGACTATTCCATATTACCATACTTTGCGGCGCGAATGCTAGTTTAAGGGCTTTTTTAATGTTTAAAGAGTTTGCAAATATTTTCTTATCACTTAACTATTTGATTAATTAAAAATATCTCTGGTTGTTTAATAAAGCAGTAAACAGAAGATAAAGACATACTAAAATACGAATGCTTCGGGCAGGTAAACTGTTGCACGTCAGTATAAAGCCTTGTACACACGATAGGAGTAAAGCGAATGTTTACATCGCACTATTGTTATAAAGGTGATTAAATAAAATCCACTTGCAACGTTCGTTTATTATAATACGTAGCAATTAAACGCTATGGGCAAGTTTAATATTTGTACTCAAACGCTCGTGTCGACAAAATGTGTTTGGATGACTGTGGTTGCCTTTGTTTTACCAATAGGACTTCTAACAAATTATGATCCAGACTTGAAACAGGTTAGTGTGATGTTATTCTGCATTTATAAACTATTCAAATAGGCTTACATAAAGAAAACTAAAAACATATGAGGAAACTATAAATGCAAACATTGAAACATTTTCAACAATTATTAACGTTAAATACAAATTAAATAATCAAAGCGCTAAAGGCATTGAAAGGCAGCGTATTGTGAATACAGCAATATAATTGTAAAAAAGAAATTTACATAAACATCCATCGCAAAAATCTTTAGATTTAATCATGATACTTAATTCAATCAAAACCATGGAGTATTAGTCACCAAAAATACTCATTTAAGATGTGGAATATCAAATTCATTTGTAAGGTATTGAGTAAAAGTTAAATGAATACGAAACTGTATCTGGAACTTTGGTTTCATAAAAATGCACTGCCATGGATAAGGCATTTGCTTTAGTAAAATCTACACTTCCATTCAGTTAATCCTATAGCGTGCACACAAATCGGTCCAATAACAAAGTGCCGTGAAAGTTTAGTTTATTATGATAGTTGACCATTGATGTTTATTTACTGTCAATTGGTCAGGCGACCGCAAAAACGGACTTCTTTGCTATTATAAAATGTCAGAGTAAAGCACAAAAAAATGCATCAGAATCTTATTATAAGTACGCAAACAACCGACCATAGCAATCACTCGCCTACAAAGTTCAATCACATTGCATGATAATAACACAAATAAAATCGCCTAGAAAATCTACATGTGCACTTACCCCACCCGCAAATGCTGAAAGATATTCATCATTCAATGGTCGGATAGTTAGCTTCATTTTTGTGTTGAATGACAAAATCTCACTTACAACAGTAATGAGTTCTCTCCTTTCCGGTGCAGTTTTGAACATCCAACACATTATCCTTTAATATCATAATGAAATAAATGCATTGAACATGTAGCGAGTGTTTGTAGTGATATTGAACCATGACCTGTATAGCCTGGCTCGGCTGCAGAATATATCGGGTTCGCCTTCGTTTCACCCGAAAAATTCCTACGCCTTTGCTAGATATACTTCCACTGTCCACGACACAGACCTAGTATTATCTACCAGAGTATGACTATTAAACCAAATTCACTAAGCAAAATGCAAAGTTCGTCTGGGTCGAATAACCAACATACTATTTATTCCCTGTATGTATTGAGGTTTTAACTATTTGCCCTCAACCTATGTCACTCGTGGACAAAATGAACAGACTAATATCAGTGGTAAATTATTTTTAAAAAAATCAAAAAAGAAATCAAGGTTCTGGGCTGAAGTTACTAAGAGAATCTGAGAAATCTTCAAACACTTTCCATTCCATTCGGAATAATATGACAATACACACAAATTGTAGAAGGTCGAAAGCCTATCAACGCTTTGAGCGCTTTGGCTTTAATTGTGAATATCTATTATATGCATTAAGTAATGGCTAAAGATGATAGGAACATACTATAAGTTAATTCCTACGATTTACTAAAAGCGATATAGCCTTATGTGTTTATTTTATATAAGTCTTAACATTTAGGAGTAAACCCCTCCCCTCATAACCTATTTGTCCCATTGGTATATTCATCATGCGGGGAAACTAAACATTCTCGAACACTAAGCGTGTACGGGAAACACAACTTGTCCGTGTTTCCACTTAGTACGGGCAATGTTACTTGTATGTTTCCAAACATCCATAATATACGGGATTTGTACACGCCCGTATATTCATCATGTACGGGAAACTAAACATTCCCGGGCCTTAGCCGTGAATATATCCACCAAGAATTGTCGAATTCAATTATTGTGTATCATATAGATGCCATAATTGTAATTTCTTCAACGGCTGTTAAAACACATTAAAGCGTTAATATTTCTACAAAACGCGACTCCTGTTACTCTGCGAAACACGGAAAAACGAATAAGTCAATGGTATATGCAATAAATATTGATCGTATCATATATGCTGTCAAATGTAACACCACTCAGCATTGTCAAATCTTATTCTTCTGTACCATGAAGATGTCTTTTTAATTTCATCAAAGTCTGTTAAAACCCAGAAAGTATTCACAATTTCTACAAAACATGACCCTTCCTTAAATATCACCGTTTCTCTGCAAGTCAATGATATCAATGTTGTTGATATCATATATGCTGTCAAAAACACCAAATCACCTTAATTGATTACAAAATTCAAAACTATTTTATAACATGGGTGTACGGGAAAAAGTACATTTCCGTATATCCAAACTTTTCTGTACACTCAGCGTGTACGGGAACTGACATTTTTCCGTACATCCATAATATACGGGAATTGTACACGCCCGTATATTCATCGTGTACGGGAATGGTATAATCCCGTACACTATGAATATACGAAAGAACATAATTTCCCGTTTTTTCAACATGTACGGAGACCGTACAAATCCGTACACTCAAGATATACGGAGATGTACGGTGTCGCACAACCATCAAAATAGTTAAAGTACTAGTCGTTACTTAATCAACGCAGTATTGTCCATTTTATTTATTTGTTATCATTTCGACCTTTTTTTCATCAAAAGCTGTCAAAATCCATTAAAGCATTCAAATTTCTACAAAGGTGATTTTTACTTATACCATTCTGTTTTTCTACGTAACAGTGATTTTTAAGTCAATGGTACAAATGTCGTTCATATCATGTATGCTATCAAATTTAACACCCAAAGACCTAAATTGATTACAGAATTCATTTTTTTTTAACACGGATGTACGGGTTAGTACACGCCCGTACATTGATTCCCGTATACTCATGATGTGCGAGTTTTATGAATATACGGGCCCGAACACACCCGTATATTCAACATCCCGTACACTTTCCGTACACGTTGGATATACGGGTTTCAGTACATTCCCGTATATTCAAACACTTTACGCAGTGTTACATGAGTTAATGATTTCATGCGGCACAGTATAATAAATACATTCTAACACTCTCAATAAAGAACTGTCCAGTAAGGGCCGAACTAGGCTATAATAAACATAAAATAATACTAATGAATTAATTGCAATCACCATCAAAACTGTTTATAGGATAAAACTAAATATTATAATAAATAATTTATATCTTACGATTTATAAGTATTTAATTGCATATTCAATACGACCCATGTTTTCGTCCTTATCCGATGAGCCAGGTTCTACAGTAGAACCCCGATGACACGAACTCCTAGGGACCAGCAAATATATCACGAGCCTCGGAAAATTTGAGCCAGGCGACTTTCAGTATAAAGAAATCGGTCCTTAACATCAAGTTCGAGCAAATGAAAAATTCGAGCCAAGCAAGTGCGAACCAACGGGGTTCGACTGTATTTTAAACCGATTATATCTAGTTCCCCGGCCGCGGCCAAAAGTAAAAACGGATATATACATCTATGTAATTTTACTCATTTTGAAACTATTTACGCATTCTGCGTTTGGTAGCACGTTGATATTAAAATTATTGTGTGTTTCTATGAATTCATTTGCATGATAAAACAATATCGCATCATATTCGAACTTAATTAATCGCATAACACATTATGAATACTCATGAAAGTCCTATTTTTAGCAAGCTAATCGATATGCAGAACGCAGTTCCGTATCTATTAGAGCAAATTAGTAACTAGGTAATGTAGATGTAACGTAACTGCTTATTAGGTCGTTGACCAAGGCAGTTCTAACAGAGCTGGCGTTTATACACCCGTGTGCGCATTTAATCGTCAAATCTTAAAAGTGGTATGTCGTGCTGCCGATGCTAGATTCCGATTAATGATTATAAATGTATGCAGACCTAGCGGCCTACAGCCTAAAAAAAAGCTAGATAAAGATGTTTTATCCTCATAACGCTATCCGATACATATCGCTAAGAGAACGTTAAGTGACATGTTAAATTGATATGCTTTTTCAATTAAAATATCGCGATCGTATTTCCTGCCTGCTCGACTGAATAGCTAACATATCTATTAGAAAAGTGGAGGGCAATGTTTGCTTTGCTTTGCAATAAATACGTCTTTTCACGTGTACGTGTTTTTGGCAATTAATCTGAAGAACCTTAAGTGTATAGAACTGCAATGTTTTGAGTCACTTATTAGTCTCCTTGATCACTTCGTTCCGTTGCATGAAATATGTTTACAACCTTTGTGTTTGTTATTGATTTACAATTTGTTAACAACAATCTCATTATGCCACTGAAGATATCAAATAAAAAAAGTGTTCTTTTGTTTACTATAAAGCTCATGTCTTACAACGTTTCACAGTTTGATTCTGTACTTTTTCACGCAAATTTTTTTTCAAGTGAATATGTTTGGGATTCAAACCATTTGAATTGTACAAACTAACTTGCAAAGTAAATACGCCGACTCCAAAGAAATGTGATTTCTTTTTGAAGAAAACTGCAATAGCTTTATTGAAATATGTCCAGGTTATATATTTAAATAGTTTGTCAGTCGTAAAAAAAGTTATGATTGTTAAATTGACACTCTTATTCAAAATCAAAACATACACATGTCTAACAAACATACATTTTGACTGATAAACTTTTACCTTCTTACTAAATAATGCATTTATGGTAAAAATGTATCACCGATAGCAAAACTGTAACCGTTTATTTAATAGCAGAAAGCTGGAACAAATTCAATGATTGGTGAATACTTAAGAATTACTGTTCTACTATAGTCTCAAAAGGTAGAAATACCGTGTTTTATGCTCATTTCTTTTAAATTAAACTCGGAACTATTGTTTTTGACATTTTTCATCCTTTTAGGAATATTGAAACGATATTATTAATTATGGTCAATCTTATTTGGGAGTAGGAGTGCATCTCTCAGTTTTGCGATATTATTTTTATCTTAAAAATATTAGGGGGACGGGGGAGGCTCGCAGCTATAGCTGCTTCCATGTTTAGTTAAACGCAAGCAGCTCCCAAAGTTTAATACAGTGCAAAGTAAAAAAACAGACTTTGGAATAAAATGGTATCCTGTATGAAAGAAAATTCAATTAGCAAATTGTAATATGGCCCAAATACATCTTGAAATGGGCTGTAAGTCGTAGAAAACGTAAGGGCTAAGTTTTAATATAATATTTATTTATTTTACAAAATGGTGATTGGGGTCGCCGCTCTAGGTTTTTCCATGTGGTGAAGTTATTGCAAGCAGGTCTTAAAGCCTAATACATTTATGCTGTGTTTGATACTTTCTTGAATCAGTATAGTGGTCTGCTACTAAAAATAATCCTAGCGGGAAGAAACCTCTGGGACTCATTCTAACATTGTTAAATGGTGTAAATTGACTCGTTCGTAAAGTGTGAAGCTTTTTATTAATACAATCTTGTTTTAACGCTACCTGTTACATTATTATTTTTCAAGAGCGTTTGTGCGATATGGCGCAAATTTACGTTATTCCTCTAGTATACCTTCAATAAGTACAACAATAGATACCAGCCGGTATTAAATGCATCATATCACAATATCATATCATTACACTTTAAATTTCAGGAGTCGAAATGTGCTTACGTTATTATAGTTATGGCCTTGTTGTGGCTTACGGAGGCGTTGCCAATAGCGGTGACATCACTTCTTCCTGTGTTCCTGTTTCCGATGGTCGGCGTTGCTCCGGCGAGATTGATTAGCTCCACCTACTTTTCGGTCTGTGGTTGTTTTATTTTGGTCATTTATTGTCTATGTATAGCCTATATTTTTACAATTTGGCACTTAATTCATCACAACTACGTCATGTTTTATAAGATAACATATACATGTTTGATAATGGTTAATATCGTTAATTTCTCTTATGTTTCATGTCATGGTTGCAATCTGATGCTTCGCATTATCTATTTTATGGAATTTGTTTTAAATTACACTAATATAAATTAAAGGATCTTCAAAATTCGAAATCCTCTTAGTCATGTCATTTATGAAATTAAAAAAGGATACATTCACATTATGATAGGTTTGTTTTTTTCTCGAACGAAAACATGCTAGCGCTCGTCAACAATGGAATGAATTGGTTGTAAGAAACATTCTAAACGATAGTTTATAAATATCATAAACAAAGCAGTATCGGACTGGTTCGGGCTACGAAGAGGAAGATATGTTTTTACTTTAAGCTTACAGCCCATATGTTAAACATATAGAAAAAGAAAACATTTCCGGTCTGTACATATGGAACAATGCTTATCTTATAGATTTATCATATATCAGATTCATGTATATTTTTACAATTAACGTTAAATCTGACAAGATGCAATGCGAGACAATTATCAACGGAATACTCTTCATTCAGTTAAAATGACAAGTGAACTTGTTTATTCGATCAAATAATAATTTGTTATTGTTTCACCTTATTCAAGCAATTTTGAAATATCCATATCATATCATCTATATCTTTATGTAATGCATTAGGAGAAAGTTGTTAACATAAGTATGTATTTTGCCGCATTCAAAAGCTTTTCAATTAATAACATGATCGGTTGCATATGGTATATTATTAGTTGAAATGATTTGTGTTTACAGTAATAATGGCTGGAACAATGTGAAGACCCCTAGCAGTTACTTATCAAAACAAATCTTAATAAATGATTAACTTATATGAATTGGGACACAAAGAAGTCTAATCGTTGTTTTGACATATCTACGCTTGTCCTTCGTTACCTTGTCATCGCTGAGGCGCCTTACGCGCCCTTATCCCCTTGGGGCTTAGCCTACTTTACATATATGTTAACACCCCTTTTATTCAGTGCATATCGATGCTGGTCCATGGCGACCTACTCATCGCTATGATCGTTGCGAATACAGGATATCTGTAAACACCTCAAACGTTTGGCAGACCTCATCCTGCCAAGTGTATTTCTGTGTTATCTTAATCTATCCTGATTTTCAGGACATATCGATGCTGCTCCTCGGAGGTCTGCTCATTGCTATGGCCCTGGAGGAGACGAGACTTCACACAAGGATATCCCTATACGTCCTGGTTCTTGTGGGAGCTCAGCCAATCATGTATGATTACACTTGCTTACAAGGAAAATAAGAAAATTAAATTCTATCCCATAAATGTGAAAAAGATCAGGTTAAGTTGCCTGAGCTTACATTCCAGAATATAACCTATGACCTTTGCCGTGCTGTAGATCAGCATATCAAAAGAAAGTTTTTTTTCCTGTTTACAAAGTTTAAATGAAAACTTGATAACCGTCGCAAAGATGAAGAATGTAAACATCATTGTATTAAGATTAATTATACATTTTTTTTTAAACAGGTAAACGTTTTAAAATAAGGAAGTAAGTAACTTTTGTAATCATGTTATACTGACGAATAATTTCCTTGTTTAAAATGAGGAGAATAAACAATCATATATAAACAATTTTCGGTGGTAAATCGCGGTGTTTAAGTAACTCTTACTCATTTATTATGATCATCATGACTTGCGATTAGGCACGAAATTAACTTCAGAATGGTACATTTTCCTTTTTACACATACACATGTACTTTATATTAGAAATCGCTTTACAAATAGAAATGTAACAAGTTCCTTGATATGAGTTTGCATCCTATAACAAAATGAATAACTAAAAACAATAACTAAAATCAATAACTAGAATCAATAAATAAAATCAATAACTAGAATCAATAACTAAAATCAATAACTAAAATCAATAACTAAAATCAATAACTGGAATCAATAACTAAAATGAAAAACTTAAATCGATAACTAGCATCAGTAATGATTTAATCTCTTATCATTTCATTGTTCAAATAATGTATCATATTTTAGGCAGGCAGGTCCTTCGTAGGTATTAAGATTTATCCTAATATATTCTAAATGTCATAGATTGAAACCTGTTTTCAGCAGTCCGGTGACCAAATCAGCGACGCCATGTCTGTTTAATTTTAAAACTTCAATTCTTAACGATTAAACGTAATACTGGGGCCAAAAGTCTGTAAATGAAAGTTATACATCCTACGATATGAATTACTGTGAAATAATACGTCCTCTTTACTAACCATTTTTTTCCATGACTATATTGATGTGTATACATACTCATTGCAAATGCCTTGTTTTAATTCTTTGATTAATGCAACTTTTATTAAATAACTACTTCTTTGAACATCTTCATTGATATTCAGGTTAATGCTAGGGGCCATGGTGTCAACCTGGCTGTTGTCTTTCTGGATAAACAACACATCAGCCACCGCCATGATGATACCCATCATACTGGCCGTGTGCGAGTCTGTCCGGGAAGTCAGGGCTCAGACAGGTACGTTCAAAAATGAATTGGTCGTAGTAAGCATGACCACCACGATGTTTCTACATTGATAAACAAAACGCAAGAGACCGGCGCTGTGATCGCTTTTGGCTGTATGCGTATACGTTTAAGAGGTTATAGATTAATCAGGTACGTACGGCTATATAAAAATGGGGTGCATCGTGGCTTCTCTTTATCGGAAAAATGACAATGCGGCATTCGCCACATGATATTCAAAATTTGTACAAAGTCAAATGCATGTCATATACCATCCTAACAACATGGCCATTTGTTCTGGATCAACAAGTCAGGGCTCAATCAGGTATATACAAAGTCAAGCAGATGTTATCGTGTTCACGTTGGTTGTACTAAAATTATTCCCATTCAAAAATACTTGATATCTCCTTTTTTGTAATACACTAAATTATTTACAGTTTTAGAGTAATTTATAAACATGATGAATCGGACGATCTGTTCTCTTGAGTTAGTTCCTCGATGTCTGATAAATGTATATGTATAGTTGTTTTGTTTTCCAGAATTACAGTCAAATGTGAATCCAGCCTTTGAACTTAAAGAAGACTTTGATGAAATTAGTCCAGAGGATTCAAAACAACGATATGAGTTAAACGGAAATGTGCCGAGGTATGATTGAATATGCAACTCGAATCATCGATCGCGAAAACAATTATTTTGACGCGATGTTCATTGGTTATTAGTTTTTGATATGATATAAAGTAAACGTTCTATTGTGTTAACCATGTAATAACGTTAGGTCAGTGGTCAACTGAATTTTCTTTCATTTCATTGTGGGAAGATTGAATTGTACGTATGCCGATCAGCCTATCCAATTTAAATGATTATGAAATTATGCATTCATCAACCGAAGCAGCAAAAATGATCCGATATATATTTAACTTTGCATGTGCATCCATTTTTTTAACATGTTTAGTCGTAATTGTACTGATTTGAGAAGAAAAGGTCAAGTGAATGCGTAAGTATTGTGTTCTCTCAAATAAGTGTCGTAAACATTGGTGTTCTACAGACACAGTTTAACAGTCACTGAAGAACCGGAAGAAGAAAATGTCACCGAGGAAAAGGTGGAACTGGACAATGAGCACAAGGATGACCCGACGGAAACACCATCAGATAAGAAGAAGAAAGACGAAGCGTTTAAGGCGCTTGCAAAAGCACTGTGTTTGAGCGTAGCATACGGAGCATATTGTGGCGGAATTGCAACTATAACTGGGACACCACCAAATCTTGTTCTGAAAGACGTCGCGGACAAGTATGATTGATAAGTTTTTATATCTGACTTTCTTTGTTTGATGTATAATCCAACTACAGACGGAAAGGTGTTTAAAATAAACATAATAAACATATTAAATATTAAGTGATCTATGTAAATCACCGACCTGCAAACAAACCATTTATATTTGATTTTAAAAGTAAACTTAACCTTCATGTTCCTGTTAAGTTAATGCAAGTCTAAAGTGAATCGACTTTGTCATGTGGAACTGTTTGTGTAAGGTGTTCTTAAAGCGAGTTTAAATAATCCAGATATCTAATATCCTAGGAAGGAGATAAACAGACAAACTTGAACAGGAGTGTCTCTGTCTTTCAATGCAGACTGTTAATGTATATCGTACATCGTCATAGTATATGTCCTCTATTTAAGTCTATAATCCTTATACAATTTGAGAATTTGAATGGGAACCATCTTTTTCTGTTTATATAAACTCAGCTCATTTCACCTCGGCCCTTGCAACATATGATTCAACTTCTATTCATTTCGAAAGACTGATATTGTAGTCTTGTTACTCAGATAAATATTCTGACCGAAAGAGTATGTGCAAAAGGGTTTGTGGATGTTTCAAGCCCAAGACGTTTCTTCCCAAGGCGTTTCTACTCCATATATTCGTCAATAAAGTGCATAGGTTTCATATGAGTTGGTTAGGAAGTTCGATAGCATATGTGAATCATAATAAGACTAATTTATTAAACGAGGTAATAAATGAAAGCTTATAAGTGATGCATTTATATCAAATATAGACGAAATGTCCTTGTTAAAGACTGGATATTCCAATATTAGCTCACACAAGAGAAGAAGGGTGTTGGTAATAAAAATCGTCACACAATTTAGCCTCTTTTATTTCAAATGGTGGAGAAACATCTATGTTAAGAGATGCCTTTGTTAGAAACGTGTATGGCGTGAAACAGCTGAAACCTGTTTGTCTGTCCTGTGCAAAAGTATTGCCACAAGTCATGGATATATTCTTTCTCGTTTTAAGCCATAGCCTATTGATTTTAGGTTTTACAGAGACAACGGACAGAATGAGTCCCCAATAACGTTTGCATCTTGGATGGGATTTGCTCTTCCACTGTCCTGCATAACTCTCGTCTTCGGTTGGTTGTGGTTGTCTTTCCGTTTTCTGGGTTTCAGGTATATGTACACTATCACGTTCTGGCGTTTATAGCAAATTCCCTTATTGAACAGTAACATTATATGTATAATAACCAGTTGGCCTTCAAATGATTGTGGCTAATAATTTGGATAAATGGATAATAGTTACTAGACTGATTTCTCATAAACTAGCGACTATACATAAAATAAATTTATTAAGTTTACCACGTTCTGTAATTCTTTAAAGCAATATTTATACATGTTAATACATTAAACGTTTTGTACAGCAATTTGTTATGTGTATTTGGACTTGATTTAGATTAACGATGCTTCTTACTAATTAGTAAAAATATGTTATTAATTTATGGATGTTTGGTGAATAGATCCATTGATAAGATCTACATACGCCAAACTGCTGCACTCCACAATACGTTACTACATTAGTTTAGCTAAATATATTCTTGAATTAGTTTTCCTTCTTAGTATATTTATACATTTAATTGAATTCTAATTTACCTTTTAGAACTTATGCATCCAATTCAAAAATAATCTTCTATCATTGTGTACGGCGTTCGTGGTAAAATGTGCTCTTTCCACGTCCTCGTTTTAAATTTGTATTCAACAGAATTGTAGCCTAGTCAAAAGCTTATATTAGTTTTTTATTTCAATATTTGTTATTATCTGTCTTAAAGAAAAACATTTTTTAATATAAATATTATGACTGCTTTTCTCCATAGTTGCTTGAAGAGAATGGACCCAGTTGAAAAATCAGCAATCAATGCAGCAATCAAGAGGCGAGCTGAAGCTCTTGGACGTATATCGTAGGTTGAACTCTTATCAAAATTGTTATACAAATAACCGAAGCCCTTGAATATGATCCGGTTTAGACTCATATTGAGCGAGGCTAAGCAGATTATTACTATTGTCAGTGAACAGTTCTAATGATAAATTAAATTGATTTTCACTGTTTTCGAAATTATATTTATCTGATCACATTTGTTCCTTCGGCATGTTAATAGTGTTGTTGTTTTTTCTTTATCATGCATTAAAAATTACTCTAATGATATACTCTCTTAAATGGTTTTTGATGTTCGCACACATTGGTGGTCAATGATAATCGAGATTTATCCTAATTTCTGAAGCTCTATATCATGTAGAGCGGATTTGACGATGAATACAAGCATTTATTTTTCGTAATGGAAAGTTTTGTCGGTCTAAATGGTTGGTACTGTTGTCTATTTTTCATATGCACATACGCGAAGTAGCTACGAATGACAAGTAAATCTGACATGTCTGGAGACAGTAAAAGCTTGTGCCATGAACCCGAATTTGAAATATAGTAGATGAATGATCACCTAAATTTGATATCGCCCGACCATCATTTAATGAAACTAACGCCTGGGCGGTTTAACTTTCGCGCCAAAATATCACGTGACAATAAAAAAGGGAGGAACTATTTAGTCAAATAAGTGCGGAAACCAAATAAGTTAGAGTTCAATAAGGCGATCTAAAGAAAATGGTGCGAACATTCTGGGCCTGCGGCATCGGTGTGCTCGCTTAATTTTCTGAACATCGCCAAAATAAACTTTTAAGGTATACATAGAAACTAAAGCTGTGTTATTAGTTTGATATATCATGACTTAGCAGATATAAACTATCATGTAGTGTTATCATTTGATAAATGGTTCAATATATTTGTGTTAAGGTTTACTATACATGTTTGCATATTTGTTTACAGGTTTGCTGAGAGCCAAGTGGTGGTTGTTTTTGGTTCCATGGTCTTATTCTGGCTGTTCCGAAATCCTCCAAACATTTCTGGGTGGGGCGATTTGTTTGTCGAAACAGACATCAACGACGGACAGAGGTACTTTGATTGTGCGTCATTAAAATGTTTCAACAACGAATATAATCGATAACAAGGAATTATGTTTCGACTTAGTATATTAAAACTGAGGCGCGGCAGAGATTTGGTAAGTATTAGTACATATTGGGACATGTGTGTTAATACACTGGTTTAATTCCACAGTAAACATGTGTTCGATTGAACTCGTGTTTCAATGTGGTTATCCCATCATTTTTTGTTAAACTATTCTGATGTAAGTGTGACTTTAGTGTAGTGTAGGAACCCATAGTGTTAACAATACTTGAACCTTCCGGAAAAGGGGTCAAACATAATTCCTCTAACATGGTTAACCTTCTGTAATTGTCCCTGTAAATTATATTGTATTACTGGAAATGCAAATAAACGGGCATTGTTTTCTTTCAGCTTAGTTTCCGACTCAACGCCATGCATCCTTTTGAGTACCTTGCTGTTTATCCTTCCGGAAAAGAGGCCGAACATTCTATGTTGGAGGAAAGGTAAAATCAAACAAACACGAATATGTGTTGGTTATAGATATGGACATAAAGCTTTAATTTAGTATGTATATTTAATTAAGTATGGGCTTTAATATTCGCCAGGTTATTTAAATGCGCCGATGATATCAGCAGAGGGTCCGAAAGGTTAGAATTATGTATGTGTAAAATTATCTATTACCTACAAGGTCCTTGTTTGTTTATAACCCTCGGCTGTATTTGGTTTGATGTTAAAGCAAACTTTTATGTAGTTAGGTGATGTTGTATCAAGACTAGATCACTTAAATGCTGTTATGAAAAGTAATAAGATTGTTTATTAGCTATTAAAATATATTTGTTAGATTTAACTGACCTTTTAAGCGCTTTATTACTTATAGGTTAATGATATTAAGAACATAAAAATACTGTCATCAACAGTTCAAAATGGCACTATAATAGCATTAAAACTTGAGGGTCTTATTTATTCACTGCAAACAAATGTCCGTAAAAGGTAAACATACCATTCAGCCATAACATTTTGAATACTGACTTTTATTGTATGCTTTTTGGTTGTACCGTCAGAGTTATCAATGGAATACAAATGACATTTGCTTTTAAACAGTGAAAATATCTGTTTGATATATTTCAATGTTTTGAATTTTAGCTCTCATTTTCAAATGCAGGGTTTGCACAGGGTTCGTACACAATTTCAAAATCGTCATTTCCGAAACTATGTTACGTTTGCCTTCTTTGCAGTCATTGTATATACCTTTTAGACACATAATAAAGGCTAAAACACTCGTGAATTATAGATTTTGGTCCTCACTCGTTAAATTATGTTGCAATCGTACACAGAAACAAACAGTTCTCCTCTTTATATTTCGGTTCCGACAAAATATACTGTAATGAACAACATCGACACGGAGGTCGCTTTTTAACTATATCACCTATCCTGAAATTGCAGAAAGTGACCAGACCGCTACCATTAAATGCTTATTGTAGTTGTTTCGTTTTTGTTTTAGTTCAGAATTAGTCAGGTGGTTAATATCCGTCACCTTATATTCCTCTTGCTTTCATTTTTCCAGGCAAACCTTCCTACACACCAATCCTTAAATGGCAGATGGTGACCAAGCAGCTACCATGGGGGGTTCTCATACTTGTGGGAGGAGGGTTTGCAATGGCTAGAGCGAGTCAGGTTGTACATTTGAATAATTTGAAAGTGAAACAGTATTCTAATACACATTGATTAAATGTACGTACTCTGTTTATTGTACTAGTATTTGACCCCAGAGATATCCCGGTTCATCAACTTATATTCGAAATGCAGAACAATGATGAAAAACAAACTGTCTTAGTTATTTTTATATTTAATATTATTAAATGCAAACTTATTTAGGCACTAATTTGCCTTCTTCCTGGTTGTTTGTGCATGATGTTCATTCTTAACAGTGTTTTTTGAGTATTAACCATCTGTTTGTAGTAAAAGAAACCATATGGTTAATTTAAATATTTGTTTTTGAAAATTCCAAAAACTAAAGAAATACGAAGTGTCCACTTGGATAGAAGGTGAGTTGCAGGCACTTGCTAGACCTCATCCTTCTGTGTGAAAACATTCTCGTTATCACAAAGAAATCAGGACTCTTTACTTGGACAAGCTTTTTGCTAAATTTCAATTTCGCTGAAATTATTAGATATTCAACATGTTTCCTAATCATACAGGAATCTGTGATCTCCACTTGATTAGCCGACGATTTCCGCTATTGGCTAGACTTTAATAATCCATTGTATTGTTTGATATTGCTCAGTTTGCTATATCATACAGGACTCTGGTCTCTCCACCTGAATAGACAAGGCGCTTACAGTATTGGCTAGACTTCAATCAGCTATGGCATGGTTTGATATTGAACGGTTAACTATAGCACACAGGATTCCGCTTTCTTCAAATAGATAGGCGAGGAGTTTACGCTAATTGCTATATTTCAATCTTCTAGGCATGGTTTAATATTGATCTGTATTTTTATTACACAGGAATCCGGTCTCTCCACTTGGATAGGCGAGGAGCTCAAATTACTTGGCGGTCTTCATCCACTTGTGATGAACCTTCTAATCCTTACCGTGGTTTCCTTCGTTACCGAGGTGATGAGTAACCCGGCAACGGCACAACTGTTTGTGCCTATTTTGAGGGATATGGTACTTGAGATTGTTTATGTTTTTATTATGTGTTATTTTGCAGTCCGAAATAGTGACGCGCAAAGCTTTGTATCAATAGTTAGTTTTCATTAAAATGGTTATATTATAAATATGTCGAGATATTTAGCCAATGAGGTGTGGTTTCTTGCAAGCAATTACATTATTATCTGCTGATATTATGCCAACTTAACTATTATTTCATTAATACTTGTAAGTATATGACAACTTAAATTTGAAGGCATGTCTGGTATCAAGCTATTATTGAAACAGCTTCGTAAATTGAAGCCAGATTGATAAACCTGTTGGGACCAATTAGCTTTGTGGCTGAGGCAGGTTTAAATCATTAAGTGGCACAGATTAAGAAACAATCGTATCACCTACCCTTCAAAGATGGTATTGCCATCATTTAGCTTTGTCTGTTGTCTAGTGGCTGTTTGTGTATTGTTGAGTGTCTGATTCGCTTTATGTGTGTGTTTGGCTTAAATCCTTATGCCATAATACTGGCTCAATGTTAATAGTTTGACTGCTTGGCTCTTAATTTAGTTTGTATTATTGAATAATTTTCCCCATGGTTTGGCTCCTGTTTCAGTCCCTGTCTCTCGGAACCAATCCTCTACACCTAATGATATCGGGAACAATCGCATGCTCATTCGCGTTCATGCTGCCAGTATCGGCGCCACCATCCGCCATTGTATTTGCGACTGGATATATCTCTATACCAGATATGGTAAGAGCAGGGGCATTCCTGAAGCATTTTGAAGCATTCGACCCTACCAAAAAGGTTTTAGATCAATTTGGTGTCAATGTGTTAAATTGGGTGCGAGCTGATGGCGTTCCCACTCCCGTCCTAAACTTTTGAAGTCAATGGTAATGAAGGATATTATGATTCTAAACGTCAACATCCATGCCTAGGTACGCTCCTGGTGGTTAACACCTAAAGCGTGTTTGCCTTTACCTCTTATTAGCAGTTTTGACCATAACTTACCTACGTCATAACAAACGCATTCTCGTAGAGGCTACCAGGTATCAGCATGCTCGGTATACTTTATGAGTTGTGTAGAAGGCGTAACGCTTACAAATCGGATGCAATTAATAGCAGTTATTTGAAAACAAAGATATGCAAACAATCTTAAGACAGTGTGGGAAAAGGAACACTCACATAATCGACTCTCTACTTAAAACAACGCAGTTGAAAGTATGTACCCAAATGAATCATCATTAAGTGCTAAAATACTCGCTTTGACTTTTATAACCTTTTTTGTATCTTTATAATCATATATAATTGTTTCAGGCCTTAGCTGGGTTGCCAATGAAGATAATTGGCATAGGTTGTTCAATGTTAGCTGTGAATACATGGGGAACATCCATGTTTGATCTTGATACGCTGCCTGATTTTCTGCAGAATACAAACGGCACCAACATTACAACAACAACGATACAATCTGTATAAAATGGATCCGTTCATAATACTGTGTTTCAATATACTGCTAGTTCGTTCTTATGTATTCTTGTATGTTTTGGCATAACTGCATAATATGGGTTTTTACTTGGAATTTAGACAAATAAAATTATGTAAATTAAACGCGGTGTTTAAAAACAAAGACAACGAAAAAAATGATTGGTTCATTCTCGTGTGTCATGAGGTACGAAAAGGTGTGTCTTGAAAACATATTTTTATTTGCACTTAGTCTCTGTAATAAAAGGAGTAGAATTGTTGACTAAAAACTTGAATATTGTTCTTAAATATGATTGTTTTTCGTGTATTGTTTTGTGCATTTCTTTGCGTGTTTACCATTCTCATGTCCTTTCTCTTACAAGTGTCAGTGAATTTGCTATTATATGCAAACTTGATGTAATTATAAACTTGTTTTGAGTTGAATTGAGATGAGTTTAATTGAGATGAAAGCCAATTGGAACACCTCAACCTATATTCTAAATATTGCAGGTAACGAGTTTAAACACAACGATGATATGTAACAATTCATATCAATTGGGTGTATTTCAATTGTATCCTGATTTATTGAATAAAAGATTAATGAATACAATAACACATCCCTTTTACCTTTAAGTAAACTACTTCTGTGTCTGTTTCACTGACAAAACTTCTGTGTATTGATGTGTATCTTTATTGCCCTCTGCTGTGTATCTCATGTCAGATCTGAGCGTCCTTCTATGCAGTATACGAGGATTCATTTAAGGATTGAATTGCGGGATTTATGTCATTATCGGGGTATGAACGCAGTTGGGCTATATCACCTAACATGCAAGCTTGTGTTAATTATCATAATTGTAATAAGATATGAAAATTCATATAAGCATCACATTTAATCAAATTCAACCAACTAGAAGACAGACTGCCCATTCAGCGTTCCCTGTACTGTAAAGTGTTTCTCGCACGTGAGACATTTTCGTTCAAAGGCAAGATCACCAAGTCACTGCGGATTGAAAAGTGTTTACCTCCTACGTTCAGAACATTATTACATTATACAAACAGACTATGCCCATGTGGTGCACATAGTTCCGTGGATGTATATACACGCATTTGCTTTAAATGGTTGATGAAAGAAGGTTTATTACAGTCTAGTTCTACAACTCGATTCGCTGCAACAGTGTTCATGATAATGCTGCACAATGTTATCTAAATTTCTACGTAGAAAGAGTCCGTCACCATCGCACCTCCGCATCCAAACCGTAGTCCTTTAGTGTTTCTTAACAAACTTATTTATGTTCGGGGCCATGGCGCCAAACATTTAACTGCCTTTCCTCTAACCGCTTGTAGAATCACTTGGTGCGAAAGAGTTTATGAAGCTATGTTTAGATGTCATAATCACGAGCATAAACGTGTTTAGACACATACCGGCACATTCTGAATCTTGAAAAAGTGTGTTGAAGGCTTAAAACAAACATATACAAATTGTTCGTGCAAAATTATGTGAATCATGGGTATAGTGCTGAATTTCATGTTTTCAAGTTTTTTCTTATCTTTATATTTCATTTCAATATATTAAACGCATCTTTATAGCATATTCAAGTAATTTCAAGCTTAAATGTTTTGCTTGACATTTTATTCCTACTGCTTTTAGCTAAACTAGGTTTACTGATATGGAAGGGTTTATACTCCCGTTAATGCATGCTGTTTTATGACATTTCTCATCTATTTTTGCAAAGGCATGAATGATTCGTCTAAATGGTAAGTGCTTACATGTTTTGTGCCTATTTGTATTCTACTGACGCATTTGTCTATTTGTATATAAATTGATTTCTATTGATTGCTAAATGCCTGCGTCTCAATGATAAGTGCCATATGATATGTCAGTTGTTTACTACTACTACTACTACTACTACTACTACTTTTACTACTACTACTATTATTACTACATCTACTACTACTACTACTACTACATTTACTACTACTTCTACTTTTACTACTTCTACTTTTACTACTACTACTACTACTACTACTACTACTACTACTACTACTACTACTACTACTACTTCTACTACTACTACTACTACTACTACTACTACTACTACTACTACTACTACTACTACTACTACTACTGCTACTGCTACTGCTACTGCTACCGCTACCGCTACTACTACTACTACTACTACTACTACTACTACTACTACTACTACTACTACTACTACTACTACTACTACTACTACTACTACTACTACTACTACTACTACTACTACTACTACTACTACTACTACTACTATTAATTTTACTACTACTACTTCTACTTCTACTTTTACTACTACTACTACTACTACTATTACTTCAACTACTAATTTTACTACTACTACCATTATTACTACTTCTACTACTACTACTACTTCTACATTTACTTCTACTTCTACTTTTACTACTACTACTTATATTGTAAATAGTGTTGCACTTTCGACAAAACGTACGAATACTCATGAATTAGTGTAGCAACCAATTTTCACAGAAGCATAGTTTACACTAACAATATCATATCTGAACAAAAGAAGGCAAAGGGCTTAGTTTTTAATTAAGAACCGATTCATTCAAATGAACTAATGATGATGTGTTTGTAACATTTGATAATAAAGAAATACTGGAATTAGCAAAAGCAGTGTTGTTGTCAGTTTTCAGAAAGTCTTGAAGCTTGTCTAGCTCAAAAATCCTGTAAAGAGTAAAATAACGTGTAGATTTTATGTTTGGAGATATAAGATGTATGTCATCCTTTTAAATTGGAACAGATTACCATGAACTAATAGAGCATAAACATTTGTAGTATTTTGATCAAA
The DNA here is from genome assembly GCF_026914265.1 of Mya arenaria. NCBI lineage: Eukaryota > Metazoa > Mollusca > Bivalvia > Myida > Myidae > Mya > Mya arenaria. Next base: position 52,598,605 of record NC_069138.1, read on the forward strand.
ATTGTAATGGGAAACTTAATTCTGCTTCAATTACTTAAATTTGTTCTATATAGAGCTCTTAAATAGTGAAACTATCTACTTCTCAAATAAATGCCCACATCAGCAAAAGTGTTACTTAGAACTAATCGAATTACCATGTTCCCCACGTATTAACTGCCAACATCGACATTGCAATACCAATCAGTTTCATTGGAAACCCGGCCATTGCCTGGAAAATACGTAGTGATTTACACATATGTTTATAGTCATGAATAGTAAATCATTTACAGATATGTGGTATGAAGATATCTTAACAATCGGAATAATTAAGATAATAACATAAAATGACATTAAACAAAATAGATCTTTTCTAAAAACACCCACGCACACAAGTGTAAACATTTGTTATCGGTGCATATATCAACTTGAAACTGTGACTAATTTACGTCATCATTTGTGCCCATTAAAAGGGGTAACTTTTGAATTTTCGACAATGGTGTTTGTCCCTGTACTTTCAATGCAAGATTAACCGCGTTAATAACAACTATCAAAGGATCATGATTCCAATAATAAATGACCTATCAATAATGAAATCTCCTCTGCACCGCATAGAAAGACATACAACTTACCATATCTGGTATGGATATATACCCTGTCGCAAACACGATGGCTGTTGGTGGCGCTGCTGTCGGCAGCATAAAGGAAAATGAGCAAGCGGTCGTTGCTGCTATCATCAAGTACAAAGGGTTTATTCCTATGGATACTGACTGAAAAATAAAGTCAATAAAGATGTGTACTGATAAATCGGAATAACAAGACTTTATTCATAACGTTTTTGGTTTATAGCTCACATTTTCTATTTATTTTGTATTCCTTTTTTGAAACGAAAATTGGGAGAAACTTGTGTTGAATGGAAATACAGATTAAACTTAAATTTATGGCGTTCAATGTATAAATGAACTTGTATTTTTATCGCGTTATTAGCAATACCTTTACACATTGATATCAATTTGTTATGTTTTGAAAGATCATTGCGCGCTGAAAAACTTATATTATGAATTTTGTTTTGGTATTTCAATTAAAATCGAACGTGAAGTGGTTCATTTAAACATTTTTCAATGCCAAACTAGTTTTTTGTAACGTAAATTGGCAAATCATACATATTCCTTCTCCTCACATAACATAATTTCAAACGACAACACCAAAAAGGTTGAGTGATTGATCCTCACAAGAGTTGTTTTTGTTATGGCATCCCCAAAATACAATTGCTGGTTTGCGATAAGGAAACGCACTCAACAAAAGATTTTATAAGCCATTATGATTATGTCACAATCGAGCTTAAATCAATAACAGTAAACTAAAGAACAACATTAAATGTCCTGGTGACATCAAGCATACATTTAATTGAATTTTTTTTATCTTAAATGCAAATCAAAAGAAAACACTATCTGTTTACATGGTTGTGTGTGCACCGTCCACATGTCCAGATGACAACGACGAACGAAACACGACAGGAACATGTAAGGTGTTTTAAATTGCATAGATTTTACCAAACATTGTCCCTTACACCAGGTGTGCGCGATATGTCCAGAGGAGAGAACGCCAACTTAATGAACTTATCATTAAGAGTACGTTAAAGGTTCAGCAAATTTTATCGGGTTTTACTTATTTTACCATATCTCTGAGAATCGGAAGGTACAGCTGCGCCGTAGCTGGGTTACTCATCACTTCCGTTGTAAAACCAACCACTATGAGAATCACGAACATCATCACAGTTGGATCCTGCCTGGCGAAGTCTCGAAACAGATTTCCTATCCAGACGGAGAGTCCTGATAACTAAAATATGTATTAACGTAGAGAAACATAGCCCCATGATGGCATAGATTTCATTTTACACGACATTGTTTTGAAGTTCAAGATTTTGATCATGGTTAAAGTGGACTTGCGACGAAATGGTGTTTAATTTTAACGTTAGTTAAAAATAATTAAAGTTTAATTTGAATTTATCCTGCAATGGTTTAGATAGAATCAAACCATTTATAAGCAGGGTTTTCAAAGCTCTTTGTCTTTTTATTCAAAAATAAATAGCGCAATTATGTTAAAATACTTTTTTCCATTTTCAGCAACAAAATCGTACGCGATTTTTTTATACTTCTATTGAAATAAACACTGCACAGGTTATATGATATTGTAATAAGAGTCGATCGCCGTAGTTATTACTAATATACATTTGCAATATGGGAGATTAAAAGACAGCAGTATGTCCTTGGTACCTGACTAGCTCGAGCCATGGCAAAGCCACCACCGACAAGAATAAGGACACCCCACGGTAACCGTTTCGTAACCATCTGCCATTTCAAGATAGGTGTGTAAGACGGACTACCTGAAACAGTACATACATGTGATACAAGCTATAGGACGTTTAATGAAGTTCTTTTTTAAATCGGATGTTATATATACGCTAGTATTTATTGCAATGATTCAGTTCAAACTTTGCAAATATTCAGTACCATATTTGATGTAAATATCTTGTCATATTAGCTTTGATGTATTTTGATGGCAGTTTGGTAGGCGCACGTCAGATATAAGATGATATTTTTGTACATAGGTATTTGTTTATTTGAACTTCGAACCTTGTTGCCAACAGAACAAGTTAGGTCTTTTCTCCGGCAATATGAAGAGCAGAGTACTCAGTAGAATGCATGGCGTTGAATCTGATACCAAACTGTAAACAAAGGCGACAAATTAGTTCATGCATACCGGTGAAAGAGTGAAAAATATTAGTGAATGATAACTTGATCATTTCACTCTGGCTCGAGTGAAATGATAACCCTTGCTCATTCCATTCTGTACTTAACAGACAACTCGGGACTATTTTGTCCATCTTTTAAAAGATTTGCTTCCCTTGACTTTGAAAAAATACATGTATGTCACAAGTACATGTTTGTTGTCGTCTGTAGTGCAGTAATATATACACATTGACCGAATCGTATTGAATTGTCACAATCAAATTATGCAATAGTTTTAATAAAACAAACATTTTTTTGCGATTGATTATAACTATTAAAAAAGAACAAGCTTACCAATTTATGTATGAACTATTTCATGAAAAATACTGTTACAATTGGTAGGTTTCGGTTGAATATTTACTTGGCCACATGTGCTAGTAATATAGTTGATAGACCATTTCTTCCTACAAACTCAATCCGCATACATGTATGCACAAGCATTTTAAATTTGACCAATTTTCAGTTTACATTCATCAGTTCAACAATACATTTTTCTTTTTAAAAACTGTCAAAGTTTGCGCTGCATCCCTCTCAAAAGCATCTTCGGGCACATCCTCGACATTTCCTCTGGGGTCTTCATAAACACTCGGGAACGTGGCATTCAACTTTAATAGATATGAAACTAATTCGCTGTCTCAACAACAAAACATCCTTCGGCTGCACTGAGAATGAATTCACCCCGAAAAAAACCCCGTAAGATCCAGAGTCTGAGAGCGACAGTGACAAGATATACACTACAAAAAATACTAAACACAGACTTCCGTTGCTTTTACGAATACACACTTGTATAAGTCCATCATTATTAATTTAAATCTGTTGAAATTGTTTTTGAATGTACAAAAATGTCACATGCTGAAGTTTCATTGAATTGTATTTCTACGCGATACATTTTTTTTTTATTTACGAAATGCTTTTGCTTAAATACTTGTTTTTTGCCTCATCAAATGTTAAACATGATAGGTTTCGTTGATGGAACTAGGTTTTTTTCTAAAAATAAAATTTCAATTCCAACAACCATTTTCATAAAGTGTGGAACTTTTTTAGTGGAAGGACTGCTTGCGCGAAGAAGAGGTAACTTTGACATAGCGATTATGCCGCAGTTACTTCCCTTCGCAAAGAGGCCACAGAAATTTACACTAGCGGGGAAAAAAACACGATATATGCATGAAATAAAAAGAAAGACTCGTGGTCACAGAAAAATAACATATGCCACTCGTGAAAATATTTTTTCTGTGACCACTTGTAAAATAAAATACGATCTTACACTTAATTCAACAAATATCCTCTATGTATATCTATTTGTGACGTCGTATGCGAAAATAAGCCATTTGGTGTTATTCACGTTTACGCTTACAACAAAACACGGATGATTTTAACAAAGTGAAAATTTACGAAGTACAAAACAAACTTTTGAAAATGTGTTTAATTGAATAGTAGAAGGTTTAAAAACCTTTACAAAGAAGGAGATTACTCCACTTCCGGGGCGAATCGAAATAGTCACATTAGCCTCAACTAGAATTCTGTGTATACTTTCCTTAATAATTTTGCCAGGACGACTTTAAAGTGATTGCTTATTGTATGATTCAACAATATGCTTTTGTATGATGATAGTTCCTGCTTTGGTGGTTACAATACTACAAATGCAAACACTGTATATGTATATTATTGAAATTGAGACCGTGGTTAAAATAACATCAACACAAAAAGGTAAAATACGTGAAATACAGAGTATACTTGGCATCATGGATATAAAGATATGATAACATACCTTAATCCATTATTAACATCTTCATCAATGAACAGCTTGCCCCAACCGTCTATATTTGGAGGATTCCGAAACAACCAAAAGAATACCATGGACACAAAGACGACTACAACTTGAGACTCTGCAAATCTAAAACAATGTAATGTATAAAAAAATTAACCTTTTACAGTGGTATGTCAACAAGAGAAACTGTGGGACTAGCAAGGACTACTAGTTGATGTTATCACAGTATACAGTGCTCTTATCCATCTTTCTTTTTGTAATTGTATACATAGATATAATGAGACACGGCTTTTGTAAATACTTGTTCCAATACCTAGTTAAAACTATATGCGTTTATATCCAGGTCACAAGCTTTTTGTTATGTTTCATAATGTAATGTTTATTTGTTATTCATGACGGAAAATTGCTCGTTTAGCTAATGTTTCTTATCAAACTTTACCTGACTTTAAATAAAAATGCTTGTTTCTAGTATTTTGTATTTTGTTTTGTAAAGCAAGTAGCTATAAGTGATATTTCATTACATGTTTGGGTATTGAAAGTTAATAATGCAAAGCACTTCGATCTTACGAATCAAGATAACATATTCTTATATTTCAAAACTTCAACCAATTTCAATACGCAATTTGTAATAATTTCGTAATGCCTTTTTAGACCTATTAAAACTGTTAAGTGGCATACTTACGACATTCTACCGAGTGACTTTGCTCTCTTTTTGATGGCAGCGTTAATCGCTGCCTTAGTATCAGGATCCATTTTTTTAAAGCAGCTGAAAAGGTCAGTAAATCAAATCATTGCCGTTGTAAAATTACGATGAAAGATCATTATATTGAGGTGTAATTGACAGATAAGGAGATATACTAAATTGTAAAAATCTGCCAATACGCTTGCAGGCTTCCACTTTGATTAAATTATTATTTGATTAAAAAATTACCTATCTGCTAAAGGAACTAACTCCCAGGTTTTATGCTGTCAGTGAATTTGAAACACTTTGTTGAAACTGAGATATTTTACTGACTATTAATTATGAACAAACACCAAACACAATTTGAAGATACTTATTTCACAGATGGCTTTTATTCCAAGTAAAAAATACATATAAAAAGCGTTGCAAACACTTTTTGACAGAAAAGAGCATTTACGATCACATGTTTAATTTGTTATAAGCAATAAATATCTAATTTAAACGTTTCATGATGTTTTATTTATAAAATAAACATTTTCTTCGCATTTTATCCGAACTTGTCTTATTTCGCTATTTTTCCCTATAAAACTTGAATGAGTCCATTTAGTTAATATGATTACCTCAAACCAAGAAATCTGAAGGACAACCATAGCCAGCCGACTATCATTGTCAAAAGCGAGAGAGGAAATCCGAAAGCCATCCAGGAGGTAAATGTTATGGGCGATTCATTCTGATTATAATCTCTGTAGAACCTGTGAACAGTAAAACTGTTTTTGTAAATGTTTTCCTTTTCACTAGGCCTAAATTTCTCAAACTTCTAAAACTTAACAAGTTTAAGTAGCTTATTTTATTTAGCTAAATGTTTGCTTGATCTTTGTTTTTGTTTAGAAAAATAAGTTTAAAGTAAAAAAACAAGTATGTTAATTGTCTAATTTCCATATAATTCATTTCAACTTCGTTTGCATAAAGATGCTGGTCTATTCATCTCTATTTATAAAAATACAAGTTGAAATCGAAAGTTGTAAAGTACTGAAGTAACTCTAGACTCTCATACTTGTCTACGACATCTTTTAATACAAGATTTGGCGGGGTTCCCGTGATTGTTGCCATGCCGCCACAAAATGCACCATATGCAACACAGAAACAAAGCGCCTTGGCCAACGCCTTGTACTCCTTTTCTGCAGTTTTGTCCTTGAATACGGTGTGACTTTCTATATTCTCCTGAAAGCTTTATTTGAGAACAAGTTCATTTTAGCACCACAAACATATGAAGCAATATAACTATGGGCCTAACAAACATTTCTTTCTTTAATCAATGCTTTTATGGAACGTGATCCGTGAATGAATGTGTAACAAGACTTTCAATAAATTAGGCCTTAAAGATACGGAAGTTGTTAAAAAACATTATATTGTAAACAGGTGTTTGATATACGTTCCGGAAGAAATTCTACGGACCACATGCAAGACTCACAAATGTGCGTTTGAATGTTTAAGTGTAAGAAAAACATGTATCGATTATTTTAACACCAAAAAAGGAAACCTACATATCTACTGGATTATTAACAATATGTATTCATACTTTAAACATTTCTTTTATTTCTGCTTCGAGCATCCGGAATACAATATTTTCGATGAGTGTTTTCAAAACATTAAAGGTCAGAGTATTATTTGAAATAAGATCATTAATATGAATTTGTATAATATTGCACTAAAGGGGCGGAAATTGCTTGATTTAATTACGTTGTCCCAATGCCAGTTTTTCCCTTGCTTATAAACACTTGAGCATCAATACAGAAGAAGTATAAAATATTTCAGGGCATTTCGGTTGACAAAACAGGTTACCTCTTTGTGCGAGTCCTTCCATTTTGGATTTCTGAAGAATCGTTTACCGTCACATCACGCATTTCAACCTCATACGTAACAAGCGTTTTGCTTTCGCTTTCTTCGACTGCAAAATATATAATCATAAATGATTGAAGTTACTTTTCCACCACGCGTATACCACCTGTTGCCGCGGTATACACTGCTTAGTTTCGCCATAACCTTTGGCTAAAATGGTACACATGAACATCTCACAAGATAATTATATACAGTTAAGCAATATGATAATATTTCAATGAAACATAAAATCTGCTGACAGACAGCTATTTTCATGAGAAAAAACAATTTTAATATTTATTATAAGTAATTAAACAAAATGTTCCCGTACAGTAAAATCGCTAAAAATTCGCTCCACTCTCTGTCATTGCTTGTGGGTATTCACTAAAGATAAATAAGAAAGGTGGTGGAATCCTCATATCTGTGGCGTAGAAGCGGGAGAGAATCTATTGTAGCTATGCCATCCGACAAAATTATATGTTTACCTGACTGAGCCTCGTCATCCCGGACACTCTCATGCACAACAAGTATGATGAAGATCACTATACGGTAACGACCGAGGAGTTGTTTATCCAGAAAAAGAGAAGCCACTTGGTAAGCACAGTACTCAACAAGTTATTTTTACTTTTTACGTACCCGACTGATCCCAGACTTCCGTGACGTCCATGACAGACTCACACATAGCCAGTATGGCGCGGATCTTTGTGTCGATAGCCGCCTTGTTATTCTTTCGCTTAAGAGACACCACGTGGTACCTTACATCGATATAATGTTGTATGTTCCTGACTTAGCACTGACTTCTTTAATATACTTACATACAGCCAATTGTGATCACATCGTTGACCTTTCGTTGATCAATAGAGAAACCAAGTGGTAACCATGGTTACTATAACTTATTTCATTTCATATATGAGTACGTACCTGATTGAGCCCTAACCTCCCTGACAGACTCACACACAGCAAGTATGATGGGAATCATCATGGCAGTGGCTGACGTGTTGTTGATCCAGAAAGAGAGCAGCCAGGTTGACACCATCGCCCCGAGCATTAACCTGAGTGCATTGTTTAGTCATATGATAAGTTGTACAAGTAGGGATACTTTTCTTTTAACTAAAGCATGGTGACGATTGACAATCAAAGAGACATTAGTGCAGCGAAAAGTAAATACGCTATATGCGGGGGTCCTTTAAGCTGAACAATAGCCGGGATTTGAGTAGGAGAGATTCATGCCCAAAGCTGGGTAAAGGGTTTTAGACCATTTTTGAAATTATTTCATAAATTATTAATATTGATTTCAAGGGACATCGTAATGTATTTCCAAATTTCCGTTCAAAAAGCACCCATAACAACTATACGATAGTCTGAAGTTAATAGCACTCAATCTTGATTTGAAGATTAATTTAGTTAAGCATTTTGCATTTCGTTGCTTACATCCGTGAACTATGATCATTGTAAAAGAAACATTAATTTCCGTTACATCATTGGCTGGGCTCCAACTAGAACCAAAACGTATAGCGAGATTCTATAGTGAAGTCTCGTCTCCTCAAGGGCCAAAGCTATGAGCAGTCCGCCTAGGAGTAGCATGGAAATATCCTGTAAATAAAGGAATGGAATGGGAGAGATTTTGACTGTACCATTACTTATAATTGTCAATGAATATAAATATGACTATATGTATCTAACAATATGTTATCATAATACAATAAACACTGCAGAGATTAGTCCAGCTACATAAATCGTGCGTTGATCTTGTTGAATAGAACACTATTAATCAATATTATGTATTTATGTATTATATTTGAATGAATGAATAAGGGATTAACTGTAATAAACAGTACGTTTTCAACACTGCTAGATTTTGCAGTATTCGATGAAAATACATACGTACGCACTGCACTGGGACTTGTATATATTTCATACCAATCATACAATCGAATTTATAGAGACAAGCCCAGAAGTTGAAAATTATAAAATAAGCGATGTTAAAGCAGCACTCTCACAGATTGAACGTTTTGACAGCTTTTTTGTATTTTGTCTTGGAACGAGCCAATTCTTGCGAAACTTTATGGAAACCAGTTATATAAGACTGTTGACCAAAATTTAGATTGCAGAATTTTATATTTAAGTTCATCAATTGCTTTTTCCAAGACAAAAAATAAAAAGGTTGTAAAAACGGTATATCTGTGAGAGTGAAGCTTTAAGAGGTAGAAAGTAAAGGACCCAAATGACAATAAACTGGAGACACAATCGTATCCTATGTATTATGGAAAAATACTTACCGAAAAGTAAGCTGAGCTTATCGCTCTTGCGGGAGCCACACCCACCATTGGAAACAGGAACACCGGAAACAATGACGTCACTGGTATTGGGATGGCTTCCGTCAACCACATCACAGCCATTACAATAATTACATACGCGCATTTTGATTCCTGAAAGAAACCGTCATACAAGTGAATATTTCCCCCACGCTTAGGTACAGGAATGGTAGACTATATCTTTGAAAAGAGAACAAAGCTCCGTCAAACATTGGTGGATTGTAAACAAGGTCAAATTACCTCCATTTTATAGTGTTATACTGTTGAATACGTGTTTCATTTTTTTTCAAAAAGTACTATAAATGTTATAAGTTATCGGTCGGACACAAAAACGTGGCATATTATGATCTGGAACGCGGTATTAATCCGTAGGTAATTTGAAATTTTGTAAATAAGGTTTATAAATTATCTATGTTTAATGGCAGTGACAATCTGAAAGCTTATCATGACACTTACTTATTTGTAGTTTCTTAATAATTGTATGCGTTAAAATGTCTTTATTTTATATTCACACACTTGTTTATTTTAGGCAAAAGGAAAATACCTTACCTGTTTTAGTTCAGGGGGATAATCCGTCGCCAGCTTTATAGGAAGCACGAAGGCGAGAAATGTCACCCAAATGCATTTAGTTGCGACAAGAGTATTCACAATATTCCGAAGTGAGTTCCTCATAGTCGATGTAATGTAATGTGCTAACCAAAAGGCTTCAATAAAGTAAATGCTTATTTTAAAAGTAGTATGTTTCCAATGCTGAATTATTTTCTCATACTGTGAATCCTTATGCTAAAAGTTTCATCCAACAAAATGTTAATTAATGTATGTACGAATGTTGTGTTTCACTCCATATATGTAAGATCCTTGTAGTTGTGTTATTTGCATATGTTAATATTCAAAATTGTTAACATTCATCTGAGCAATGTCTTATAAATGTTCAACAAATAATCAGACAATATACAATTGAGACCACACCAAAATATGTACATGTCTTGAAATGGAATAGTACTGATAATGAAAGAAGAAATCACGCGTCTGGTACATACAAACATAGTCCTATCATTTTATGATGACCTAATTTTATTTGCCAATACGACGGTAGCAATGACGTACATGTACTGGTCTTTTTAAATTCGATAGCTAAGGTATGCGACCTATAAATAAATGATTTAAAGTCCCCCTATTTCTCACAACTACTTAAGTCTGTTAATTACATGATGAAGCTAAGCTCACTATTTTTCGTTTAAAATTTGTAAACATTTTACTTTTTGGGGATGTTTCGGGATGTTTCTTGAAGTTATTTGGCTGGTTATCACAATAAAACTATTTTTGTGTCAGGTGAAGGTTAGAAATATTCATTAACAAAATAAACCACTTAAGTCTGTTAAGCTTCAGAAGTTTCATGAATCAGGGTCAGGTGTCCCGTATTATTTTGATATCTTTTGAAAGGATTTTAAATGCAGAACAAGAAAATATAAACGTTGTTATAATATTCATCGGCATTGTTATTTAAAAGTTGTAGAAAAAGTTTAAATTAATAATCGCTAAAACAAACACATTTTGCAGCAATTCATCACTTTATTCTTTGTAAGCCCTCTTTACTAACTGATGCTAACCTAAAATGGAACTGTACAGCACAATTCAAATAAAAGTACACTAAGTTATTGGGTTCAGGAGAGTAACTGGGTTCATTCAAAACGTAGGACTTGAAGTGCAAAGAAGTTGATCTATACATAAATATACTACACTTCTTATAAAACAGACATCAAGTATGTTGATGAAACTCAAACAAATGAATATTTTACAGTTCAAAACACGTTAGAACTCAAATCAAAGTCATATTACGAGCACTATCAATGTTTGGCGAGGTTTCGTTTCCCATTAACCACTCACTAGCAGTGGTTGCTAAGGTGGAGTTCATCTGCGTCCCTATCATCGTCCCATCCTGGAGAAAGTCTTGAAGCTTATCCAGCTCAAACAGTTTGGTCCCCCATGTGTTTATTGCCAGCATCGAAACACCGATGCCTATTATCTTCATAGGCATCCCGGCCAGAGCCTGCCAAAACAGAATGATTAATACTATGTAAACTACAAGAACGGGTACAGCAGTCCAGTATATAACGATGGACCAGTGTTTAGAGCTCTGTTAAATTAAACAACATTTTAAACGTCATCATTGCAAACGTTCAATTCTTTACGCTTGCTGAGGTTCATGAAAACCTTTGTGATCTGAAAGGTTTACTACACATTTTGACATATCTGATTCAGTTGCGTTGGTTTCATTTAAATATATCAGCATGTTTTTAAACAGTTTACTTATAAAAGATGACAATGATGCCGTTAGCAACCATGTAAACATCAACACAGTTTTAAGCAATCGGCCCAATGTTATCTATTATTGTAACCTTATGCATATGAATGTATATGTAATCCCGACCTCGAATTCAAACTCAAACGTCAACGCACACAGGGCTTGTGCATTATCAGCGACGTCATTTCCGAAACGTTACACCGACATGTTAAGGACACAAGGATAATGCGTTAATGGGCGCAAGATTTATGCCTAACAAGATTCAACATAAAAAATGTTAAGGGCCACAAGCCTAAGAAGCACTTATCATATTGATGCTATACTGATAAGACGGGCCGTTTCTGAACTGAGTGATGATTGGGATCGACCCTTTAGCACGACTTACTTGACGTACATAACAGTGTTCACAATTCAGAACAAGACCCATGTCAAACTATGATAACGGTGCGTGTTGTGTGCATGGGTGTTCTATTGTTTACCGAAATTCAATGATATTGGCATCAAATTCGATTTAGGTAGTTTATGAAGTTGTGCAACTTCGTCAAATTAAAGTCAAATATATCATTTGTGCGCAGTAACAGTAATTATAGCCCAAGTGTCATTACATATCCTTGATCTAGACTATTCTTTGTTTGCCTGCATACTCTTCTTAGGCTAATGTTTCCGGAGATGAAGCTTCTATCACTGTTGCATGCAATGACATGGAATGTTATTTTGACATTCACAATTCAATAATGTTTAGTATTAATTAGTCGAGATTATTCCTCCGTTCACTAATTCGGTACTTTTTGTAGCAATGAAGTCGATACCAGTTTGACTAATGGTTGAGTTTTTGAAAAATCATTTAATTTATTAATATTAAATCATAGGTAAAATGATATTAGCGAATAAAGGCATTCGACAACATACCAAATATGTGGTGTATACTGACTACCTATTAAAATGAAATCACAAGACGATCGCATTACGTTTTTGAATCTGACTTTGCCATTAACATTTGATAAGGAAACACTCTAATTTAAGCCTAGCGAAATTTAAGTACAGTGCAATATACAAGAGTATGGCCTACCATATCAGGTACAGATACAGGGCAGTAAGAGGAGCAGCTACTGATAACAAGAAGTACAGTGCAATATACAAGGGCATTCCTTACCATAGCAGGTATAATAGGGCAATTAGTATTGCGTTTTGATTTGGGAGGTTGTATTCGAGTGGATTTTTGCATTTTGGGATTTCAAGAGTGGTATAAAAATCTGCAGAAATTCCACGAGAGCCGAATACGACATACCGGATCAAAACGCAGTACTAATAAACCTTTTATTATATACATGTATTCATAATAATTTTTTAACGACGGACTATTTTGTTTTATGACGTCATTTTAACATCGCGCAACGATACTTGTTATGACGTTACGTCACAAGAGTGGAAACGGCTGTATTGCACTGGAGTGGAATACAGACTACCGTATTTTGCGATATGTATTGCCTGTGGATTTATGATGGGTGTATAATAAATATAAATATCCAGTTGCACAATGTAGGAATGGAGAGCCTCTACCGGTTACATAAAACATGTTACAGTGCAATGTTAAAAGTTACGGGGTTAGTAGGTGACACGATATGGGATATAAGGGACAAAGGAAACAATATCGGGTAAGAGCAAAGTTCGAAACCGAATATGGTTTCCTGCGCCCCGTATATCCCATATCCCATATCTTGTCACCTACTTACCCAATGCCAGTCTTCGACCTACAACAGTGGGTCATTCATGATGTGATATACAATAATATGTTTTACCATATCAGGTATTGATATATATCCAGTTGCAAACACAATGGCAGTAGGAGGAGCAGCTACTGGTAACATGAAAGCGAACGAACAGGCAATCGCACTAGTTATCATCAAATACAGGGGGTTGATCCCGACAGATACAGACTGGAAAAAGCAACGGATCGTTTAATGCCTTTAAGAAAATATAAAGTTGACTTTCTACATGGAAAAAAAGAACGCTCACATATTAAGAATTATACGTCTTTAAGATTTGAAGATCATATTTTAAAGCATTAATAAAAAAAATTATAACGAGATTATGTACTATGCATCATGCTTTTTCAGCAGATTTGGGTTAGCCTTCCGAATAAAGGCATATTTTTATTTGTTAGTGAAATATCAAATTAGTGTTAAGTCGAGTACCATATCTCTTAGTATCGGAATAAAAAGCTGAGCGGTTGCTGGGTTACTCATCACTTCTGTTACCATGCCCACAACAACTAGGATTATCGCGTTAAGAACGATCGGTTCTGACTGTCCGAACGCTTTGAATTCATTTCCAATCCACACGGATAATCCTGATATCTGAAATAAAATATGTATATTTGTTTTCAAAATATACATAAACCCGTGCATTTGCATTTTCGTGGTACAGTACAAAACAATAGATCGATAACAAATAGACTCAATTATGAGTTTCATATGTAAAGAATTTTTTTGTTGTAAACCAATATATAAGCGTTAAAGAAACAAAATGCAATCCACTGAGTGTATGCGGTTTCCACAAGGTATAAATTATTATGTTGGGTGTTGGTCTTGCCTGACTGGCTCTAGCCATTGCAAACCCTCCGCCCACTAAAATCAACACGCCCCAGGGTAGCTGTTTTGTTACCATTTGCCATTTCAGAATCGGCGTATAAGATGGGATCCCTATAAAATGAGAGAGATGATATATCTACACCTGTTATTTCCACGCAAGGCATCCTAAGACAATATAAACCATGTTTATTAATAGAAACACTATCACTGGATTAAACGTATATATATATCTTAAATTCTTAATATCTAAGTAGTCATAATATTTCCTTTATTTTCAAAACAAAATGAACGTTTGCATTGCATAAATTATTAAAATGATGTATGGACACATATTTAGTTTATTACCATCACTCCAACAAAGGATGTTAGGTTTTTTCTCTGGCAAAATAAACAAAAGGGTGCTAAGAAGAATACAGGGTGTGGAATCTGAAACCAAACTGAAAACAGCAACAACAAAGTAAGCTCAGGGAAACATGAAGCGAAGCCTGTCAATAAATACAATTGAGATTTTGATGCAAACACTTGTTATCATACTTGGACAAAGTGTTTGATTGGAAAAGATGATATAGTACAATACATGAAGGCCTGATAATAAGAGATTCGTCTACCTCAATCCATTATTTACGTCTTCATCTACAAAAATCTTCCCCCATCCGTCAATATTTGGCGGATTTCGAAACAGCCAAAATATCACCATGGAAACAAACACGATAACGACTTCTGTTTCTGCAAATCTAAAACGCAAACAATTAAATAAAATATTATTAAGCTGTTTAATGTGAAATTCATTTCAAACACGAAATTTCTGTTATAACTCGTATAACAAAGTGTTTACGCACGATATAGGCCCAAGTGCTTTGGCACGTTTACGAATAACACCATTTATTGCCGCTTTAGCTTCCGGATCCATCCGACGAAAGCAGCTGCAATACAAACATAAAATATGTGTAAATGACCTCTTCTTATAGTAATTGGTCACTCAATTTTGACAAAAAAAAATAAAAAAAATTCAGTTGTTTATGACCACTTTCTTAGTTTGATTAAATAATGCAATGAGTTCCATGGTTCCATTGTATGATATATGTGTTGTATGTGCTAACAATCAAGTGTAATATAGCTTCGTTAAGAATGGCATGCGGATCAAAAAACATAACTAAAACATATTTGATGAATAAAGATGAGCGGAGTTCAGTTCATATGTCCTAAACAAAAAGGACGCAAATGGCATTTATTACACTTGCTCAGGGCCCAACTACATTAAATGTACTCATTTCAGTTTGGTTAACATACTACTAATGGAATAAATACTTTTTCTAGAATAATGAATTATTTATACTTATTGTCATTTGATTCTTCAATGTATTTATACCAATCCTCTATTCTCTTTTGCAAATATTGATTATCAACATTCATTTTCTCAAGTGTTATTAAAAGCAACACAATTGTGCTATTCACATGGTTTCCATTCTCACCTTGATCCCAGAAATCTAAAAGCGAGCCAAAGCCATCCAATTACCATTGTAACAAGTGACAAAGGAAAGGCAAATACGATCCAAGATGTAAAAGAAATCGGCGATTCATTCTGACCATTATCTCTGTAAAGCCTGAAACAAATATACATTAAAACTAATTAAAGGTCAATATAACTGCTATTTGACGAGTTAGAAAATTCCTACTGTACTGTAGATACCAAGAAAATGGTAATTAAAATCCAAATCCATTAAATGAAAACACTGGTGAGATGGTATTGCAAAGCTAATTGCACGAAAGATACCATACTTGTCTACAACATCTTTCAGCACAAGATTTGGTGGCGTGCCAGTGATTGTGGCCATTCCACCACAGAAAGCACCGTATGCAACGCTTAAACACAGCGCCTTTGCCAATGCCTTGAACTCCTGCTCTGCATGTTTGTCAGTAAATACTTCCTCGTCTTGCGATGGCTTTCTAGGGAAAATATATAAAACAACACCATCAGTACCAAAGGTGCTCGTCACATTGCCTGTATACAGTAATACATATTTTTTTTATTTTTTTTTAAATATTTATTTTTTATTTTTTATTATTTATTTTGGTCAAAATAGTGAATATATCTCATCTAAAAAAATATTCCACAAGTTTTCATGAAAGAAAATTAGTATAATATATCAATAAATATAAGGTAAACATGTGCAAAATATCATCAATTCCAAACGGACCTAATCAATAGAGCATAGTTCCTAAAATATTTCAGATAATCTAATAAATTTTACTGTTCTGATAAGGTAAGATTCCCATCTAGAAGAACAATATAACTTTTATGCTAGTAAGATTGACCTTTACGGCATATTCAAACAAATGCACCGACCAGAAGCTGAAATTCGCCATTACGAAAGAACCGGGAGATTGAAAAACAACGGATTTTCCCCCCTAAAACACGTTAAAAACAGACTGACATGCAAACTTTCCGTATGCATTACAAAGAGAAGCTTAAAATATCATTCCTACCGTTAAAAAGTCGTTGAGTAAGACACGTATTAATCCAAATAGAACGTTTTTTGTTGCAGTATTTCTACTTTTACTTTGGATAACATTTGAATGTTTTTCAGTAAAAACAAAATAAAAGAAATATGTATTGCTGTATTTTGGCAATGTGACGAGCACCTTTGATCAGTACCATCACATCTTTTTAGGGACTTAGCTGAGATATATTTCATTAATCGTTTTACAGTACAAACTTTATCTAAAGGATAAATATACGAGTTGAAATACCGGGGCCGGTGACATTTATACCGTTTTCTAACGGGAAATGATACATGCGACATTGCCATTTCTCCAAGCACCGGATACAGGCATACAACATTCTGAGAAAGTCGTTCAAAATGTTTTATTTTTTTATATATTGACTTTTAACAAGCTACTGATAAATATTCAAATTATAATAATCATTTCAAACTTGTTAGTAACGTGGTTTTCGTCCTCTTTGCACGTTTGATTGATGGTGATCTCCACCTGATCGTTTGAGTCGTACGTCACCAGAACAGCCTCCTCCTCGGCTTAACGTTGTAAGTGAAATGAAAAAATTTATTTAAGGAACAAATCTGCTCCCACTTAGTTTAACAATGTAGATTTAGATGTTATTTCATTTTCATTGATGTATCACCGTGGAAACAAACTCGTAATCTTTACATTACATATTTTATGTAGAATTTTATTATTTAACTTTCAAAAAAAGCGAATAAACCAAACCAAACCAAACAAACCTGACTGTGCTCTGACTTCTTTGACAGACTCACACACGGCCAGTATAATTGGAATCATCATGGCGGTCGCTGACGTGTTGTTGATCCAGAAGGAAAGAAACCACGTTGTAACCATGGCGCCAAGCATTAACCTTTAAGTGAAATATCTTTCAACAGTGCCAAAGTACATGTTAAGCCAGAAACTATTTTGTTGGCTACAATTAATTTAGAGTCAGTATCAATTTGTTCAAGTTAGCTAACTTTAATCTGCATTTTCACGAATAGACAGTTTTTACAATTTTGGAATTGTTGTTTTAGAGTCATCTGATTTAAGTATTAACGCCTTTAATTCAGTCATGTAAGATAACTCACAATAAAACAGATCTCGATTGTTTGAAAACAGTCACATTTTCATTTTTCCTTAAAGCTTTAGTTATTCTTTTAGCCCTAAAACTATCAATATGAAACTGCAATCTAATCTTAAGTCATCTATCTTAAATCAATGTTATCCAGACATTCACGAAAACATTTGCTCATTTCAAGACGAAAGATAAAACGGCCAATCTGTGGGAGTGCAGGTTTAAACACTACTGCTCCTTCATAATTTCTAAATGCGATTTCATCAGCAAACGAATATTCTTTAAATAACTTTCATATTCCGACGAAGAATACACATATTGTACAAAACGACGCTTGTGGTTGGCGTTTTATTGCGATAAAATGTATATGACGTCGATTAAAAAAGAGTTTTTATCATAATTTTAGAGTTGGATTACGCTTCAAGATAAGATATGCAAATAATGTTAGTAGGTATAAACAATAAATGTTTTCCATTGCGGCTGAAATATCTATGAACGTTTGGTTTCCAACTGACAAAATGTTTTCAGACAAAGGTGAACCGCGATTCTCAAAATTAAATCCTTAAATACATGAGCAAGCAGTTATATCTATGACCAAAAAGACATACATGATAGGTTGAGCTCCAACAAGGACGAGGACGTACAGGGATATCCTGGTATGAAGTCTAGTCTCCTCTAGCGCCATAGCAATAAGTAGACCTCCTAGTAGCAGCATCGATATGTCCTAAACAAAAACAGTATTGCTTATAAGAATGCTTAAGCACGAACAAGAACGATAACGTCAAGAGATATCCTGGTTCGAAGTTAATCTCCGCCAGGGCCGTAGCAATAAGCAGACATACAAGGAGCAGCATCGATGTGTCCTGCAAAAGCAGTGTTGATGACATGTATAATATTGCTGACCTCGAACAACAACGATAACGTAGAGATATCCTGATATAAACTCTTCCAGGGCCATAGCAATTAGCATACCTTCAGGGAGCAGCACCGATTGTCCTGGAAACAAGATAAATTAAGAAATTGAAATGGTAAACACAGGGTATGGTGATGTCCGGCAAAGGTCGGGGATGAAGACATCCTGATATAAAGTATTGTAAGCGTAATTATCAGAGCGATGAGCAGGCCTATGAGGAGCAGCATCAATGATGTCTGAAAAATAGGGTTGATTATATGACTGACATCTAACAATGACGAACAAAGATATCCTTGTACGACGTCTTGTCTCACTTTGTGCAATGACAATGAGCTGACCCCAAGGAGTAGATTCGATACAGTTATCCTGAAAATAAAGCTCATCATAATCATAAAAACAACTATGCTCCCAAAATGCAAGCCAATTTGTAATTCCGCATTAATTTATATATTAAATTAATAGTAATTTATTGCATGAGAAAACATTTGACAATGAAAATATCAAAAATTTAATACTAAGCAAAAGTGTTTTAAAAACACTCAACAATAAGAGTTATACATAATGTATAATGCATTTTTCAAGTAGAAAAACAACATAATACTGGAAGTTGTAGAGAAAGACTAGTGAGAGAACGGTGCCAGCATAATATGTATGTGGGGTAAGTCATAACCGACCTCTCCACCAAGTTTGAGAATGGTGAAGCCTTATTCTGATCGGACAATGATTTTGTGTACAAGCTCACTGTGGTCTTGACTCTTGATCCACTGATCTCAAAATTAACGGGAGTCATATGAATATCATTACCAAACTCCCTTCCATTTTTGAAGATTGTAGGTCTAAGCATACTCTAGTTTTTAATTGGACAAGCCCTTTGTGGTGAAAACGAGTTTCTTTAGTAAAATGCTACTATATACAGTAACAAAAAATGTTCTATTAATAAATGTCGCCACCATCATTATAAAATATCATTATATTATTTTAAAACATAGCTATCTCTTGACGTTAAATCTTAAATTAAGGGAAGTGTAAAGTGTACACTGTATCTAACGATACACTATGTGTTTTAGCGCTTTAAATTTCAAAATCAGTATTCATTATACAAATGTTTTTGTTTTTTTATTATATGGGCTTTTTTCATTTTAATATAAAGTCCAATGTGAATGACCACTGATGAAATATCCTATATTTACTATAAAGTCTTGAAAGTATTTGAAAACGCTAGGCGAGTCCCTACTGTAAAGTAAGCTGAACTGATCACTCTTGCAGGAGCCACGCCCACCATTGGAAACAGGAACACAGGAAACAGTGACGTCACTGGTATTGGAACAGCTTCCGTCAACCACATAACGGCCATTACAATGATCACGTATGCGCACTTGGATTCCTTAAAAGAAAACATAATTTTGTTCCTAACACGAGATCAGCTGAACAGAATTGTTTGTTATTTCACGGTGTACCATGATAAGATTAAAGAATCACACCCATAAATAAGCTAGTTCTCGTCATAAACTATTAATGTTAAATCTTGATTACCAGTGACCCGTGCACTTTATGTATCATTTGAAAGGCACTTACTTTAATACTAAAATAGGGTTAATACATCTTTTTGAGGTCGTTACCAGCTGCAAAAGGTCCGCAAAATGGTGTACAGCCCGAGTACGTAGTACAAGGGTTGTACACTATTTTAAGGGCCTTTGTAGATGGTAACGACCGAAACAAAAGGTGTATTATCGCTATTATTGCATCAAAATACACACAAAGAGAAACGTTTGTGTTTAAATAAAAAAGTTAGTTCAAAATAACCTTCATGACAGATACTTGTGTGACGTCACGAGTGATGTCATTGAAAAAGTTTTACATTATGCTCGATAAGGGCGGCAACATAACTCGGCAGTTGCATTTTTGTTTTGGCGCCATTTTTAGCAGTGTTCATTCGATTGGAAAGTGTGTGTTTTTAAACTGACTTAATTACTTGGATTATTTACACACAATACCTATTTGGTAATCGAATAATTACCGATATATCCCTACTTTATCATTAATTTGTTTTGACAACTAATTTAAGGCTGAAAAAATGTCAAATGCTCTTAAAAAAATGTACAGCAGCTTCAACATCAGAAAAAAATAAATACTTGAAATTTCTTTGTTCATCGCATACGACGTAATGGAATCATGTCCATATAAGTCGTTTGTTCTGAATAAAATCGACAGAATTAACACAAGTTCAGGGGAGTTAGACGTTTTAGACTTAAGTTAGTGCTTTTAAAGCAAACAAATAGTCAACACAACTGCAGAAATACTATCTAGTAAACACACATCGGCTTGCCAGGAAAGACAACTCGGAAGAAAATGTGTAAGTTAAATGCGATTTATTTCATTTGTTGATATTTGTATACAGCTATATATGCTGAAATTTATTTTTGTGCAAAGGCTGACATCGTTGTCCTACTTTCGGTCAGAAACCATGTCTCTCAGCAGCCATTGTTATGATGCCAACCCTAATAGTGCTTATTTAAAACAAAACGCCGGTTATTAACGGCACGTGAATTTACTGAATAATGCACGTCTTCTACCGATAACGCCCGTGTTTTTGCATTTTAACACACCACGATAACGGACCGAAAACACACATTTTATGCAATAATACGTAATATTAATCACTGAAAGTTCATTATAAATGCAATCATAACAGTTTTTAAATGTCATATAAGGGCAAATAACTGCTTCAATGTTTTAGCTAAATCATGACGTGATTGCCTCCCTTATACACATACAGCAGATACGTCACTATTGTATGTGTATACAAAACATCAGACGACAGGAACTGTCAGCAGGTAAAAATGTCTCGTTACCTCGGCTAACGCCTCGGATGACATTCTGCTCTCGGGTTGACAATATCAATGTCGAACATGCTGCCATATGATATTTATATACTATTTCATGAACTGCATTTATGCAAAGCAAATGTTATTTTGTGATATTCGGCTTGTCATCTGCGCAGGTAATTCCTCGGTCACAAATCAAATCCGGCCGACGTTCTATGATCGGCCGACGTATTTTTCGCTCATCGGGCTGGTGGCCGGCCGATGATCGCACGGACATCGGGGCATTTTTGAGCGTCGGGCGGCGGCCAGACTAAATTTTAGTCTCACTTAAAATTCAACCCGACGTCGGGGTCTGGAAAAAATCGTGGCGAGATCGGATCAAGATCGGACGATCATCGCACGGAAATCGCCTGGTGATCGCCCGACATCGGGGCCATTGTACATGCGCTAAGAAAAATCAAGGTGTGGTTAAGCGACGTTTAAATCGGCCGGCGATCGTTTGATTGCCGGATGGCCTCCGTCCGATTACGGACGGACGCCGGACGGTGCCCGTCAGGTGCCCGCCCAGAGACCGAAGGACTCCGACCAGTTATTTTGCAGATCACGTGGGTAGGTATGTCCCGGCCTGCATCTTCAGTTTCTCATTTTCAGTCAAGATGCCGAGAAGGTTAGTCGTTTCACGGCCAGAGACTCTCCCTCCAACAGCTGATCAGCCTGTGGAACTGCATTATCAGGAGAAGGAAGAAGCATCGCAGCAACAGGTAACTGTCGAGCAGAATGAAGCAATTGCCCAGTGTTTTTTTTTTTGAAGAAAATCCAATCTTTTATGACCTGACACACAAGAATTACAAAGACAGGATGAAGAGGGCTGCCCTCCTCAAATTTGGCGACCAGATAGGAATAGAATCCTGTCTGCGAATGAAAGATTGTGGGATTTATAAATTATTTATATACCATTTTCCAGGTTGCGCGCAGCAGTCACCTCGCGGAGTGCGACCGGCGCCCGGCCGATGCCCACCAGATTGCCATCCGGACATCGTGCGATTCATTTAAATTTTCCGGCATCCTTGTGGCCCTCGAACAATACCAGACCTTCCGATTAATAACACGATGCTCCACCCAAAGGTTTTCCCAAACTGTCAGATTGCCGGCCGATCATCAGAAGGTGCCCTTTTGTCCAACCTTCAGTGCCACTCATCGGACAGCGACCTGCTCCGACGTGTATAGTCCATCCGATGCCTCGAGTTCGGACGCATCGGCCGGGTGATTTGAGACCGAGGCATAAAACGGGTAGGTGTTTGTTCTGTTATTTATAACCGGACAAAGTATTCGACAAAAATCATTTGTCATCATATAATACAATATTTAATAAATCCAGGTACAACTACCTTAACTCACACAAGATTTGCTTACTTACAAAATTCGTGAGCTAATTCAATACATTCTATATGACGACTCGTGACAGATCCTATATATATGTATGACACGTAGGATACTTTTTGAGTTCAGTGTAAGGTCGTATTTCAATTCCCGTGGGTCATAAAAAAACATATTTTCACGAATCATGGTGAAAAACACGATTGAAATAATGTTTTTTTCTTTGATAACGAGTTAAATTAAATACGATCTTACACTGAAATCAACAATATTTTAAGTATCTGTTATGTAATTTTCGTAGTTGTATTGGTATTTTTAATGTTTATCAATTAATCGTATTGTATTGGATTTTTTTATTATTTAACAATGAACTTTTAATATGGCATATATGTTCAAAATGATACAAGTTAATGCACGAAATTATTTTTTACATTGAACAGAGCGTTTAATAGATGACCAAAATAACGCTGGTCGCCATTTACTGAATGAACATTGAAAGTTTTAAATTGATCAGTATGATTCGTTTGTAGGCGGTTTGTTAAAAAAACGTGTCTTAAATGTAGATAATTTTATGGCGGGAGAGGTAATGAAAATCAGTATATTATTGTTGTGTGTTATTTGTATTGTACGAAAGCAAATGCTGAAACATACCTTTTGCGTTTTATCTTTAATAAGGATTGTTGGGATAAGAGTGAGGTTTGTGCACATAAACTGGTTTAAACCCCCAGTAAATTTGCATTTTACTGACCGTTCCAAGGCGGTATCTAACCATTCTTGATAAACATACCAATTATATATATATATATATATATATATATATATATATATATATATATATATATATATATATATATATATATATATATATATATATATATATATATATATATATATATATATATAGTATTTATGCACTGTGCTGTTTGTAGAGTTTTGTGCTGTTTTCTGTTTCTTGTTTGTAATTTTGTGTTCTTGTCTTTGGCGTTTGCCCATTGCCACAAAACCGGGTTTATGTTTACACGTTTTGCTTCTGAGCATGTTTCTGTAGCTTTTTGCATAAATATTTAAGCATAAGCAACATTTTTTTTCAAATACTAAATCATTATTTTTGGCTTCATTTACTTGTTCAATTTAGTTTTGACCAAAGGGGAATGTTACAACACTTGATCTTTAAAAAAGTTCTTAAAGTTGATGTTTCCCCTCATTAGTTTGCAGTGAAAATATCAAACTGATATATTAGCTGTTGTTATTTCATTGACAAAGCTACATATTTCATCTAATTGCATGAAAAAATATCTAAATTTAGATAGAGCGTGTATATGGTAGCCTTCATCCTAAATGTTCCCGCTTTTAATGTTATCATTGGTGAAATAGATTGGTCAGCTACTCTAATCAACAATTCATGTCGTTTTAATTTTACATAAAAGTACTAAGTCTACATATACAGTTGGTTCGAAAGATATTTACTTCAGCATACAGCTGTCTGAACAATCGATGACAAGTAAATTAGATGCTACTACATAATAAACAAGTTGTTTTCCAAAATATTAAATTCAAACTTCCCGCCTACATTAACTTACCATTTTCAACTCAGGATCATAGTCTGTCAATAGTTTTAACGGAAGAACAAATGCCAAAAAAGTAATCCAAACACATTTCGTAGCAATTAGTGTATGGAAAATTTTCCGGAAGATAGCCATTTTGTCAAGTTTTGAAATACACCCTCGTTATGTTGCAACAACGGACACGTTCCGAGTGCAATACACCTGTATAAATCAACGGTACATACGGTCAATTTGATTATAACTTTAATAATTAAAAGACCCAAAACTACTTTAAAGTATCATTCGATTACTCTTTTGTAAACTTAATCGTAAATGAACGATGTGTTCCTAAAGCTGTCTCAATGCATACTAGTCATTATATACAGTAAATCGCCCTCACCCAAAAATCTGTTAATTATGACGTATGCCTGCAATTTGTGCGAAAGCACGATCACATAAGTGCTAGTCACGTTCACTTTTTCGCAACTCTATGAAAGTTTCGGGTCGGAAACTATGGCCTTGACTTTCATTTAAACGATTACTGTTTGTTTTCAAACATATTTGTTAAAGTGACACTCTTATTCAGAATCAATACAAACACATATATAACAAACATAAATTTTGAGTGTTTACTAAAAATAATAATAATTCAATTATGGAAAATATGAATTACTAATAACAAGATTATGACTGTGTATTTACTAGCTAAAATGCAAAAATATTAAATGATTTTGAATGAGAAAATATTTACTCTGACTTACTATCATTTCATATGGTAGAAAAACCGTGTTTTCTGCACCTTTCTTTCAAATTAAACTCACTATCCCTCATAACAGGGTTCCCACATTTTTCTGCAAGTAAAATTCCAGACTTTTTCCAGACTTTTTCAAGTTTTTTTTTGCAAAGTCCAGACTTTCTCTCAACCTTTTTCACAGTTATTACAACGACACATTTCAGTGAAATAACTTATTTGCCATTTTTAACATTTATTAAACAACTTGTTAAAAACATCAAATGCCATTTTCAAAGGGTTTTATTCTCAAAAACAAAACCTTTCACTTTCTGAACTTCTTAGACATTTATTGAACAACATGATTAACCTTTAGCATGCTGAATACTGTTGGCCCCTGTTAACACTGTAGACACGGATCAGCTGGCATGATCAGGGTCTAGGCTATTTGTATTTGCTACTTGGAAACTTAATGGCTTACCTACTATCTGTGCATAGAACAGTGTGGACCCTGATCAGCCAGCATGTTTTGGTGCCGATTGATCTCCGTATACAATACCAATTTTCGTAATTGGTGGATAAATGCATGCTTAAGGTAAATATAATCAAATATCACATTAAAAAAGTTTTACTCTCTAAACAAAAATTTACTTTCTGAACATTTTTTAAAGCTGCACTCTCATAGATACTATTTTAACAACTTATTTCCTTTTTTGTCTGAGATATATCAACTTTTGACGTAAATATCTGCAAACCAACGATAAAAGATTGTCGACAAAAGATCAGATCGCTGATTTTCATATTTATGTTCGAAAATGTATATTTTATGGTTTATTAACGGTTAAATAGATATGCATAAAACACCAATTTTTGATCTTAAATATAAATATCTGTGATCTATCTTTTTGCCAGCAGTCTTAAATAATTGGTTTTCATGGATTTTTGCCAAAATTGGCTCGTTCCAAGACAAAAGTTGTCGAATTGTTCAATCCGTGAGAGGGAGGCTTTAAACATTTATTAAACAACTTGAACTCAAAACATCCAGTGTCTTTTTAAAAGAGTTTAACTCTCTTTAAAAAAATCTACTTGCATCAGTGAGCATGCAATTCAGCTATATCTGAACATCAATCTTCATCAATCCATGGGTGAAAATGCAAAATAAGTGACTTTTTTGCACAAGTTTAAAACTATGATGTCTACTGGCCAAAGAACTGTGGTCTTCTCAATGTCTATAAATAAGAGCAAGGTCAGTCTAAAAACATGATCATTCATAGATTCACACTTGAATAGCAAATATTTGTCAGGCTGTGTAGCACTTCGCAGACTAGTAAGATCATTGCAATTAAAATTCATGTATGTTATTGACAGCGTATCTCAAGTTTATTTTAATGAACTAGGGCCAATTTCAGGTATTAAAATATCTTTCGATGAATGCAGGGATCGCTAATTATCCATGATCATTAGCATACTGTAGATTAAAAATATCGTTGTATATAGCACCCACGATTCTTACTGACAGCGTATATAAAGCGAATCCCGACAAACTGCGGCCAATTTCTCGTTTAAAATAACTTTTAAATGCAGACGGCAGTGCAGACACAGCTACTATGACAAATAAACGCTTGCATGTGGTAACGGAAACCTTCTTAGTCTCGATCAGTCAGCCGCTCTGATCAGAGTCAATTCAATACAGAACAGTGTCAGATGCAAGCGTCTTGATGATCGAGAGTACTTACTTTTACTAGTTTCGTACCTAAAACAGTTCGAACTTTAAATATTACTTTTCCCGGCCTTTTCCCGATTTTAACCTATAATCGCAAAATTCAAGGCATTTTCACGACCGGGAACAGACTTTTCGATATTCCCGACTTTTTCCCGTTTTCCCGGTAGCGTAGGAACCCTGTCATAAGAACCATTGTATTTTCCTTTATTTACCCTTTTTTTTTGGTATATTAAAATAATTGTATTAATTATGGTAATTTTATTTGGGAGTAAGAGTGCATCCTTAAAGTACATATGCAAATCAGTTCATTAAGTGTGCAAAACATTCAAGGGTAAATGGTGTCATAACAGTAGTCTGACATGTAAGTAAGGATTTGACCACTTACCCTTGCTATGATATGTTGTGCCCATATTGACATGCATGAAATCATACCAGTATAATAACATGTAGGTAAGGATTTGGCAACTAAGTTTCGCTTCATATCTTGTGCCTATAGCGTAATCGCATCATAACGGTAGACTAAAATATTGGTAAGGAATTTGCCTCTATCCTGTGCTATAACTTCTTACCTTTCCTATAATATTAGGGATTCATGTCATAACGGTAGACTTACATTTTGGTACATAAAGGTAAGAATGTTGCCTCTTATCCTTTGTGAGATACCATGTCAATCTGTCTACGTCTTATACTAACGGGGAATCAACATATATGTCTATTAGCGGCGTAGCTTCCGTTCTGCCGAACGGCCCAGGCCTGCACCTCATTTTGCCTGCTGAGAGAGTGGTGTTCAGACCCCATCCCCCAAATGTCCCATCCCCACCGCCATTAAAACCCATGTTTAGATTTCATTACATTATTTTAGGGCAATACCGGAAATGTTTGTGTGTTACAAATCTACTAAACGAGTGTCGTGACATAAGCGTCTCATGGTATGATGAAATATACATACCGCGAAATATCAAAAAGTCTGTAAATAAAAAAGATTATTTTGAATGGGAATCAATATTAGCTCGGGGCGATAATACATTGACTAATGTAAACAACTCTAAAAGTTTCCCAAAACGTGAACATGATTACCTTGATCATAGTAAAGTGAAAAAAATATGTCCGATTGGATACTTCCGCATCAAGAAGATGAGGAAATGGCCAACCAATAATTTGCAGCCATACTACGGTTCGAATTCATCGTTGTCCTTGTCGAACCTGAGCTCATTCTTAATGGCACTGTGACCAGGTGATCTCAAGGAAAAGTTGTTTTCGTTGATGTGTGTACAACCTTTGTAGCAAAGCAAGTAATTAAATAAATAAATTAAAAAAAACGAACAAATATACAAGTAATTAAACATATTGCAGGATGATGTCTGTGACCTTGTCGAAGCCATGTCGGAGATCAGGCTTGTCTAGGTGACGAACGAAAGGACGCCATAGTATTGGAGGCATTGTATTTCAATGTAACGGATAGTTCCGTTTATAGAACATCTGCTGATGGAGATGGACGGACGACTAGTGTGGATGAAGCAGAATTACTTTTGCCATCAAAGATTGGTCGTCCCAACATTGTATTTCCTCTGGAGAAACGCCAACACGTACTACTTGCAATTTACGCTTTAAAATTTGACGGGGGGAGGCAGGCCCCCGGACCCCCTCCCCTTCTGCTATTTTGTGCTTGCACATCGGATTTAGCTACGCCCCTGTAAACTAGGGCATTGGCATTGGAAACGTGATGAGGTGAACACTATGGTGTTGCATGTGCATACGGATCGTGACATATGAATGTCAAAAGGTGCCCTTCTCTGTCACTGCTTTGTTAGTTTGCTCTCTAAAATATTCATTTGTGTGTGACTTTTAATAATTAGTTATTGAAATGTGCTTTAAAACGTTTGCAAAGGCGTATACTGTAAAAGTACAGTTAAACTAATTACATCGCTCACGTTCACATGTTGAACATAGTACGTATTACGACACGTACTTGTAAATCAACGAAACTCCTGATGATTCAAATGCTGATGCTTTAATGCACGTAAACAGGGAAGCCGACACAAGATTGGTACCAATTGTGTACGCTTTTAAAACCACGTATGTGAACATTAACGAGGAACTATGTTCCTATTTTCTGTTTAAAATGGATTATTTTTATATGAAAACACACGGAATATAATCGATCTAAGATCAAGTCAATACCCGACCTAAATGTAAAAAAAATCAAAGATGGCTGCCAGGCACTGAAAATCGTCAGATTTTGTTTGATTAATGCATAAAACAGTTATATACATTAAGAATGAATTCATTTACTGCGTTTTCTCTATTTGCCCCACACCACTCCAATAACGATATTAACAAAGTTTGTGTTCGTTCGAAGTTTCGTATCTCGTTTCGTTCTGAAATTATATTTATGTTCGGAAAGTTCCCGGACTGTACTAATAACATTGTTATTTTTCAACGTAGAGCTTTGAAACTTCGGTCAAGTGGAGACACATATATATTCATTTTGATAATAAGCGGAAATTTGCCTAAGTCAATACATTCTAAAAATATTGTATCCATAGCAACATAATATTTGCTGTTGTGGAGCAAGCTTTATATATTCCTATAATGTTCACATTAAACGCATTTTGTAACGTTAAAAAACGCGGGAAACGTCATCTTGACGTCGAACCACAACATGACGTCATTAGTACGCATGACGTCATTTGAGCAGACACCGCCTCGCAAAACAAAATCCAAAACAGGTGCTCAAAGCAAACATGCAACGCGAAATTATTGAAAAACGGCGTGTCGTGATACAGTTTCTCTAGAGTTTAGATGTTTCACCGTCGAAAACATTGATAAAGTTGAAGAAATCGTTGGAGACCAAACTTTGAGTCGCATAACTGTTTTTGAGTGGCACAGACGCTTTAAGGAGGGGCGCGAGTCAACATCCGACGATGAGAGATGTGGGATGCCGGCACTTATGGCGAAAAAGCGCGAAATGGTAAAGTCGATGCTTGATAGGGACCGTCGAGTGTCTACACGGAAGTGGCCGAGGAATGTGACATTGGGGTAATAACAACTTGTAAGTTAATTACTGAAGAGTTTAAGATGACAAAGGTGCGCGCACGTTGGATACCAAGGCTGTTGGATGACAATCAGATGAAGGATAGGGTGAATAAATCATTGAACTTTTTGAGGTCCTATCGACGTGAAGGGGACAGATTTCTTCAAAGAATAATCACAACGGATGAAACGTTCGATCCAGAGACTAGACAGCAAAGTATGGTCTGGAAAACATCGTCTTCACCACCACCAAAGAAGGCCCGGGTGACGAAATCGAAAGGAAAATCACATGTTCATCGTATTTATGGACGCCAACGGTGTAATCTTGACACATGCGGTCCCGGCGAGCGTTACCGTAAATGCAGCGTATTATTCAATGGTAAACTTTTTTTAAACATACAGTATTTATAAACAAAATTACACATTTATATAATCATGCTATGAATCAAATTTTGAGAACTGATGCATAAATTCAATCATAACAGCAGTAAAACGGTGTAACCTCACAATGCATATTTTTTCAAATAG
The DNA here is from genome assembly GCF_026914265.1 of Mya arenaria. Taxonomy (NCBI): domain Eukaryota; kingdom Metazoa; phylum Mollusca; class Bivalvia; order Myida; family Myidae; genus Mya; species Mya arenaria. The sequence goes on from NC_069138.1 coordinate 52,629,165, forward strand.
TCAACTTGGTTTTTAATTTTGTGTTATTTATTGAACAGGTCGTGAGGCGGGATATGGTCCAAGCACTGCGCAAGAAGAGGCCCGGCATGAAAGAGGACATAGAAAATGTTCTCTTACACGAGGACAATGCCCCCCAGCGCACAGGGCCCGGTACACAGAGTTAGAGTTGGATGTTCTCGGGATCGGCAGGTTGGAGCACGCCCCCTACAGCCCAGTCCTTGCGCCACTTGATTTTGCGCTTTTCCCGGCCGTCAAAGCCCAGCTACGCGGAATCCGATTCGACGATCTCGAGAGCCTACGTCGGCACGTGCAGACAATAATGTCTTCATTTGATAAACAATGGTTTCAAACTGTTTACACAGGACGTTGCGTGCAAGCACATGGCCGCTATTTCGAGAAAGAGTAAACTGAATTGACGTTGACGTTATAAATTTTAACGTCGGGTTGCTCCGCCATATCGTTGGTACATGTTTTAAATTTATTGTAACTTTTTTACTGTTACATGTATGGAATCGAAATTTTAGAGTGATATGGAATAATAGATGAAGTAAATTCGTACTTAGTTTCATTATAATACAATGAGCCTTTCAAAAGGTATGCGTTCAGTCCGGGAACTTTCCGAACATACCTATGACGTATTGTTAAAGGTGAAATAGGATCATGTATTTTGCGATACGTATTGCTTGTGTATATAATAAAACAGAGAAACACAATTATTAAGATGGATATCAAAGTCATTCTAATAAACTGATTACCTGTTTATATGTGTTTGTACTTTTTTCAGATGCATGTGTCAAGTCGATTTTATATATTGTTGTGCATTATCTTTTACATACCAAGGGGGAGGACGTAATTTCGTTTCATGCAAACATTAAGTGAGAAAAATGTTTCATGGCAAACGAAATGGCGGATTTAGAATGAAAAGTACCGATTCTGGTAACAACTTTTGCCTGGTTAGTGGACTTTTTCTTTAAATTTTGAAAAAATGTATGCATCCAGTATGTGGCGAAAAATATAAACTGCGATCGACATCTTAGTTTGGTATCATAAAGATAAAAAAGTTATCTTACCTGTTTAATATGTGTAAGCATTCTTTAACAACTAGTGCTATCCTAAAATGGAACTGTAGAGTACAATTCAACTAAAAGTACAGTAAGTTATGGGGTTCAATAATATACCTGGGTTCATTCAAAACATAGTATTTGAAGTAAATTGCAAAGGAGTTGATATATACATATATTTACCACACTTTCTTATAGACAGACATCAGACGTCTGTTGTTAAATTAAAACAAATGTATATTTTTATATTTCACAAGTCTTTCGACCTCAAATCAAAGTCACATTATGAGCACTATCAATGTTTGGCGAGGTTTCGTTTCCCATTAACCAGTCACTAGCAGTGGTTGCTAAGCTTGAGTTCATCTGTGTCCCTACCATCGTCCCATCCTGGAGAAAGTCTTGAAGCTTATCCAGCTCAAACAGTTTGGTCCCCCATGTGTTTATTGCCAGCATCGAAACACCGATGCCTATTATCTTCATAGGCAGTCCGGCCAGCGCCTAACAAAAAATCATGATTGATACTAAGCGACGGGTACAGCAGTCCAATATATAACAATGGGCTATTTTTCAGAACTCTGTTCAAGTGAACAACATTGATAACGGCATCATTGCTAACGATCAAGTGTCTACGTCTCGGGAAGTTTCACGGAAAGGCCTGTAATCAGAAGGGCTTCCTAAACATTTAAAGACAACTGTTCCAGTTGTGTTTTACTTATTTAAATATATCAACATTTCTTAAAATAGTTCGTCTTAAAAAATGACAATTATTGTTAACAACCAATTTCACACAGTTCTTATCCAAAGATGTGATTCGTATGGCGACCAGATTGTATTAAGTTGTTAAAAAAATCACAAGACGATCAAATTTTGTGTTTGAATCAGGCCCTGCCAGAATTATTTCAAAAGGAAACACTCTAATCAGAGAGTTCCGAACTCAACGTACAGTTCAATATACAAGAGTATGCCATATCAGTTGTAGATATATATCCTGTTGCAAACACAGAGGCAGTAGGAGGAGCCGCTACTGGTTACATGAAGTACAATGAAATATTCAAGAGTATGCCTTTCAGTATCAGGTATATATTTATAGCCAGTTGCAAACACAATGGCAGTAAGAAGAGCCGCTTTTGGTAACATGAGGTAGAGTGCCTTATGAAAGAGTTTGT